>NC_056750.1:128164192-128488017 GCF_019279795.1 Protopterus annectens
ATACACCACTGCTTTCCAGACCACTGGCAGGAAACTACCAGTGGGAGAGATCTGCAAGGTCTAATCTTTAAACATGGATCACGGGGTCCCTTGTGGGACACCAAAAATTCACCTTGTAGGCAAACCTGTGGTGCTCGATGTGACCAGGATGTAGCTGTACACGGAACAGTTGGTTGTGCAAGTCTTATAACACATGGGTTGACAAAACGTGCGACATGTGTCCTGAAACGGGGAGAGTGGGCAGTGTGTAGGGGTGTGTTCATACCCCAGCTGCACTCAAAGTAGGGATGAGTGCTGTAGAGGGGTGTCAGGTAGGGGAATCATGGGTATGCAATCATGGGCCTAAGTGTGCAGGTGTTGGTTGGCAGAGACGTATTAGGCCTGCCCCGTGGAAATAATTAATATTCCGATGTGGGTATAGCAGACACCCATACCTCCCAAACCTTAAAAGCACATCTACTGAATAGTCCGTAAACTATTGGGGGAACACATAGGGACCATATCAGTGAAATGTACCGATTATCATGGACATCCATGATTACTAATCAGAATCTAACACAGTCCCAACTAAACCCTTCTAGCACTAGTGATATTAGGTGGACAGGTAGCTTAATACACGTAATGAATAATGACAACATGTATGAGTCATAAACAGCATGTACCTCGACAAATGTGTATGAATACATATGCTCTGAGACTGTCAATGTGTCAGATTAATAGTACCAGTCATCTAAATGTGTCCCTGAGGGTGTTATGCAGTGTCCCTGATTCAGTGTTCATTCTCCCCCATTCGTATGTGAGGTCTGCTAGTGACAGAAAGTGCATATTCTGCTGACTACCTTAGGTTGATGATAGCATAATAGGTTAGGGTTACTACCTGTTCACCTTTGTGAGGGACACTCCCCTTTGGGCAGTTGTGTCCTGCAAAATAAATGTTATTATGTCACATGGCCTGTGATTTAGGGCAAAGAATCCATATATTGTCTGTAGTGGTTGCATAAAACGATTATGTTGTATCTGAAACACCTAGATGTTATAGGAAACAGTATTAGCAACTATAATGCTACAAGAATAACCTTTTATTTAGGCAAAATGGTGAGGTACTCTATTTTCTACTGGCTGTGGGTATATGTTGCCCTGCCAAATCTGACATCTCTTCATATAGGTCCTATATAGCTGCCACCTTTCAAAATGGCCAAAGTGGGACCTGCTCCATAGAAATGTCAGACATACCAGGTCAGAACATACCTACAGCCATGCATAGTACAGAACTATACGTATTTGCACAAATAAAAGCTTAGTCTAGTAGCAGTCCACTTGCTTATGCTACTTCACATAACATATAGAAGTGTCATATATATACAATAACTGTTACATGCAACTATTAGAGAAATGTAGAATATAATATTGTCCTGTAATCAGGACATTTGCTATGTCTTGATTATTTTCGCATGACACATCTGCCTAAGGAGGGACTGTCCCACGTAAAGTGGGACAGGTGTTAATCCTAAAGTCCCACCTCGGCCAATTTAAAAGGTGGCAAACCTAAAACAGGTATGCGGTAGCATGACCTGGCAGACGGATGTGGGTCACAAAACAAATTTACTTGTCTGCATTGCAGAGTATCGGTTCCCATGTATCAGCCAGATGGGAGCAGATTGTATGAGGAACACGCATATAATATGATTAACTCACTGGACAGGCTGCCAATTCCGTACAGTTGAATGCAATGCCATCGCCTAATGGTCAGCCATACCCAGTACTGTAGTCATGTAGTCTGATGTAATAGGCATCACAAGGGATCGCGCCCACCCAGCGTGAGTGACACATGCATGCACCAATGTCGGTGCATGTGCAAGTGAGGGAGCGAGCAGGTGTGAGCGCGTTTGGCTACCAGTATGCGAGTATTGCATTGGTAAAGAAATGTGGAGGCTAACCAAGTGTAAGAAGCTGTATCCAAAGGTTAGCAGTGCTTAACACCGTGTAAACCCATGCACAACCACTCCCAACTGCCTCAATGTGCCTTACTCCCTTCGTATCCAATGGGCTTGTCCTGCCCGCAAACAAATAACCGTCTTTTGCAAGTGTTGGTAGCAACACCCTGTGCACACAGCTAATGTGAATTACCAATACAACATGGCAAATATACAGACAATAGACAGTACCATACACATACCATACAGCAAAGTCATCCAACAGTATAGCAATGTACTGGCAGATATGTCCGGACCACTGGTGTTTGCAGACCTGGCCTTCTTCTGTTTACGTGTGTGAGCATGCCCAGTATGACCATTCTGCATGTTGTCGACTGACATTGCCATCATACCTTCATGTGTTTGAGCATGCCCAGTATGACCAACTGTATTGCATGTGTTACATGTCCAGGTAGTCTGAACTGTAGTGCCCACCTCTACATTGTACACTGACAGGTGGCATGCTGTGTCTGCAGGGAATCCATCGGTCATGTGGCATTGACTGTTGCTACATTTCTGCACAGCGTGGGGGGACATCCGACTGTATCCACATTCCTACACAGCACCTGGGGGGGGTGCACCTGACTGTTGCTATATGTGTACGTTGGAAGGGGGGCACACCTGACACTTGTACACTTTTGCCACTACTGTACTGGTATGTCAGGTACTCCATTTCCTTGTGTAGACCCACCTATTGTGCTGGCTAGAGGCATGCCAGTGTACTCCAGATTTTAGCTTTAATTACCAACATATTAGTTTCAGATGTCCTAGCCTTCACAACCTACATCCAACTGCCTGGCCTGCTGTAGTCTGTCTGTGTGGGTCTGTGGGGGGGGTCATCCATAGGGCATATTCAGAGGCCATAGTACAGCATTTGTCTGTGTTGGTCTACATCTGTCCAGCTGGTTGAGACTTGTGTGGGCTGTATGGACACACATGATGTTCAGCCCATTACCAGAAGTGGGTTATGACACCCTGTGTACTACTGGCTACTATGGTGATCCCTGTATGTGTTACAGATGTCATGGTGCCACTATGGACATCTACTGTCTGCTGCCTTAACATTCGGCCACCAAATTCCCTTGCATGCTCACATCCATACCATAGCTACAGGTACCAACAAATTCTAATACAACTGCCAATTGATAGATTGATTGACTTACCTTGAGGGTGTGCCAGACCTGAGGATGGTGCTGGAGGGCTGCCTATGTTGGATGCACATAGTGCACTTTCAATACAAGGCTGATCACAGGTAGTGTCATGTTTGGCATCCCTTTTAATGTCTGTGCGAGTCAGAGAGGGTGACATTCCCTGGGTCCCTACTGTGTCAGTGCATATGCTATACATTGCCTCTTTGCCAAGGCCAGGTCATACTGGGCATGCCTCCTTCCGCCTACTGGGTCTGGCTCAGGTTGTTCCTCCTCCGAGTCACTCTGTGCCTGTACAGGTCTTGGCATTGGTGGGAGGCTGTGTGGCCCTGCCCCATGCTGTTCCTGCAGCAGCTGTTTACACAGGATCATATTGTGTAGCCTAGCACATACCATAACAATTTGGGTGCATGTAGCTGGTGAATAATGCAAGGCTCCATCGGATGTGTCCAGACACCGGAACCATGACCTGAGCATCCCAAACACACACTCTATTATATGTCTGGCCTGTGCGTGTGCCTCATTATGGCATCGTTGTTCAGGTGTGTGTGCATTTCTGATGGATGTCATCAGCCATGGCTCCAGTGGGTACTCAGCACCCCCCACAAGGTGACCATACGGGATGTCCATATTGGCAAAGCTGTGGTACAGCTGCATCAGATGCCATATATCGGAATCGTCATAGCTTCCAGGGCAGCCAGCACACACATTCAGTATAATGCCCTGGGCATCGCATACGACCTGGCAGTTGATGGAGGGGATGCCCCTGTGGTTAATGTAGGCTCTACCCTGCTCACCAGGTGGTGCTTTGATGCATACGTGCATGCAGGCTATAGCACCCACTACCCCAGGGTAGTCTGCTATTTGGGGGAAGAGACACATATTGCTGGTCAACACCTCACGTGTGTTGAGGAAATGTACGTGCTCACTGGCATGTGGTGACATGGCATCCAGGAACTGGTGAAATACCCTGGATGCAGATGCCTGTGAGATCCCCTTGATATCCCCAGTTGTGCTTTGGGAGGTACCTGTGGTAGTATACCTAGGCCTACACATACCTTGGTATCCACTGGGATGGATTCCCCTCAGCCTGTTCGATGTGTCAGGTGTGGCTGGCACAGCTCAACAATCTGCTGTAGGAGGTCTCTGTCCACCCCATAGCGCTCCACTATCTCCAGCTCATGTAGCCCCTGGTAGGTTACCCTGGGTCTGTACAGTCTTCTCTGTCTCCTCACTGAGGGTTGTCCGGCAGCATTCACATTCTCACCACCCTCAGCCTCCTGCACATGTTGGTCTATGTTGCCTGCTGCAGCCCTTTTCATTTCGTAGGATTGTTTGTTAAAATTTCCCCACATGTATACACCGGTGGTGTAGAGTGTGGAGAAACCTGAGGGGATGGTGCTTGCTCACTTTATCATAGTGTTCTGGGCCGGGCTGGTCTGCTGGGCCTGTAATCTGCTGATTCTGATAAATATCACCTGTTTGCCCAGTTTGTTCATCTTGACTACTCTCCTACTGCTGTTGTCCCTCCCAATTGCACTAGGCAGGTATAGACACACCCCTAGCTTAGGCGTGCAAAGCTAGGAGCAATCCCATGACATAGGGCTCCAATCTACGTACAGCATGCTTGACACCCCCCCCCCCATGCTTTCACCTATATTCTAATCCTGCACCTTTCTATCTATACACATACACTCTTGGGACCTGCATCACACCCTGGGGATAAACGGGATTCACTATGTTCCACCTTGTTTGCCTAGTATTGTCTTCTAATGCATAATTACATGACCCATACTGAGCCTCCCCAAAAATAACCACTGCTTATTGTCGTGCAGACCCACACACAATTGGTTAAGAATGCCTTACTATCACTGTATTCAATGTACCTTGTTCTTCCCAGCAACAAAACAACCGGCATCTGCACAGCTCGAAACCAGGACCCTGCACACTACAGACAATGTGCTTTAGCACTAAGCCATGGCAGATATACATACATCTGAGGTTATTATGTACAGATCATCCAGCACAGGCATTCAACAGTATAGGATATGTATTCCATCATGTAGATTTATGTGTGCTAATGTCCACACATACACACACAACAGTATAGGATATGTATTCCATAATGTAGATTTATGTGTGCTAATGTCCAGACACACACACACACACACACACACACACACACACACATATATATATATATATATATATATATATATATATATTTATATACACACACACATATACACATACACACATACGTAGATATAGAATATATATATCTCAACAGCAGACCATGTGACACCAAAGAATTAGACAAGAATGAAAAGGAAACCACATGTGCCTCCTGCATTATGTACTGGTGTCAATATCAAGGCAAGTGTGTTTCTGTGCATCACACGGGTTCAGACTGTATTAAGGGTAAGATTAGGGATGCTGACATTACTCACCAGACCTATTGCTGAATGTATGTGTATGTCTTGCCAACCCAGTCTCTTGGCTGATTGTGACATTTATGGCCACTATATAGGAAAACAACAAAACACGCTCCTCAACACATCCAATAGCTAGCCACTCACAGACACCAACACATAGGAAATGACTGCCAAACACACACACCTGTCATGCCTTGGAATAGAACACCTGCCTGTCTATTCTATCACCCGACAGCATTATGCAGTTACAGAACGCGCTACTGAGATTACTGGGACACAGCACTCCCAGAGGTGAACTTCTAGGTGGGTGACATCATCAGCATTGGCAAAGTCAGCCAAAGGGATGGTATGGAGTGTGAGCAGTCTAAAAGCATTATTCTGTCCCCAGGCAGATGGACACACACACACACACGGCATGGCTGGGATTTGAACACTGACCTAACTACCTTATCACACTACAGCATTACGCAGTTACAGAACAGGCTACTGAGATGAGTGGGACACAGCACTCCCAGAGGTGTACTTCTAGGTGGGTGACATCATCAGCATTGGCAAAGATGGCGATAGGGATTGTATGGAGTGTGAGCAGTCTAAAAGCATTATTCTGTCCCCTGGCAGACAAAGACACACACAAACACACAGTTGGTATGGCTGGGATTAGAACACTGACCTAACTACCCTGTTACACTACAGCATTATGCAGTTAAAGAACGCACTACTGAGATTACTGGGGCACATCACTCCCAGAGGTGTACTTTTAGGTGGGTGACATCATCAGCAATGGCAAAGTCGGCGATAGGGATTGTATGGAGTGTGAGCAGTCTAAAAGCATTATTCTGTCCCCAGGCAGATGGAGACACACACACACACACACACACACACACACACACACACACACACAGTTGGTATGGCTGGGATTAGAACACTGAGCAGTCTAAAAGCATATTTCTGTCCCCAGGCAGATGGAGACAAACACATGCCAGTGGTGGGATCAGGACAACTGCCTATCTACAGACCACTAATACAATACTACATAGATACAAGCAGCGCCACAGACACTACACCTTTCAAGATTGTCAATATGACCTTCTAGGAATGCGGACATTGATATGATGCTGGCAGTTATGATGTACATACATGTGAACCTGTGTGTTCAATGTAGGAATCCGTCCTGAAGTGGGGTATGGCCATCTGTTGACTGGACGACTACTATTGCTATACAGGGTTACAATGGCCATGCCCATACACATAGAAGCACATAGCCGATGCAAGGTGTCACTGAGCATGCTCACATACTTAGTAGCACACGGCCATTTGGAATGCACTATGTGTCCATCTACACAACGTTATACTGGACATGGTCACACACTTAGCAGCACAGGGCTGTTTTGTATGCACTCTGATTCTAAACACAGAAGGGCACAGTGGCCATGCTATTACAGTTAGATGTGAACAACACATTGTAATGGACTCCGGTGTTGATAGTTGTCATTGTTAGCAGGAACGCTGCACTTCATATATCTGACACCGGTCTTCTACACAATGTCTGCTGCTGTCCGTCACCTTAGATGTACCAATCTAAACCTGGCACACTACTACCACCCGTGGTGATATCCTGCCAGGAGTGGCTACTTCACCCATATAGTGCCATTCATAGTCGAATGTCCTGAGACAGGTTAACACCCTGACACCTAGAGGACAACTGCACTGTATGTGTATGCTAAACAGTGCTAGATGTGTAGCATTCGCTATCACAGCTGCCCAATGTAGTTCCAACAATAGGGAATACTGACATCTGTGCAGTGAGGAACACCTGGCTGAAGGCTCAGTTGTGCACAATAGCACTATCACCGTATACCTCGGATACAGACATGTGGGCCATAAGACAGGCACGGACCGCTCCAGGTAGTGGTGTCCCCACTTACATGAAGGCCACTCACTTGTACTGACCAGTACACCCTCAAAAGGCATCACAGATGTGCCAGGTGCAGATCACAGTGTCAAAAGATGCATTCTAGGATGTAGCCCTCAGACATCACCATGTCCTTGGACCAGCAACACACATCCATACATGTGGTAGGACATATAATAGTACAACACCATGTGACCCATGACCAGTGGACTGTACCTAGCTCTACATCAACTGTGCAGACTACCCATGTACTGACACAGTTGCATCATGTGTTATGCAATGCAATTATGCCACTGTTCGTAACCAGGTCAGCTGTACACATAACAGGGGCCCTGAGTCATATACAGCAGTAACAGAAGACTGTTGCTGTATACCAGTAAACACCCTCATGTTTGGATATGACATACATATACCTGCCATGGATATGTATGTGCCACACACACACACACACACACACGCACACACAAAACATATATATATATATATATATATATATATATATATATATTATATATATATATATATATATATATATATATATATATATATATATATATATATATATATATATATATATATATATATATAGCATAGCTGTTGCTGTCCTTCTTGCAGACAGGTGGCTACAGCAATTATACACATGCACATGGAAGGTAGGTCCATGGCTGTTGAATGCTAACAGTACATAAAGTGTGATATCAATGTTGACTGAGTTAACATTCCCTCTGTACTAGTTACCCATGACAACTATCATATCATACAACAGTCCATGTGTCATGTATGTCATCACACATGTCCACCAATTGCAATGCCTACAAACATGGCAAAATGACAGGAATGTAGGACCTACACACATGTACATGTAGTGGTGTGCATTCAGCTACCATGCATGTGCAGTAGCTGATGTTTGCAGGTGACGTGTGTCTTACTACAACATGCAGTTGCAATGCAGCCCCATCATTGCCAACTGTATATGGTGATATACTGACAATATGGTAAGATGTACATCAGGTATGGATGGATGTGTGGACATAACAAAGTGGTGGGCCATCTTTGCAGATGGATGTTTGCTGAGGACAGCTCACAGGTGTGTCACAAGCAGTCCTACAATAACATGTGCAAACACTAAGCTATGGTTCTCTTAATTGAAGGGGAACACATACAACCTACACAGCAGTCAGGGTGTCACTGACTGTAAATCACTTGACACCTGTAACACTTAAGACCTCCCGTGTGCATATTTCAGCACAATTGCCAAAGGTAGCATCAGTAGACATTGTAATGTGGGCAATACTGCTGCATGTCTGTCATACGTATCATAAGATAGCAGGTGTTTGATTCACAGTACTGCCATGTGTGTTTGCTTGTGTGTCCATATATGCCATGTATGGTGGGGAATACATCCCAATTGTTACTCACTCTCCTGCACACTGTTGTAGAGATCTGTACATACTGAATTGTAAAAAGCAAGACATAGGTAGGGTGGGGTGTGTATCACACATGTGAGCTATCTGTATGTGCATGACATAGGTGCATTCAATTGTGGACTGCACAGTGCGTGTGTGTGTATGTATGTATGTATGGCTGTCTGGTCCATGGAGTGAGGACATATGTTACCATAGTGGACAGATAGGACCCCTAACCCCTCCAGGTGATGCAATCTACTACCCTGTTGATGCCATCAATCTTAGGCATGACTGACTACCTGCACATGTGTATTCTCTGTGTCGCATCATGTAGGTGCACAGTACTGTAATGGTGATTACCACATAGGCATGGGTCCTCACCTCAACACTATCAAGTGTGTGTGTGTGTGTGTGTGTGTGTGTGTGTGTGTGTGTGTGTGTGTGTGTGTGTGTGAGTGTGTGTGTGTGTGTGTGTGTGTGTGTGTGTGTGTTACAGTGTCATTGACCCCGTGAGTGTGGGCGTGTTACTGTGTGTCTGAATTCATGTGCGCGAATACCTGTGTGTGTGTGTGTGTGTGTGTGTGTGTGTGTGTGTGTGTGTGTGTGTGTGTGTGCATGTGTAGTTGTGTGTTCGCATTCTGTAATGTGAATGTGTATTACTGCTACACAGTAAGGCCTCAAGCTATCAACTGGCCTCTACCCTTGTCATCAGCCAGACTGCTATGTAAACTCCCGCCCCATGTAACTGTACCTGTGATGTCACCCGGTATGGATGTCACGTCTCTAGCCACTGTAGCTTAGTACACAGCTCCCATGCTCCTGGATCAGTAGATGTGTAGACATCTCTGGAATGTCAGCCTTTCTAACAGTGAGGTTGAAGCTACGAATAGCATGCTGGTATTGCCATACATACCTGTGAGTAGTCCACATTTACACATGGGAAACTAACTGCAAATACTGACACTCAACAGCACATGCAATTAGACCTGAAGGAGGGAAGCAGGACATCATGACCAACATGCTGTTACTGTTGTTACCAAGACACATACTATGAACAGAAAACAATGCATTCTAAACCTGTACTACATGGTATGTCTGCTGCATGTCAACAGTACACAACAACTGTAATCTACACTTATCTCCCTATTCTGTTCACCCTGTGCATCAGACCATATGAGCATGTCCCTGCACCAATGGTGTGGATGACAGGGATGCAGCACAGGCATCATCATATGCACAGGGTGATAATGTTTGCCAGGGGACTAGGCTGCACCAGTGGATAACATCATGTGTGTGGGTTAGCGCCTGTGATCTAATTGGCCATGTGTGGT
Source organism: Protopterus annectens (assembly GCF_019279795.1). Lineage (NCBI taxonomy): Eukaryota > Metazoa > Chordata > Ceratodontiformes > Protopteridae > Protopterus > Protopterus annectens. The sequence goes on from NC_056750.1 coordinate 128,174,398, forward strand.
TGTTATGCATGTGTGTGTTGCGGTGCCCTACAGAGGTGTCTGGTGTGTGTGTGTGTGTATGTGTGCACACAGTTCTGCCATGTGTCTGGCCTACACAGAGGTATTATTGACAGCTCCAGACTGTACAGACCAGGTTTTACAGCTCACGGTGTCCGGCCATAGCCACGTGACCTATGCCTGCCAGGGGTTGCACAGGCACTACCAGACAGAGGTGCAGATTGGGTACTGTCTGAAGACACATGTCCACTGCAACCGTGTCCCTGTTGGGACCATCCAGGGCCAGGTGCACATGGCCTGCTGTGTCCTGGTGTGTATAGCGCAGCACCAGCTGCAGTGCTGCTGCTACCGCCACTATAGGAGTGAGCATGCGAGGTAGCTCATTCACATAGACCTGCACCAGGTGATGTAGCTGGCCTACATCCACATGCCCTATGCCTCACTCCTACCAGATGTTCCAGCACAGACAGCTCACACTCGCAGATTGTCATGCCATGGTCAAGGATTCCAACCATATCACCCAATCGTCTGTCCAAAACCTCAGCAATCTGCTGTTGAGCATTTGCCATTGCCTGGATGCTGTTATTTAAAGAAAGGATAGCAGCCCTCTGAAGCCTTTGCCCTTCTCTGTTTTGCCATTCAGCATGTGCCTGTGCCACCATTACAGCCTGAAACATATGTCTGGTGACACCAGCTGCTGTGCTCTGTCCTGCAGGGTCATGTCGGCCAGAGGTCCTCCTACGAGCAGCACTGGCCACATGCCTGTGTGGCCAATCTCCAGTCATTTGCCTGACACCATGGTGTGAATACACACCTTCCATAGCCACCACACTTTCCTGTTCCAAGCTACCACACGCCAACTGTCCTTCCTCTATGGCCACTGGTGATGGGGTATGTGTTGGCATGAGATCTGTGTGTGGGGATGAGGGGGATATAGGTGGAATGGCAACCAATGGCACAGATTCAGCCCCTGACAACCCTGCCTGTGCCTCGAGCATATGTTCATCATTACTACTAGAGTCTGTGTGGACACTCATATCAGATGAACTGCAGGAGGGTAATGCACCTACATCACCTGTGAGGGCAGACAAAGACTATACATTACAATACAGACACACACAGACACACGCAGACAGGCACACACACACACACACACACACACACACACACACACACACACACACAGACACACACAGACACACACACACCATGCATGTGATTTGACAGAAGGCATGCAACATGCGTGTGATACAGCAGATGGCATGCAGCTCACACAATAATAGTGGTAGTTATCATACGTCCCTGGGTTGCACACAACAGCATGCATGTGTCATAGCAGGAGCCATGCATTTCACACAATCATGGTAGTAAGCATGCATCCCAGTGTTACACCATGTGGACCAGCACAGGTTAACAGTACACATGGCTGATGTGTGGCATATGACCTTGACATTAACATGTAGTATGACGTAATCTGCTGACGTGTGCATTGACATGCATACATGTTTAACACAATGGTGTCCTGTCACATATACAGTGGGGTAATGGTGTCACATTGCAGTGTGGTCTGTCCACCCTACAAAGAAAATGCATATTTAGCAGATGTGCATGACCATTGCAGGGTATTATGAGGCATCTATATTGCTATACAGTGTGAAGTACAGACACAGTGCCATTGCATGGAATCATGAGGCGTCTCTATTGCTATACAGTGTGAATTACAGACACAGTGTGTAGCCATGACTATGTCCATACACAATACATATATACTGTGGATTGTGACCCACGTCGCTGAGGTGTATACACATTAAACCATGATGTGGAATGTGTGACACAGGTCACAGAAGGCCATATGGATGACACCCCTGCACAGCTGCAAACATATTTTAACTGCCTGGCAACCATGTCCACACATGGCAGACTTGTCAATACACCATGTCCCACATGACATTTGTGCACCACACACACACGAGGTGCATGGCTGACAGTGATGTCCAACAGCTGCAAGGGAAATTTACTGTATCTGTGGCCTGATGTGGTTGTCTGTGTATGTATGTGGATGCTGTACAGGTGACTACTGTCATGCTGTGACACAGTCATGATGTTCAACACATCTTATGTGGTTAAATGATGTTACACCTCCACAAGCTGTTCACAGGCCTGTAGGATGTCTAGTGTTCCACATCTGCAATATAACCATTCAACAAAGGCTGTAGTTGGACCATGTGTAGCCAATGTACAACAGGGTGTACACACAAACATATCACATCTACTGTGTGTTGCTACATGTCTCTGGCCATCCTCCTTGGCCATGTGTGAACAAGTGTTGGCCAAATGGTTGTGATGGCAGTCTATCTCACATGTCTGTGTTGTCCCATATGACATACACCCATAGATGTCATATACCCCACTGTCCATAGGGTTATGCAGACAAAGGGTTGCATGTTTGGTATGTGGGGTATGTTTTATGGAATAGTGAGACAATGTTGCAGCCGGCCCACTACATGTCATGGACATGTCAGATGACACATCACAATGTGTGCACTCATAGCAGAGGCATAATTCACAATGGTGAATCCTGTGGGCTGCCCATACTCCAGCTCACTGTGTAGCACTGTTTGTGTACCCCACATTTGTAGTTCTGCTGTGTAGTACATGTACCTACATTGAACAACACCTCCACCATTGTATGCACAACTGTCCACACATCTAGCAATGACAGTTTCTGAGGTTTCATGTTGGTGTTTCATATAGTTTGTAAGTATTGCACATGGGTAGCCATTGTGATGGATTGCAGATGCGACCTGTATATTGTGACCGGACCATACATTATGTGTACATGTGTTAAATGGCCACATAGATCTGTGCATTAACATGCCTGATACTTATAACTGTCTCACCTGCAATGGCCTTTTGTCTTAGCGGAATGCCAGAGGTACCTATATAGGGGTGACATAGCAGTATGATCATTATCCACGCCTGCATGACAGCTACAGGGTGCAATGTGCATGTTAACACATTCACCAGTACAATAGGATATACTATGGAGTATACACATGTGTGCATACACAGAGTAGCATACTATAGTATGCAGCATGTGTGTATACATGCCTTGCATATGATGTTAAATTTTATATTGTACAGTGATACATGCAACTATATGGGATATAATAGTTATATGTACAGTAGTGACTTACCAGGCAACTCCAGGCTCAGTGGTTGAGAGACACCCACCTCCATGATGCCAGCTAAGGCTTGTGGATGCTGTTCTGCCAGTGTCCCCAGGTTGGCCAGTAGCTCCTCGGTACATGTGAGTGGGGGCTGGGTTGGTGGCCCACCACCTGTTGCACCTTGTTCCCTGGCGATTGCATTCACATGCTGTGTCGCCCATCTGATTAGGTCCGAACAGTGTCTGTGCACCTGCTGGTATGTGCGGTTATGGCCACCTGCATCATTAGCCCTCCTGCGAAGTTCCTGCCACAGGTCATCCCACTGCTGTGCACCCTGTGGCACATGGCTTGTTAGAAAAATGTGTATTTGAATATATGAGAAATGCTAGTTTAAAAGCAAAATAGTATATAATGCATTTTATTCCATTAATCATATAACCGAAAGGATTAATTCATGTGTAAATGTAAGTAGTTTTGAAACTGCAGTGTGGCTTGAGGCAAGCTGACCTTCGACCCTGGCAGATGCTAGCTTAGCAAGTTTTAATGTTTATGCTTTTCACAAGTGATTATCTGCTGGGTCAGGTAATTAAATGTGTGAAATAATGAAATTGTCTGCTCTTTCCTGCTGGGATGATTTGGCCTTGTATATGTGTTACTAAGATAGCATGTAGCTGGTGGGAAAGTGTTACAGTGAACAAAGATGTGTATTAGAAGACTGAATCTGCTATTGTATTCAAACTGATGTGAAACCTTGAAGAAGTAACTTTACAGAAAGACATTATGTCTGACCAGGTGGATAGCAAGGCCGTATTGTTACCAGAGGAAAACTTTTTAAAAATATACAGCATCAGCAGTTTTTATGAATAGAGGACTGTAAGCTAAAGTGATGTAGATGCCCTGTGACATACCACGTCAGTAAGGTGGGCACAGCTTGAATGTTAAACCTATATAAAATTGTGTGCTTCCTGTTTCATGTTAGACAAAATTCTGTACTTGTATGTTTTTTGCTCCTGGTGTTCACTACTAAACTTTTGAACCTGAACCTCCTGTGTATTGAATTCTTAATTTTATTTAACATGGCTAAACAGGACATCATAGTTGTCTTGGAGGTAAGGTATAAGGGCCTCATCCTCCAAGCGTGTATAGGCTGGTAGCCTTACTCGCAGCATACCTGGAAGACATAATGATGGAGACAGGTCACAGTATCTCAGAGATGCAGAGAGATACAGCTGCACATACATGTCTATCACATTTATTATGTATAAATAGTCTTTGAAAATCTTCTTGACACTGACACCACTGACATGTTTGTGTCACACACATGTGACACCCAATGGGGATCGGATATTATCACCATATATGTGTGTCACCTGATTACATTGCTCATAATCCATGTGGATGCTGTCTTGATGTGGTCATGTCTGTTTGCCTGTACTGGTGTTCTTACCTATCAGCATATGCCTGGATGTGTCCACATTAATGTTGTTGACCTTGATGCTGTGTATATGTCACATATAAACACATACACTGCCTTAATGGACATGACCTGTGACACTGCAGACATGCAGTGTCACAAGTCATGTCCATTAAGGCAGTGTATGTGTTTATATGTGACATATAAACACATACACTGCCTTAATGGACATGACCTGTGACACTGCAGACATGCACACGGAAGGCTTTACATGCATATGTTTTGCTATATACATCTACACAGCACTGCACAGCAGTTCAACATCCTGCCACGTATCACCTGTGTTGCACATGTGATACACATTGGACACTGGCTAGCCTGATGGTATTTGCAGGGATGGTCATCAACTATAGCATCTATGGCCAAGGTCATCTAGTAGTCTGTATGCCCTGGGCCATGTATGAGCCTAGGATGTAAGGTTACCTAGCTGTAGCTGACATCCGTGTTTCCAGTGCCAGGTGAAGCAGTGCCAACATAACTGATCCACACGGATAATGATACATCTACCATGCGGTCATCATGCCATGTCTGACAGAGGTGAAATGTGCAGTTTTGCTGGACAGAGTTGCATAGTATGGCAGGAGTATGCAATGTGCATGGCACAAGGATCTGTCTAGCATGTGGCGATCCTTGTACTAGGAAGGTGGATGTCCATGACGTATGTATTTGAGATCAGGATATGTATGTGTAGCATGTCCAACATCACAGTGTTGGACATGGCTGTATGCAGGGTAGGCATTATGCTACATAGTGGAGATGAGGATTTTGAAGGCTGGTGTCAGCCATTCAAACATGGCCAATACCCCTTAAAGGTGATATGTGATCCGATATAGGTCACTTGAGTGATGAGTATGGCTGAACAATGATCTCTATATTCATGGATGGCACCCTGTCATGACTAGGGTTGCCACTTATGACTACCTAATAGGCTTGGTGATGTCACTAGCTCAGGGAGGTAAACTGCATAGCACCATCCCTTACACACAGTCTCCATTATGTTGACCGCTGCCTCGGTGGTAGTTCATGGGTACATGGTTATTAACCTAGTGGTGACAATGCAATATGCAGCTGTCAGATTGTGCACATATGTCACACACCTCACCCACAAATACCCTTGTGTATGTTGGCCACAACACTGAGTCAGTTAATACTCCTAGGTCATAGCCATTCACATACTTACATAGGCAGATGCCTCCCATTTGTTTGTGTGGTATGGGCTACAATGAGGGGGGGTACAATGAATTAACCCTGTTTTACTGTAGCTGGCACTGGTGTGATATGCACATATTAATCAGACACCTTCTGTAGTGCTGGTTCTGTCAACAGTCCACTGACAGAACACTCCTGTGACATACAAATGTACATCTAGTATACTGAGTGTAGGTGGAACACAGTATGGGTGATGATGTCCTATGACCTGTCACAGGTATGATATGCAGTGTGAAATCATCCGTAATGTCATCTACATCTGTACTGCTGACAACATATACATTGATTAAGGTTCATGGCCTTTCAGACCAGACTCAGCAGGGTAGTAGTGCAGTACCTCCCATTATGAGTGGTGTCTCCACTTTGTGGGTTGTGATAACTGTTGGTATGCACCATTCAGTGTTTTCACGGACTGACATGAAGCTAAATTTTACATGATGTTTATGTGTAGTGCAAACTGTTTTGCCATATGTGTATGATACAACCAGGGATGTGGACAGGTCCCATGCAGCCTGAGTGCACCTTGTACTGTCATAGTTATGGTTACAGGGGCTCTGTAGTGTACATGGATATATGATTGTGTACCTGTTGGGGGGTCAGTGTGTTTATGTTATCCAACACCCTATCTGTATTGCTTATTCATGCTCAGCACTTGTTCAGATCATGTCAGCACTACATGAGCTACTAATTACTATAGCACTCAATCCTCCTCATTAGCTAGGCAAACACTGTTTGTACTTACATTTCCCACTTGCTTAGAGTAAAACAGCTCTTTACACATTTTCCTCACTTATCTAGTGGGAAATAGTTATATATTCAGGCATGTCCAAGTGTCAATTCCCAGTGTTCTCGCCTGTCTATATGATGAATAAGGGCATCATGAGGCAATATAGAAATTGTCTCATGTACACAGTCAATACTCCCCTCCTAACATCCAACACTACAACCTGTGGGAGATACACATATCTAGCCATGCTGGAGGTAAAGCTCTCTTCAACCCAGACTGAACTTGACAATCATGTGGGAAGTTAAACATTTGCACCACACCACACTCATCATAGCCTCACTAAATCTCCACCAACACAGGCCACACATAGTAAGACAACAACAATTGTGGAGCCTCTCAATACTACTCTGTTTAGGCAACGCAGGCAGCCCCCATCCCCCAACACAACACCAATGACTTATAGCCCACAGACTCAGTGTGCCCATCAACCAAAGCCAATAGGGTGAAATAATGTACCCAACACACTAGTCATAGGTGACTCTATAGGCAGTAACACTGATGTCCCACTCATCAGGCTGCACAAGGAGATAGTTAATGTCAGCTGCCTGTCGGGTAACAGGATCCGCAACATAACCTATGCACTCAGGTCACTCCTCAACAGGTACATTTGGACTGTGTCATTGTCCATGTTAGTGTGAATGCCCTGAGATGTACCTTCCTGGACTACATGTACAGAGACATGGAATAGCTCTCCGATCTTGTAGCCCAGGCAGGTGTCACTCTAGCCCTGAGTAGCATTCTGCCATTGTCCAGACTGATAATGCAGTAAAAGGACAAAATGATTTACTTCAACAATTGGCTATGCTTCTAGTGTCATTCCAAGGGTATCCAGTATCTGTCTGCTTTGAATGACATGGTCGACAGAACACGATGCTTTGGCACAGATGGCCTGCACCTGTTGGCCCTGGGATTCTGGATAATGGCTAAGGCTCTTGCTGATCCTATAGTGCTTGTTTTAGGCATGGTTCAAATAACATATTCACCACCATAACAGGAACAGGCAAGCAAAACCTGAGGGTAATGCTACTCAATGCTTGACGTCTTCATCTCAAATGCACTCACCCAAGGCACTCCTTGTAATGGACCACTTCGATATCTGTGCAGTGACTGGGACCTGCTTCTAGGCTCCTGAGAGTACCCCTGCACTACCAGGCTATTACTCATACCACACCTTTCAGTCATGTAACCAGGACCAGAACACCCATGGCGGAGGTGTGTCCATATTTCCTAAGGATATCCACACCTCCAGGCTAGTTGCTTAGCACAATGCATCAGAGGTTATCCAAGTGCAACTAACTCTGGCCATAACTGCTATACAAATTGTAGCTTGCTACAGATCCCCCACCATACCCCATGGTTAACTGTCCTCTTCTCGGTGTACTGGAAATTAGGGTTCAAACAGACACACTACTGATGTGCGACTGACACTACCCCACCATTAACTGGGATACCTACTCATGTACCGACACATTAGGCCAATGTTTTCTGGGATTCATAACCTCCAATCCCCTGGATCAACCTATCCACACCACCACCACCAGGGGCAACAATATCCTAGACCTAGTCATTACCAACATGTGTGACTGGTGTTCCACACCTGGGGTTATCTCCTCGTTGGTCAGACCACACCCTTTACAGAAAACACAGTACAATATTTCTACAAAGCCAACTTCAGGCTTCTTATGATAGCAGTAGTAAATGTCATGACACCCATGCAGATGGAGAATACAGTTACAACCACTGAATCATACACAACTACACTTAATTAGCACTTACATGACTGCATGGATCATGCTATCCCAAACAGAACCATAATGGTACCCTCCAGAAAACAGAGGCCACTCTGGTAGTCCACTGCCATGGACATAGTGTACAAAAGAAGGAGGAGACTGTTGCAAAGTAGAGTACAATCCCATGAGTGGAGGAGCTCCCTGGTCAGCCTCAGTAAGAATCTAAGATCCCTTATCACATCCTCCAAAGCTAGCTTTGTAGCGTTCTACATACCTTATTAGTAACCCGAGTTGTCGTTGACGGTAATATAAATCCTACTAATTTTGTGTTGCAATCCTCATTGTAACATTTTGCTGGTATATACAGATGGTTTGAATGTATGACAAGCCATCCTTTTATACTTAGATATCAGTAACATGTGGTATCCTGCCACCAATTGGTGTTACAGAGTAGATGATTACATGCACATCAGCTGTGCAGCTACTCCATTAGCCAATGACATGGAAACAGTGGTGTATAATTGAATACTCCACTTGGGCATTGTCCTTTTGCCCTACCTTTGAGGAAGATGGCCTGGATGTGTTGTTTGTGATGAATTTCAACAGCTATATGGAGACACACAGAGATATATTAACTTCATGGCCCCCGTGGATTGTGTGTAACAGCTAGAGGATGTAGTTCTACATGTGAGTCTAGCTGTTATATTTCTGAACATTGCTACTTCTGCAGGGTTTGTACATGATACATCTGCAAATGATTAGGTCTGACAAGGATGTTTGGGCAGCTCAAGGCTGTGTGGCTATGCATAGAACGTTAGGTATTTTGAACTGTGCTCACCTGACATCTTTGGTATACTGTACATGTGTATCATACTGTGCTGTTAATCAGTAATTGGTAACACTTCCTGGTGTACGCACAGCCGTCTGATATGGGATTATTGCAACCAAACCCTGTAACATCAGCAGCTGTTCCATTTTACAACAGCAACGATTTCACATAGGGCCATTATAGTGTGTCTCTGACAAGGTATATTAAGGCTTCTGCAGATGTCATAGAGTGAGCAGATGTTTGTGATGTTATTACAGTAAGTATTGCAATTGTTTCAGGTGTGGGGGAGCTGTAGGTGGGTGTACATAGCAGATGCAGGTATGTAGAAACTGCATTTATACATATTCGATATGTGTGTGAGGGCTCCTTCCCTATTTGAAGACCTATCCTTTAGTGGACTAATACTATGGTAATTGCAGGCTGATTCATTAAGCCATTGTTAATTGGTTCCTGTATAGCATGCAGGTGAAGTTGGTCCTTCAATCCCTTCGGAAATACATCGGTATGTAATGAAATGTTGCTACATGAAAGCTGTCTCGTGTATTTCTGTCACAGATATTTGCACTCATTGGAGTTGTGTTGGTGACTGAACCTCTTTGGCTAGGGTTGCCACCTTTTCAAATGGCCATAGTGGGACATTTGCAGGATACCCATCAGATTTTAGAGGCCGACACATATCCACATTCAGTACAAAGTATAGAACTTTACATATATGCCTATATAAAAGCTTATTCTTGTAGCGGTTTACTTGCTTATCCTGTTTCTTGTTACATGTAGGTATTTTAGATACAGATGACTATTTTATGCAACGATTACATTAAATATGGAAAATGCCAAATGTCTTGAGATTGTAGGACATTAGTATTTGTACTCATTTTGGTCAGGACACTACCACACATAGATGGACTGCCCCTGACAAGGTGGGACAGGTGGTAACCCTATCTTTGTCTCATGTCCATAGCACATATTTGTAATAGTGTATAGACATATACTCTCCATATCCTTTGTTCATAACGTTCAGTCGTGGTGGAATGTGTGATTGCTATGGTCCATGTTATATATATATTTGAAGACTTCAACTGCTGTATACGGCATATCCATGGATTCAGGAATGCACACACTTCCAACAACCACATTACCATTCACAGACTCCCAAACCCCACAATACCGAACACTCAAACTCACGACAGTCAAACTCCTGGAACTAACACAAACACAAAACACACACATGCACACACAGATACACTGCTACCCATCACATCCAAACAAACCATCCTACACTATGTATGGGCAGGTGACCATGCCCACATACACCCCCATGTGGGTGGCTGCGCACCCCACACCACACCTACTTTAATAATCTACCTCCGAGATAGCACAAACAGACACATGAAGCAAACTCACACACACACACATTACAGTCCCCCAGAAACACACACCACGCTCAGAAAACACACTTACACACACTACAGTAATCAGAAACACACTTACACAAAGTACCTACCTGAACTGCAGCACCAGAAGCACTACCTAAACATCCCTTAACATCGTGATAGTAGTACTCGCGGTTCTGGTGTTTCGGTACTGTGGTCTTTCGGTCTTTAAGCCTCGTGATTACGCATGTCGGTATGTAAAGCATTCGGTATTTTGTAGTATCCTATTTATATGTACCTCCATGGTTGTGTAGATGTTGTTAACCTATCTATATATTTGCATATATATGTATATCCATATATATCAACATATATCTCTAGCACCCTTTCTCTCTCTATATTTTATATATATATATATATATATATATATATATATATATATATATATAGAGAGAGAGAGAGAGAAAGAAAGAGAATACACCTTTCATTGGGTACATGGCGGTGTATACTATTTCCTGAAGTCCGCCCTTTTGTGCCTTTTGTATTTTAACCTGTCACAATACAAAACTGGTACATCTCAAGGTAGCTTAGCGGTAGGTGATTGTGAAGATTGTGTGCATGGTTGCATGTTCTACTCCTGGCAGTGGTCATTTTACCTCTCAGAGCAGGCACTATTAGTACATTGGTAAATAACGCACATTTCAGAGGTTTTGGGCATCGTTGCCCGTGATCTGCACGATACTCAGCAAACAACAGAAGTAAGTGTGGTTTATTATAAAAGTTATTGGTTACTGCTCTTAAAGACATTTGCTGCAAAGTATATTCTCTCATCAGTGTATATTCTGCAAGTTTCTGTATGCAACAGACTGTGAATGCAAATATAACCAGACTTTGATTTCAGCAGGATCCAGCCAGCAAGACTGAGTGTCTTAAGAAGACTTCAAATCCATCACAGTAAGCAGCACAATATAATTTTTCAATGACCAGCTAGCCTGCATTCGAACACAAAAGGAGTGGTAAGCCCTGCATAGGGTCACTTCAGTCAAATTGCAGTAACTAACATTTATACGTATGTGTAAATCCTAAACAAAAGTATTGCAATTTTTGCAGCTTGCAGTAGTAAAGTTTTTTAGACATCTACATCCGGAGTGAGACCGATGTTCAAGTCGCAGTGCCATAACTTCTCTAAGAAAAGGTGGATATCTACTTGCACAGCAGTCTGCTGCCTGTTGTGTTTCATCAGCTTCTCAAGTTACTTTGAAAAATTTCCAGCCATCTGCAACAACAGCCTGATCACCTGTTTTCTTGCTCACTGGTAAGATTTTTTTTCTGTGTCACATTTTTAGTATGGATGCTATCAGGCAGAATTCTAGCAAACGTAAGCCAAGTTTTACTCTTAATGTAGCAGAACAACCAGATAAAATATGGAGTAAATTGAAAAGTTGGTATACACAACACATTAGTAAGTGTAAAATCTTATTAGGGGAAATTGACATACAGGCATTATGTAAGTGGATTATAACATTTGATTGGTATTTGCAACAAAAAATGAAGTATGTCATAGTAAATGTTTATTGTGTGATTCTAGAGAAACTGCATTTTGTGTATTATGCCATACAAAGTCTTGCATGATATTGCTAAAAAAAATAGACTGTGCAGATAGATCTGTTCATGATAAAGAATTAATTAAGGGTACACAGTTTTCATTATATCCAGATGTAAAGCAGTTATGTCCTGTCAGTACATTAATCTCTGAATTACAACAGCAGTCAAATCTGTTATTGACAGAGTCCTCTGTAGATCTTGTAACACCTTTTAAACATTATGTACAAGAATTGAATGATGTCACAGCTAAACATACAGATGAGGACAGAAATAAAGCTTATGATACATTGACAGAAGAATTTAATACGTTTTTAAAAGAGAAAAAAAGTGAGTTTAAAATGTTCAGAAATGACATCCAAGATCTCTGTCAAAAGTGCATAGGAGCCCTGCAGTTGACAGAGGAATCCAATAACAGGTATCATACATCCCTTAAACACTTACAGGTAGAAATGACAGACCTTAAACAGCATCTGAAGGAAAAGTAAGAAGAATTAGATGAATTAACAGAAACTAACCTCCAAAGTATTATTTTGACATCCCAGCTTAAGGAAGAGTTAAAAAACACAAAACCAGTCCAAATTATAGAACAGGGACAGGGAACCACTACAGATTTATATACACAGTCTCAATTATTACAGAGTTTACCACAGTGGAATGATAGAAAAGGCATATTTTATAACATGCTTACATTTGAAGAATGGGTGGCATATACAGCAGGATCTGATATATGGACAGATGCATTACTTAGATGTTTCTGGATTTTCAATCCCAAATGTTTTAAAACTTTCATTCATTTAAAACAAGATGATTGTCAGTTAAACACTAAAGTAGGACATATGACAGCCATTTTAATGACATTTACACAAGGGCAGCCGCTCACAGCCAAATTATTAGATAATTTCAAAATTACTATCACAGATAAATTAATGGAACAAAGTGAACATTTTAGACTTGCATTTCAAATCACATATCAAAAAACAGACAGAGACATGGGAAAAAGAGACATACAAAAACAGTTAATACATTGCTTCTTAGAACATGTCAAAGGGGTTCCAGTGGATATTAAATGTATCTACGAAGAAAATTCTGATACCCTCACTGATTTGGCACAAAAACTAATGAGGGGATGGACTATGGCTGATGATGGGACATTATACTCACACCATATCTTTGTATTTGAAGATAATAGTGAGCCATTTGAAGTAATTGGTGAGGTAAAAAATAGGGGAAGGCAAAAGTGGTGTGACCAACCACCAGCAGAAAGAGCTGCATCAGCACCACCAGCTCTTGCCTCTATGTCTGTAGTACCAGGATTAAGCACAGATAATGAGCAAAAGGCACCAACATGCTTCTTTTGTAAAAAAAAAAAAATAGGACATGTTAAGCAAAACTGTGATCATTACAAAGCCTGGCACAAAAAGAAGGAAGAACAGGGGGTGTTTCCAAAAAGAAAGCAAACAAATTTACAAGAAAAGTCAGAAAAGAAGGATGATGTACAAAAACATTACAATATTAGTAAAGACAGTTATAAGAGCCATCAATATACAGGAAAAGGGGAAGTATGCCTGGTAGATTTTTAAACAGTTTTGCCTGTAAATCCAAAACATTTGATAGAACAGGCAGAAGGAATAGCTAGGCAACAGTTAAAAAAAGAGATTGAAAAAACTAAATATGTAGATCAGTCAGACACAGAGGAAGATGACAAGCAAAAACATGAGGTGTGTCATATTGCATTTGATAATAAAGGAGAGGATGAGTGGATTTCCTTACAATAGAGAAGTGCCCCCCCACTCTGGTATCTTTCCTGACTACCTTTACAAATGGGTCGAGATGGATGACCACTGATTGATATTTGGGTAGATGGGTCACTGTGGAAAAATGTCTTAATAGACACAGGAGCAGCAGTATCTGGCACAACTAGACAGTTACCAACAAATCCTATAAAACGGTTTGTATTTCAGCATTTAATGGCACAGGATGCTATGCAGTGAGTAGCCAAAATGTGGACATAAAGTTTAGTCAGAAGGGACAGACATGGAAGGGTGCATTTTTAATGCATCCATCTTGCTCAAATACCATTATTGGTATAGACATTCTAGGGCCTTTAGGCGTAGTAATTGATTTACCTAATGAAATTCTGTGGATGGGAGACAAACAACAAAGAGAGGAAGAGCAAAGTACAGGTTGCTATGCAATTTCTCTACCTGACAAACCTGAAAAGCCTGCAGGCTATGTAAATACAGACAGTGAGGATGTATGGAAGCACTTACAACAGCAATTCCCAAATCTGTTATCCAAGGGTCCCAGTGATTGTGGGAAACTAGAAAGCCCAGTAGGGGTAGGAAGTGATCAGGACTATATACCACCTTTTCAAAAACAATATCCTATTCCTAGGGAAGCAGAAGAACATATGGAAAAATGTATTGCAGAATGGGAAAAAAAAGGGGTTATACAAAAGGGCAACAGTCCTACAAATTCACCAATCTGGCCAGTTAAGAAAAAAGATGGTAGTTATTGTCTTGTTATTGATTTACGGAAGGTTAATCAATATACTATTCCTAGAGCACATTTGATTCCAGGAGTCCCAGAGTTGGCTGCACATATTAAGCCACAAAGTAAATGGTGTACAGTAACAGATTTAGCAAATGGCTTTTTTGCAGCACCACTCAGGAAAAATGATTGGCCAAGATTTGCCTTTACATTTAAAAAACAGCAATATGTCATGACAAGGTTACCACAAGGGTTTCAAAACAGTCCAGTTATTTTTCATCAGACAGTAGGATCCATTCTACAACATTTGGAAAAGGATGATTCAGTAATACATTACACTGACAATATTTTAATTCAGTCAGAAACAGTAGAGGAGCATGTACGGCTTCTTAAGAGAGTTTTTCATACTCTACAGCAAGCAGGGTTTAAGGTTAAAAGTGAAAAAATGCAGTTAATGACACAAAAAGTTAAGTTTCTAGGTACTATTATAAAACCAACATGAAGGTCTCCTTGCCCAATACATGTACAAAGCATTTTACAAATGGAAAAGCCACTGACTATAGCAGACTTACATAAATTCATGGGAATCATGAATTACAATAGGGAATTTATAGAGGATTATGCAGCCATGGCTGCTCCCCTATACAAATTGTTACAGGAACAAAAGAACTCCACCTTTTTAGAGTGGGGATCTCATGAAGAGGAGGTATTTTCACAAATAAAAACTAGCACAAGCTACAGAATTAATAGCATCCACACCAAGGTTACCATTTGTGTTACAAGCAGCAGCAGAGAAAAAAAAACACTATCTGTAGTACTACTACAGGGATGGCCACATGGTAGCGACAATAGAATGCAAAAAACATTACACCCAGTCACTTTCATTTAAATGCAGGAAAATGACTCCAGTGAAACTAGGCTACCATCCATGTATACATCAATTATTAGCCATTTACTGGGGTATTAAACAAACTGAATATTTGACCGTATTTCCCAGCATTATAGTACAAACACCTCATCAAGCAACAAAAGCTCTGATAGACAATTTTGAAATGAATCAAATTACAGACGGTATTAGTCAGGCAGTTTTTGCAAAATGGATGGCACTTTTTGGAATGAAAACTGTTACTATACAGACAGGGGACAAATACTATTTGTCAAACCACATGGGATACGAAGGAAAACAGCATAACTGTTTAGAAAAGATAATGTCACCTGAGGTGCAATTTTTAGCTTCTGATTTTGATCACTTTAAGCCATCCATCTTTGTGGATGGAGCACAATATTGGGACCAAGGCAGATACTGGACAGGATTTGCCATAGTCCCAGAGAATCCACAACTGGGTTCTCCTGAACTAATCAAGTTACCAGGGCATATGTCAGCTCAAAGAGCTGAACTGAAGGTAGTAATGTATGTGCTAAAGTATTACAATCCTGTTAACATTTTTTCAGATAGTGCTTACATAGTAAATTCTTTAAGACTGCATATGGAAACCTGGGTAAGACGAGGATTTGTGGATTGTGTAGGTAAACCATTATGGCATGCTGAAGTATTAAAAGACATATATAAAGTTATAACAATGTAAAAACAACAAGGACAGTATAGCATCTTAAAAGTAAAAGCACACCAAAAGCCAAGCAGTGAAACTTACAGGTTAAATGCATTAGCTGATATTTTGGCAAAACAAGCAGCACAAAATGGAAAAGAACTTCCAGAATATAAGTATGCCAGTGTAGAAGTTAGTGTCTTAAAAGAGTTAGATAAAGAGTCAATAGAAATAGACCTTGTAAATATACAAAAACAACAGGGCTTAAAAGAAGAAACTGACCAATGCAGATTAGCAGGTATACCACCAAAGGAGTACTATGCATAAACCACCTCCATAAGGTTACAGTTGCCATATGTACCATTTCAGTTGGCACGCCAGTTGGTCAAGTTAAATCACCAAATACTGGCCATTATAGGAACTGATAAGTTATGGGCATTTGTAAAAGAAAAGTATTGGAACCCAAATTTAAAAAAGGTCTGCTAACTGATTATAGAAGAATGTTTAATCTGTCTGCAGGTGAATGCTAAAAGCAAAAGGTTTCAATTACATTGAGTGCAGCCAGCAGATGGGCCATGGTATGCAGTTCAAATATATTATGCAGGTTCATTACCAACAACAAAGGGAGGTTACAGGTATCTACTAGTAGTAGTGGGCATCTTTTCAAAATAGGTAAAAGCAATTCCTACCAAAACCATGACAGCAAAGGCAACAGCAGAAGCCTTATGGAAAAATATTTTCTGATATTGGGGATGGCATGGGTCATAGAGTCAGACAATGGCCCACAGTTTGTTAGTGATCTCATTAAACAAATGTGTAATTTGTTAGGCATACAGCAAAGGTTTCATGTGCCATGCCATCCACAATCTAATGGCATTGTAGAGCATATGAATCGGTCGTTAAAAGAACATGTAAAAAAGGCATGCCTGGAAAAGGGCAATACATGGGTACATCATCTGCCTGGTATTTTAATGGGTATTCGAGTGACACCAAACAGCAAACCAGGTATTTCCCCATATGAAATAATGACAGGCTGCAAAATGCCCATAGAATTACCATTTGACCTAGATTTACCTAATGGTAGGGCCATGCTAGAAATCAGGAATGGCTAAAACAACTTACTAGTGTATGTGACTATAATGCAAGGGAGCAAGCGTTCCATCTATGGAAAAAGATGCCAATGTTACCAGCTGAAGAAAACCTTCCCTGTGGAACCAAAGTATTGGTAAAAACATTCCACATGGAAGAACCATGGGCTAGCAATTGGCAAGGCTTTTTTGAAGTAGTGGAACAAATTGGACCATTAGTGTACAAAATCAAACGAAAAAAGAAAAACAGAACAATGTTGGTACATAAAGATCAACTAAGAATGATCAAAATAGTGAGCAATGTAAATCTGATTAAATGTATTCTCTTGTAGGTTTCCATCAGAGAAAACCATAATGAAATTGACATGGTTTAAAGTGCATCCTTTTGGAAATCCAGTTTCAGATGACCAAAGGCAAAATGAATCAACAATGGAATTCTATTTAAATAATGTTTCTTTTTAAATTGATGATAGCTATCATACTATTACTGTATTGCTTAGTATTAAATTATACTTACAACCTGTTAATCAAACTGTAAAGTTACATAAGAGAGAGAGTAAAGAAATGTGGAAAAATGAACAAGGTTGGTCACCATCTTTTAACACTTTTTTAGCAAGACAATGTTGGTATGCAAAAGCATGAATGTTTCTAATTGTTGGGTATGTAGTTTAATACCAAAAATAACAGGGGTAATGCCTCTAACACCTATTCCACCAAATTCTCTTAGTAGTTGGAGGGTATTAATAAATGAAACAGGAGATCAAATCATAAATGTACAATTACGTAAAGCAAGAGTACAGTTATCTGCAATAGTGCAGGGGATCACATGTTTTCAACAAAATGGAACTGTTCCAGTGGGTAATAGCAATTGTATTCAAACAACTGAAATGATAAATTTTCACAACCACATACCAGTATGTGGAGTATATTCTCATGGTTTTCCTATTTTAATACCAATTAAGTCAGTTAATATTAAGTGACACAGCAGTATTTAATTTTTCACAAAATGATAAAATTAGTGCAAAACCAATATTACATGTTGGCAAAGTAAAACAGATAAAAACTTTACAGTTGTACATGATAAAACTCCTACTATGGGGCAAGTAAATGGCAGTTTGGTAAATAGCAGTGCTGCTCTATCAGATGGGTTATATTACATCTGTGGTAAATATGCTTATAAATGGTTATCAAAGGGATGGGATGGCACCTGTTATATAGAATTAGTGGTACCAGCAATGCATCATGTAAAGGAGTTACCGAAAGGAAGTATTAGAAATGCAAAAAAGAAAAGGGATATATTAGCTGTGATTGAAAGCCCAGAAAATCCAGTAGACACCTTAGATACATCATGTACATATCATCAAAATCTTGATTATATTAAATTAAAAGATATGGATTTAAGAGATGATGTAATCTCTGGAGCAGGTATTTTCCTTTAGTACAGGGCTGCAAAAGCCATCTGGGAGCTGAGAAAACTATCTAAACTAGTTGAGGTATTGGCAAATGCCACTTTCAATGCAGTCCTTGACATTACTGTCGAAATGACAGCAATACGAACTATGGTTTTGCAAAATCGAATGGCATTAAATTACATATTAGCATCCCAAGGGGGTACATGTACTTTAATAGGAGAACAATGTTGTACATTTATTCCAGACAAAACCAAATCTGTAAAAGCACATTTAGAAGTGATTGTACAAGTGTCTCAACATACTGAAAAAAACTGGAATGATGATTGGAATGAATCGTTTAGTAATCTATTTACAGGATGGACAGGAAAAAAAATCACTGTATTTTTAATTTCTTTTATTATTATTGTAATGCTTGGTTGCATATTATTTACATGTATTAAAGTCTGCTTAGCAAAAGCTAGTCAAGTTACTGTTGTTAATTGCCATTATGAAAAATTATTATCAAATAATGCTGAATTTATTTCCCTAGTTTAAAATAAAAAAGAGGGAATTGTTAGAGTGTGTTCAACAATATACTAAGGTTGAAAGTAACTTTGCTACACATATGCAACATGAATAATGTATAAGATAAAGCTTGCTTAAACATAGAACTAGAGTTTAGCAATATGTGATTAGCATCCATACTAAATGACCATGACTTGGAAAATAAGGAATCTGCTGAATGGACATTATTTCCTTACAAACAGGATGTATGCAAGAGAAAAATGCGGTCTGCTTTTAAAGAACACTGTGACAATCTGTTTCCTTAAAACATGTTTTTCTGCATATAAAAATAATGGATACACTATGTTTCCTTAAACAACAAGACATGTTTCTGCATATAAAAATAATGGATACAATATGTTTCCTTAAACAACAGGACATGTTTCTGCATATAAAAAATAATCAACACAATATGTTTCCTTAAACATCAGGACATGTTTATGACACTGTTACAATCTGTTTCCTTGGCACAAGAACAGATGTTGTTATACAAAAGACAAAAAACAGGATGTTCACACTGTCAGAAAAGCTGAAAAATAATATTATTAAGTCAGCAGTTTGTGTCAGCATCTGCAACAATCAGTATTGTTTCTACAGGATGAGAAATTCTTCAAAATAGAATACCAAGAGGATATGTATATGTATGTGTATGACTAAAATTGTATATAAAGATCTGTATGAATCCAGTTATGTTAGGGGTATTGGTAGGGACACATTTGTCCCGAGGTAAATGCTATATCTCTCACATCATCTGTACTATATGAGAAGTAAAGTAGGACAGTACGTTAAGCTGTAACAGAAGTATGTGTGGTTTATTATAAAAGTTATTGGTTACTGCTCTTAAAGACAGGTGCTGCAAAGTATATTCTCTCATCAGTGTATATTCTGCAAGTTTCTGTATGCAACAGTCTGTGAATGCAAATATAACCAGACTTTGATTTCAGCAGAATCCAGCCAGCAAGACTGAGTGTCTTAAGAAGACTTCAAATCCATCACAGTAAGTAGCACCATATAATTTTTCAGAGCCCCCCCCCTCATTGACACACCAGGGAATCCATGCACAAAGGGTGGGGAACAGTGGTTACACCCCAGGGATCCCGCAATTAGCTCTGCTCCACAGAGGGACAGTTAGTTAATCAATGGGGTGGCGACAGTAGACACATTTTGACTAGGCTTATGAATGGCTTCTGACAGTTAGGCATGTACCTACCGATGTACCTAGGAACCTATACATACAGTATCAACACATGCTGTTAGCTTAATTTACTGTTCAGGTATGGAGTTACCTTGTGCTAATAGCAGTTGTATGTGCAATAGCTGAGGGCTGCCTATGTAGGATGCACACAGTAGACCACCTATACATGACAATTTACAGGTGTTCATGTGTGTGTGTGTGTGTGTGTGTGTGTGTGTGTGTGTGTGTGTGTGTGTGTGTGTGTGTGTGTGTGTGTGTGCCATCCATGTTTACTGTGTGTGCATGTGGAGAAGTCTGTCAGTCCATAGGGGCCTACACTGTCAGTGTATGTGCTGTATGCTCCCTCTTTGCCAAGGCATGGGCATACTGGGCATGCCTCCATCTGCCTACTGGGGCTGGCACAGAGTGTTCGTGGTCTGAATCCCTCTGTACTGTGGTGCCCTTGGCAATTGTGGTGGGCTGTGAGGGCCTTCACCATTATGTCCCTGCTGCAGCTGTTTCCTCAGGATCATATTATGCAGCATGGCACATACTATGAAGATGTGGGCACATGTGCCTGGAGAGTACTGCAAGGCTCCACCAGATATGTCCAAGCAACAGAACCATGATTTCAGCATCCCAAACACACACTCTATGATGATTCTGGTTTGTGCGTGTGCCTCATTATGACGTTCTTGCATGGGTGTGTGTGCTCATTTCTGATGGGAGTCATCATCCACAGCTCCAGTGCATAGCCAGCATCCACCACAAGGTGGCCATATGGGATATCCCCCCCAGCAAATACCTGGTACAGCTGTGAGGCATGCCAGATGTGGGAGTTGTGGTAGCTTCCAGAGCTGCTTGCACACACATCCATGATAATGCCCTTGGCATTGCACATGACCTGGCAGTTGATGGTGTGGTATCCCTTGCAGTTTATGTAGTGCCTACCATGCTCACTGGGTGGTGACTTGATGTGTATGTGTGTGCAGTCTATTGCACCCAGTACCTCCGGGTAGTCTGCCACATGGTGGAAGAGGCGCATATTGCTGGCCAACTCCTCCTGCATTTAGGGGAAGTATATATGCTCATTGGCATGTGGTAACATGGCATCCAGGAACTGGAGTACCCTGGATGCTGATGCCTGTGAGATCCCCATGATATCTCCAGTTGGCCTTTGAAAGGTATCTGTGGCTAGTATTCTCATGCTTACACATACCTTCGTGTCCACTGGGATGGGTTCCCCTCTGTTGTTTCTGGCTTTGAGGCGTGGCCGGCACAGCTCAATGATTTGCTGTATGATGTCCCTGTCCACCCTGCAACGCTCTACTATTTCCAGATCATCTAGCCCCTGATAGGTTACCCTTGGTCTGAGCACTCTTCTCCTCCTCCTGTGCCTGAGGTGGTTGGCATCATCCTCCACACCACCTTCAGTCTCCAACACAGGCTGATGAATCAAAGCTATGGCAGCTCCCAACATGTACATTTTAAAAGTTCCCTATCAGTCTACACCGATGGTGCAGTGTCTGGGAATACACAAGTGTGTGTGAGGTGCCTTCACACTTTATACTACTGTGTTTTGGAAGCTGATGATGTCATTGGGTGTGTATGTACAATCCGAGCTGCAGAGTATCTTACTTATGGGTTTTACAACAGGTATTGCTATTGTGGGGTCTTTGGTGTTGAATTACACTTGGCTGCCATGGATCATCTCTTGCCCTTGCCTTCATTTTTCAACCCGATTCCCCTCCCATTGTCAGGCATGCATACAGCAGCCTGCTTTCTTGTTTTGTACTTTCCCAACCCAAGATTGTGTTGCAAAATGTGTTCTGTAGCCGATTTACTGCAGGTTTGTTTTGTTCTGCTGTGACAGTTCTCTTTTCTTTGCAATTCGGCACCTCCCCTTTCTTGTTCTGCAGGTTGCTGCTAGCAGCCTTGTTAGCTACCGTCAATGGCCCACTGTGAGTTACTAGGTGTTAATTACTCAGTTGTACTCCAATTACCCTGCTGCGGCATTTCCTTATTGTCTTCCCGCAACCTTCCTGTTTCAGCTGTGGTGTGCACCCCGCGCAGCCATTTACCGGGTTTCAAGTGTGTTGTTATCCGCATACACATGTGCTTTCGGTCACCTTGTGTGCTCTCAGCTAAGCAAAGCTATGGCTACATCTGCACCCCTATCCTGCGGCTTTGCCTATCAATGGGCAACCCAGATTAGCAAGGCTCCAATGTGCTTACAGCTACGGTGGCACATTCCTCTCCTGATGTCATGTATACCTCCAGGCCACTCCTCGGTGTTATACTGCTATGCCGTGTGGTACAGCCTTACGCCAGCAAGGCGTTTGCAATTCAGTATTACTTGCCTCATTTGCATGGCATTGACTACTAATTCATAGTTACCGCACCAAACAATGTTGCAGACCCTTAGCAACCCTTGCGCCATGGTTGTGGTGTAGCATGCCTGCCATTGACTATTATGGGGAATTCATCACTTGTGTTACATTGCAGTTTTATAACATCTGAATATATTTTCGTTATGATCCCATTTGGGCACCGCAGCACTGCAGGTTTAATTTGCATTAGTGTGGCCACGGTGGTAAATGTTATTTATTATGTGTTGTGCATGTATTTTTACGCCATTGGCTATAAATCCAGCCACTGGCATATATTAACATTATCATATGTAAGTTTATTCCACTTTCATGGCTCCGATGTTATGTTTGGGAAAATGTAAACTGTGTTTTTTGGTTTACATTTCTGTATGCTTACGCTACGCCTGCACCACTTCATGAATCACTATGTACCTTCATTTGCATGCTGCACTACTGCTCATGGGGTGATTAGCATACATGCGCCAGGAGCTGCACAGCTCTAGCATATGCTGGTAGTGCACGTGGAATCGGCTTGTACCTGAATCGCTCTGTGTCCATATTTGGCATTAGAATGTCTACTCTACACCTGCGCCTGGCGCAAGCTTCATGAATCCCGGGGTATGCCTTATAAAGGCTTACAAATTTTTGCCTAAGCCAAGGTTGAGTTGTTAATTCCAAACTGATAATTAGAAATAGCAGCAAGTTGAACTTTAATAGTGGAGGAACTAGCCACTTCATCAAAAATTGTAGCCAAATCTCTAGAACTTTAAGTACTGGTGCTGAAAAAGGGTCAATGTTTTCTTTTTTTTTTTGTGCCCAAAAACAAATTTTTTCTACTTACTTCTGTAAATATTCCTAATGGAACTTTATGGGAAGTTAACAAATGTGACAGACAGGAGAGGAGAACTTAGGTTATATGGCTATCAATGGAAGTGGAGAAACCAAGCATTCAACTTTATGCCCAAAATATCTGGGTGAGTCATGTCTGTCACAGGAGACAGGAGGTCGGAACTGGATCCAGAATCCATAGGTTGAACCACACGAGGCCAAAGAAAGTTGAGCCAAATCTGATGAGGCCAAAAAGGGGCAATAAGGATGACATTGCTCTTCAACTGAGAAGCTTTCTGTAGAAATTTGGTGATTAAAGGGATTAGAGGGTATGCATAGAGGAGACTGGGGGGCCAAATGTGAAGGAGAGCATCTCTCAGTGTTTTCCCCAGTGGAGAAATCAGGGCAAAGAACCTGCTGCACTTGTTGAGAGAAGATGCAAAGAGTCACAGCAAGGTTGACCCCATTGACAGAGTTTCTTTTCTGCCACTCTCATGTTGAGGGACCACCAGTGAGGTAACAAAATGGACCTCTTCAACTTGTTTGCTGTCACGGTGTACTTTCCCAGAATGTGCAATACTATCAGAAGATGATTGGACAAGATCACCCATTGCCACACACTCAGAGCTTCTCAACACAAGGGGTTAGATCTGGTTCCTCCTAGTTTGTTCATATACCATACCACTGACATATTGTCTGTTTGTATTGCAATAGCCCTGAATGGGAGAGTCTTAGAAGGCCTGCAATGTTAGAAGTACTGCTCTCATTTCCAGAATATCGATATGCATTTTGGCATCTTTGAGGACAATGTGACTTAGACTTTCTTTCCCAAAACATGCTTCTCACCCAATTTGGGAAGTGTCCATGGTCAGTACATCTTTGAACTGAGGAAAAATGAAGGTACAGTCTTGTAAAATCTAATCTGAGTGAATCTACCACAAAGAGGTATTTTTTACATGCCCTAGTTATTTTGATTTGGGTGGACATAGGTTGATGCAACATGGACTACTGAATTGCTAAAGTCTATTGTAGAATTCTCATATGGTATCTTGCTAGTGGGACTAGAACTATTGCATCAGACATTGATTGCAAGGCTTGTAGAATCAATCAAGCTGATAGAGAAAAAATCTGAACTATCTTATTGACTTGAAATTGAATAGTTTGTACCCTTGGCAAAGGAAGGGAGGCTGTCACTGATATTGTGTTGAACAAGGCCCCTATGAACTCTAATGTCTGATATGGTTCCAGATGAGATTTGTTGTGGTTGATGGTAATCACTAGATGGAAACAAATTTGGAGTGCATAGTCTCTTGCTTTTATCAGTAGATGCTTGGGTGGAGTGGTTATGAGCTAGTCATCTAAGTATGGAAATACCCCGTATCCATGTAGTCTCAAGTGAGCTGCTAATACTGCCATGCATTTGGTGAACACCCTAGGGGCTGTGGTGAAGCCAAAGGACAGTGCTCTGAACTGATAATGACTGGCTCCCAACTGGAAGCATAGGTATCTACTGGACTGTCGGTTAATTTTTATGTGACAATAGGCATCCTGAAGATCTATTGAGCACACCCTGATGTCCTTGTGCAGTAAAGGCAAAATGGAATGAACTGTAAACATCTAGAACTTTGTGTACTTAACTGGATTTTTCAGATTGATGAGATTCAAAATTGGTCTCCAGTCCCCTGTTTTCTTTGGCACTAAAAATAATCTTGAGTAAGTTCCAGATTCTATCTGGTTAGTGGGACCTCTTGTTTAACTCTTCTTTTTTCTGGTAGCTTTTTTATTTCTAGATCTTCTGTTTTCCTCTGACTGTGTGGGACATCTGGAATTTTGTTAATGCTGAAGGAGGGGGTAGGGAAAAGGGAATTATATAACTTCTGTAAATAATTGTCTGCACCCATATATCTCTTGTAATGTCTAGCCAGGTTCTGTGGTGCAGGGATAGATGACCCCAGACTGCCTCCAGAGGTGAACAATTGGGCCTCCTTTCAAGGGTGCTGGTAGGGTCTATCAGGGAAGGAGAGTCTGGACCACTGGTTCTTTGGGTCTCCTCTGCCATATGAGCGTCATCTTCCATTACAGTTCCTCTCTCTGCACCCAGGGTAAACCACCTCTATGTAGATCTTGGAAATGACCCTAGAACTTTATGAACCACATTTTTGACCCCCTCATTGATACCTAGAAATGGTCTTTGAGAAGTCAAAAAATGTACATCCACTGAAGACAGGATCTTACCATCTTGATCACACCTGGGCAGTGTGTCCTTAACTTTAAAGCCCAGCAAAGAACTTCTGTCAAAGGGTGCATTGACAAAGGAGGACTTGAAGGGCTCTGCAAAATCACATAGGCACATCCAGGCATGCCTCCTAATGGAAATGCCTGAACCCGCCACCCTTGTCATACCTTCAGCTGCATGTGAAACGAGCCTCATAGATGAGTGAGAGATCCATTGTAGGGTGACCAGCTGCAAAGAAACAGAATTTGTGCCTTGGAAGTACTGGTCTCAGAGAGGGATTTGGAGAGTTCTTTAATCAAATCTATCTGCAATCTAGTGAAGTGTGCCAAATAATTCAGCAACCCGAGAGCAAAGGTCTCTGTAGCATACACACTCTCCCCACATCTGTGCATAGCACTAGACTGACTGTTAGTGGGATAGACAGATGAACTCTGTTCCACAAGTTCTTTCCTCATAGCCAGCACTACAACTATGGCATCCTCTGGTATTCTATAGCTCCAAAACTCTCTTCCTTTAGGTGGTGCCAAGATCTTTTCCATTCTCTTGGGTATCAGCTCAGCAGAGTTGGGTTCCTTCCACTTCCACCTAGAGATCAAATCAAAGCACTCATTGTTAGGCAGAGTCACCCAGGAGGTAGATGGGTCAGACCCAAAGGTTTCCAGGAATACTGACTCTTCTTGGGAAGGGTTATTAGTAGACTAATCACCTCTTTGCTTTAGGACTTCTAGAATGCTTCCAAAGGAGATGTCATCAGGTGATGATCACAGGGACCCTTTCCCCTAATCAAACTTGGTATCTTCAGTGACCAACTTTTGAGGAGAGTCTAAATGCCTCCTCTTGTACTTTCTCTTCCTAGGGACTTCTTTATGGGATGCTAGGGAGAAGTTTCAAAATAAATAACTATAGCCTGTTGGGTAGCCTGGAGATTTGGGCTAGCTGTCCTGTGGAGTAGAGTGATGAGGCTCAAGGCACAAAGACATTGGTATCCCAAGGGACGAGGAGCCATCTGTCCTACAGAAGCAGAGAACACTGTCCACCAACTCAAAGGCAGAGCACTCTGGTGAGAAGGAGGCCAATGTAGCCAAGAAGACATGCTTCCAGACCATCAACTCCCTCAGTCACAAAGGCAGTCCACCAAATACAAAAGTCAGTGCCAAGCTGTCCAATGCTAAGGTTCTGAAGGGTAGAGATGGCTCCAATAACTTCTGGGTTGATTGTAGCACCTTGGATCTGATAATGACACTTTGGATACAAGAGTCATCTGTCTCCAACATGCTCAGTGCCAGTGCACAGAATGTATCAGATCAGAAGATACAATAATCATCTTTGGATCCAGCACAGAAGGTTCTAGCAAACTTGGATCCAAGGGCTCTGAAACTACAGGTAGAATTGGAGAAGGAGCTGATATAAGCAGTGTAGCACTAGTAAAGGTCTCCAGAACTGAAGGGGTTGGAGCTGGGAGAACTCCCATCTGAATTTGTGCTGACAGGAACTTCCTCATTATTTTACCATGTCAGCTTCTCTCAGGCTCCTGGAAGAATGAGAGGACGATGCCACAGAAGGAGATCTGGAATGTTGGCACTCTAAAAAAGGAGATGGTAGTTGGGAAGGGACCTTGTCAAAGAAGATTCATACCTCATCCAAAATAAAAATTTCGGATCCAAGGACAAAGGATTTGATAAAGTTGCTTTTGAACCTGATGCCAAGGGATTGGAGGACTCATTTTCTTGATACCTTATGAGCTAGCTCCATGGTCAGAATTGACGAAGGGGTGGAAGATACAGAAGAATCCAACAGCATTTGTTTGGGATCTTTTTTGTCAGGTTGGGGGTTTAAGTCCCCAACAGTGATTTGGAGAAGAAAATAGGTAGACCTTTCAGAATCAATTTATTCTTGTGATCTACCAAAGCACAAAGATTAAAGGTTTTGTACATCTCACAATCCACTTATAAATGTTCAGGTCCTAAGGCAAAAAAAAAAAAAAAAAATGCAAAAATCATGTGCATCAAAAACAGGAAGCTTGTGCCCACATTGTTTACATTTTTTAAAGCCCAAAGGCTTTTCTGCCATTTTAACAAGTTTTGAAAACTCAGTAACAACAAAAGAGAAAGAAGAAGTTTTTTTATGTTTTTTTTAGAGAAAGAAGGAAAGAAGAGAAACAGTTTACCAACTATGACAAACAAGATTGGGTTCAGATTACCACAAGGGTAAAGTAAACTTAAAAAGGAAAGATAAATACCAACAATGGTACAGAGAAATACTCTAAAAAATGTAGAATATGGGAGATATACAAAAATGTAATTATCACTAAGGAAAATGTAAAGATTTTGTTAAAAAAAGCACTTAACTGTCCAAAAACTCAAGAGCTCACAGTGACCATGTCTGTATGCTTAAGGAGGCAAATGAGATCTGAGGTATGTTAGGGAACTAGAGCATTGTGGGTAAGGGAGGTGCTCAACAGTAGCCATGATCTGTAAAAAGAAGTTGAGTCAGATCTGAGGATCAAATCTGAACCCAGTTGTTGAGGAATGAATGAAGATTGACAATATGAGATTATTTGTCTTTCTGCTTCCATCCCACTGGTATATCCTGTTTAACTAGTACCAGATGGTTATATACATGAATGTGATGTGCATTAGTGTCATACAGTGTGACCTTGCACACATACATTACTGTAATGCTAATTCATGTACAGTGGAGATTTCAGGTTTTCACTCAGTCTATTGTCTGTTCGCCTTCCTCTCTTCTGCTGCTGCATTTTTTATCATGTCTTAATTTATGTGCTTTTCTCTTCCAGCTTGATTTTAATGCATTTCTACATTGGTTCTTCAATGGTATATTATTCTGCATGAAGAAATATCAGACTAAGTCATTACTAAATATATTCACTGTAATTTCCTTTTTTGTATGCACATGACTAACACATGGGCCATTTGCATGGCATTGTAAACTTATGCTTATTAATGCAGGATGCAGCCTAACCCTTACATGAGCTAATTTTGTATTTTTCTCTTTTCACTATGATATATTGTTACTACCCCATTTTCATCAATATTTGTTATTAGTTCTGCAATTTAAATTTTGGAACTTTATTTTTGAAAAGCAAAGAATAATTTCCTTAATTCTCATAATGCATTACTGTGTTTCACTGTATTTTTTGTGTGATGCTGTTTTACTAATTATGCATTTCTAGCTAAGACATTTACATGCCAGTAACTTTTTATTTCCGAGCACAATTCTGTGACCTTCTTTACTTTACAAACATCTAATTCTAGTCAGCAAGTAAAATAAAAGTAGATGCTTAAAGAAACAAAAGCTAAACCATTTTAAATTACTTAAAAGTCACATGATTGATTAATAAAAGTTTAGTGTTTTTAGGTTTTCGATTATAATACTGCCCTTCAATAACAGGGTTCATTAAGAGTTCCACTATGAAACATTGAAAAACAATAAGTCAATGAAACGTATCACAAATCCCTAAAACCTAGCAAGGTTAAAAACCATAAGCACTTTATATAACCCTTTCCACACACCCCAAAACTTATATATAGCATCTCTGTGGTTGTTCAAATGTGAGGATGGCAGAAATTTCTCACAAACAAAGGAATCACAGCTGGTGCCCACACAGAAACCACACCAGCAGTTATTTCCTATGGCAAGCAGTCACTGGCATTTTAATCGTTGGCATTCTGTGACTCAGGCATCTGTCACTTGGGATTGCAAACTCAGTGACCTATAGAGAAGCTTTCATAAAGTCTTGGAAGTTTGTCAGTAAGTAACAAAAAACTTCATTTGTAGTCTGCATGTTCTGTGACACTAACAATGCTCCCTACATGTAAACTCTTCTTATGCTGGTACAGAACACGAGGTATAAATGTTAGCTTCTGCTGTAACAGCTTTCACAGACTCTTTCTTTAAACATTTAGTTTCTGCTTTTTAGGTAGTATTTAGCATTTGTTTACTGGGCAAGTGGTCTAGTCCAAAGACCCTTTCAGCCATATTGAGCTGATGCATTTAGGAAAGTACAAATACTTGGACAAAAACAACTAATAGTATTCAGACACTAATTAGCCACTCTGGTGGCATATATATGGATAAAACAGTAAATAAGGCCCAGATGACCAGAGTTCAATTAAAGGCTTGGAGGGCTGACAGAGCAGAAGGGAGGGATAGGTCTGCCTGCCCTGGAAGAAAGGTGCTCATTGGTGATGCTCCCTAAAGGGAAAGCACGGTCCAAAGTGGAAAGTTGCTCCTGGACAGAGCCAATAAGCATGAGAGGTGGAGAAAAGGAAAAGTGGATTTGGCATATATAAAATAAAATAAAAAAAAAAAAAACACTGGACAGAAACACAGATGGCTGAGCTCTCAGAACACCCTGAAGATCCACAAACAGCTCCAGCAGTGCTGCAGCAAGCCCAGTGGGGTAGGGAGAATGTTGGTAATGGGGCACTGGGAGTACAGGCTGGTATCGGCAAGGTCTGGAGGGACCAAAAATATTTAAACAAAAAACAATACAGATAGTATTCATAATGGGAAAAACAACACAGTTGACTTAGAGTAAATATTAACTACATTAGGGACAGTACATACAAAATTATTAAGACTAGTGAAGCATCTTCAGTCATCCCAGTGACATAACTTGACTAAACTGAATCACAGTGTAAAGTAATAATGAGTACATACAGTGTCTGTGAAGCATTTATATTTGTTTTATGTTGATAATATTAACCACAAATCTAAGAAGGAATCTTTGAACATGTTTCTGGTTTAAGAAATGGAAATCAGAATAATATCTTGTATACGCTCATTGCTTCAGCAGGATCTGAATATTTTACCTTTGTTGTACATAACAAATATTTTCCTGACTAAAGCATATTAAGGGAGGAGTGAAACATATATCTTCTTAGATGGTGGTGCTTATGCAGCCCACACCTACTGCATAACATTAATGCTGAGACCACCATATTTTGGGGAAAGAGTGCCTTCATCCCTAAAGATCCTCTAGGTGAAAATATATTTTCAAAGGCACTGTTCCTTTATATATAATGTGTCCGTCTTCAAATTGTAAATGGTAACTATACAGCCAAGAATGTATTTAAACTTCATGTTTATGGTAGCAAAAAGAAACCAGTTTCACCGAACGTCAAGGGCTTCTTTAACCACTCACAAAACCATACTGATAGTGACCATACATTTATGTTGCCTGGGTTGAATTTTCAATATCCCATCCACTGGTCCAGTTTACACTTGAATAGAATTAGAAAAGGGCTCTGCTTCATGTGGATGGGAAGTCTATTCCAGAGAATGGAAATTCTCTGAAAACACATACCTGCCCTTCCAACATGTCTTACTTATGTTGCTAGCAAAATTTAGGTCCTTACATCTTGTACTTGTGATGCTGTTTAATCTATGGATATACAAAAGGCCTGTCAGAGTAGGATCCAATGATGCTTTCTATGCCAGGCACAGATCACCTCTCAGCAGGCTGTAAGAAACAGAGCATAATGATAAAGCTTTAAGGTGATCTGTATAGGACATTGTGTTTATGCCCTGTATTCTCTTTGTGAGGAACCTCTGTGGACATTCCAGTTATTGCATGTGCCTGCTCATTAAATACTGAAGGGGTCATTACACTCAATGACAGAACTGATGATGAGGGATGAATACAGTTGCACAATTACATTACTAGACATAGATGCCATGGCTTTACATATAAGATGAGTGATTTAGAATTACTTTCTTACTAGCTTATACACATGTTGGTTGAAGGCCAGGTTACTATTTACATCTGTCCCCAAACCCTGACTACTGTGCCTATTCCTAGACATCTTTAATCAATGAGATAGTTTCCAAGAGTGATCAGCTTCTCAAAAAGGTACTATTATGCATTTCTTGGCAGCGAGTTTTAAGATATTGCTTTACCACCATTCATTTGTTTGCTTTAGACCTTCCTGCAAATTGTTAATATCTTGTGTAGATTCTATGACTACTCCTTGTTAGCAATTGTCTGCAGACTTGGTCAACCAGAGGCCCTTGACATTGGCCATGCTGTCCGAGAAGTAGATGCCAAAGAGGAGCATACCCATCACAGAGCCCTGAGGACAAAACTTTAGCCAATATTCAAAAGCCTGAAGGGGTAGATGCAGACCAACCTTGGCAAAGCAATGTGGTTTGTTAACCATATCCTCCCATGCTGATAAATATTGCATCCCCTCAGAATGACACCAGAATCTAAAGCAAGTATTAAAGTAAATCACCTTTTGTTCATATTGTGGCATCATCCTTGATAAAAGTAGACTGCTGCTCAGTGCTAGGCACATACCAGCCTGTGACACATTGTCTGAGACCTCCCTTTATCTTTCTTCATATAGTGTATTTATACCTACACAGACTATGACTGAGTCATACTGGTTCCTGTGGTGCAGTGACTTGAGTGCTTGTGTAACTTGGCAGATCCTCACTCCCGATAAGCCACTGACTGTTATTTGCTCTTCATCCAGCCTGGTGAATGGAGCATCAGTATGTTGTACAATGGATTCCCCTATGACTAAAGTCCTGAGTAATGTCTCAGTTTGCCTTATGGGACTTTTAGTTGAGACTCCACTGGGTGTGGCTGTGCTTTTCTTGAGTGTTTTTTTTTTTTTTTTGCTTACGATATTTTTGCAAATTGAGTGTCTGGAGGGTTGAGGTTGAGGAGACCCTGGAGAGGTGGAGATATGCTTTGGAGAGGAGCGGAATGAAGGTCAGCAGGGCTAAAACAAAATATATGTGTGTAAATGAGAGGGAGGGTAGAGGAATGGTGAGGATGCAGGGAGTAGAGTTGGCAAAGGTGGATGAGTTTAAGTACTTGGGATCAACAGTTCAGAGTAATGGTGAGTGTGGAAGAGAGGTGAAGAAGAGAGTACAGGCAGGGTGGAATGGGTGGAGAAGAGTGTCAGGAGTGATTTTTGACAGACGGGTATCAGTAATAATGAAAGGGAAGGTCTACAAGAGGGTAGTGAGACAAGCTATATTATATGGGTTGGAGACGGTGGCATTGACGAAAAGGCAGGAGTCAGAGCTGGATGTGGCAGAGTTAAAGATGTTAAGATTTGCACTGGGTATGACTAGGATGGACAGGATTAGGAATCAGTATATTAGAGGGTCAGCTCAGGTTGGACAGTTTGGTGACAAAGCAAGAGAGGCGAGATTGCATTGGTTTGGACATGTGCTGAGGAGGGATGCTGGGTATATTGAAAAAAGGATGCTAAGGATGGAGCTGTCAGGTAAGAGGAAAAGGGGAAGGCCTAAGATAAGGTTTATGGATGTGGTGAGAGAGGACATGCAGGCGGTTGGTGTGAAAGCGCATGATGCAGAGGACAGAAAGAAATGGAAACAGATGATCTGCTGTGGCGACCCCTAACGGGAACAGCCGAAAGAAGATGATGATGATGATGAGTGTCTGGAGGGTCTTTGGTCTTTGGGAAGTTTGCATTTAAGTGCTTCAGCATAAGTTGATCTGTGTGTGAGGTGCATACTACATGTGGTGGGTGTAGCATGTGTGTTTCTAACAACCTTATTTTTATTCTGTGTGCTTGTATCCAAGAGTTTTGCCTCCGGTGATATTGTGCCTATATATATATCTTCCACATACTGTATCTGTTTCTTTAAGGATTAAATGATTGTCAGTGAACATAAAACAATTGCTACATTGTCTCAAGATACCCAGGTCTACCAAACTGGCTGCAGAGAAATTGGAAAGGTGCATCTCTATGATGTCAGGTCCTTATTATGTGAGTTACAAGGAAGTAGCATATGACGGGTTAAAAGATAACAATTAAGGGTATTTTTGGGACCATGGACTAGACTATGTAATATAATACTGAATTTAAGCGGCAGTGCTCCTCAACATGCACACTAGGTGCTCTGCGCTTCTCAACATACAAACTAGTTTCTCTACAATCACTAAGTTACTTGGTAGAGTTTCACAGGTAGTTCTATAGGAAAATTTTACCTTCTAGGTGTCTGCTGCTATACTACCAATATATGTTTTGATTACCTGATGTATCAGTACTATATTATTTTATATATGTATGTATGTGCATTTGTTATGTGAATCTTGTATAACTTCCTTTCCTCCTACTCATTCTGTAACATGGAGCATTTCTCTCTAGGCCTCCACTAAAATGGGACATCTTCCCAGTTGGACTTTCCTAGTAAACAAAAGCAACAAGTAAATAAAAATAAATACAGGGTACTGTTAACCATGAGTGCAAAATCTGCAGCTCAGTGCAAACACTCCAAATTAAAGCATGCAATAAAAACACAGAATAATTATGAATAAACCCTCTAGCCAATAAATAACTATACTCAGAGCCCTTACTGGATGTTTCCCAACTTGAATAGACTACATTACCACCTATTGCCACTAGGTGAATAACCTCAGTCATCTTAATGTAAAAACACAGAAAAAAGTGTACTTGGTACAACCCTATCTCAGTAATTTAAACAGCTAACTCATTACGACTAATAAAGTGATTTTAAGGTAAAGTAAACAACAAGGCAAAATAAGGCTCTACTAGTCTACAGCAATGCCACACAGTTTAAAATACGTCAGAGATTTTTTGTAATAAGGGAGGTCTCTCAAGAGCAATATTGGTTGGATGGGTGGGCAGTTAGTATTTTGATCTATGGAAAACAATGGGAGGGAAGAAGTATTTAGATACCTTATACAACTGACAATAGTAGTGAAGTGGGGGACTTTGGTAGTCAGATTACTATAAGGGGTGGAAATAGAGACACTGGCTGTTTAAAGCCACAAAAACAAAAGGGAGGGAGAGTTGTGGCAAATGCAGAAAGAAATTCACTTACTTGGCGTAGAGATACTTAGTGGTTAGATTTGTTTGTTTAAAGAGGGATCCAGGAAGTGCTCCCAAAGTGGACAGAACACAATAGCCACAATATACATAACAAAAATTGATATGTGAAGTTAAGGAACCAAAAGCAATTCAATCAGTAAGTAGATCTGTAACAATCCAGTTTAAACCTAGCCTTTAAAGTGCAAGCCCCACTCCCACTCTGGCTATATCTTTACTACTGGAGTCTACTTGGCCAGCTTCAACAAAGCTGATTTAGCTAAGGAACAGAAATAATTTGTTTTCAGTTAGAACAACAGAAAAGTTGACTGTTAGAAGGCAGACAGGTAGAGATACTCATTAGCTAGATTATTTTCTTCAAAGATATAACCAGGAAGGGTCACGTTGCAGAGAGCCCACAACAGCCAACTTATCTATTAGGGTAAGATGAGAGTGAAGGTTGAACAGCAGCTCAGCAATCCTGAAAGGAAAGGGAGGCTTAACTCATCATATTTGTGACACCCTCAGAAATACAGATGTACCACCTGAAACAAGGAACCTGGCATACCCACACTGCACAGCAATTAGGCACTTAGCCAGAAGGTTGAACATTCATGGTAGCATGCATGCTCCTGTTGAGATCCACAGTTGTGGAGTGCCCAGCCTTCTGACAGGCTGCGCTAGGTGACTCTGGAGGATCAGCAGAGTGGCCCACTCTGCATGCTAATATCTGACTCTCACCTCCATAACAGAATGAGTGAAATGGAGGGCTCTTGTATAGCTGAAGGAACAAATGGGCCAATAATTGGGAAAGGGGCAAACGTTGGACAGATCTTGTGGATCTCCAAAACATGAATATAGAAGACTTTAATGTTTGTAAGAATAGCAGAATACTTGAATTCAGGTTGGCTAAGCATTAGTTTGAAATAATAGCAAATGAGGCCTTCAATATCTTAATTCAACAGAACAAATATTCCACTTCCTTTTCTATTACTTCAGAATAAAATGTGATTATAGTGTGTTGGTAACAGTATTAGTTCATTTTATGTTTTTTTGGTACTGGCATTGCCATCCACAGGTCCAAAATGGAGTTCCTTACACTGCTGTAATGTGAGACTCTCATAGTAAATACCTTATGGTTCATACTCTGCTCATGTTTTCTTCTGAATGCAGTGGTGTTTCACATAGCTTACCCTGATATGCCATGTCCTGATGATGGGTGACAGGCAATTTTGCAAATATGGCCTTTACATAAAACACATTTTAAGTATGATTTAAAATTAATTTCCTCAAAATGGCAAACTATGGGAGAGAACTTATTCCTAAGACCATATTATAGTAACACTGGAGATTGTAATGTAAATAGGGAGTGCCACTGTCAAAAGTACAAGAACCAAAATTTTTAGATCCATAACTACAAAAAATGAAGTTTGGTTTGTGAAGATGTTATGGCATTAGTCATACCTATGATGTAAGTATGTCCACCTATGGAAGTAAACCTAGGAGTTTACTAGATTTTGCATTGCAAAGTTGTCTATATTCCCTGCACTTACATTCACAAAATATGACATATTTTTAATGAGGATGTATTTGTTCTCTTTATACCCGCCTGCAGCTTCTCCTCCACACCAAGTTGAGCTTGTACTTCATTTTATTTCCTGGATTCTTATTTTTGATAACTACATGTTTACCACAAATTATATCCGCGGTGGTACAGCAGTAGCATTGTTACCTCACAGCAAGAGGTTTTCTTGTTCGATTCTCTGCTGGAGTGCCTTCTGTGTGGAGTCTGCATGTCCTCCCTGTGGTCGAGTGGCCTCCGAAAGGCATGCTGCATGAATGGGTGTGCCTTTGCTGAAGGTTGGGCATTGGGTGGCAACTCAGCACCATAAAAATTGACTGCCAATCATTAGAGGACCGGAGTTCTGCTGTGGCGGCCCCTAACCGGCAAAAGCCGAAAAGACAATCAAACATGTTTCCCACAAAATTTGTATGGTTACCAGAACTAACAACCCTTAAAGCAGGTGAATATGACTGTGACTGGATTGTTTCCCATGTGACAGTGAGTGACCTGATGTAATGTACCCAGAGCAACATGCAGAAGGGCCTGATGAAACTTAATATGCATGTGTTAGGGGCAGGAAAGACACTAGCCTTCAGTAGTATACAGTATGTGTTGACCTGGGTTGGGATGGTAGATAAGAATTCCTGCTTTGCCAGTGATGACATACACTCTCTTGTCAGGGCCTTCAGAAACTGGTAGAAGCCTTTGCTGCCCCCACAGTGCCTTTTTTTAGGTAGAGACTCCTTGGTGGGCAGGTGGACATTCCTACATAACAAATGTAAAATCCAATTCAGACAACATCATGATAGCACTACTCAATACTAGAAATTTAAATAGAAAGATGCCTGAACTTCGAGGTCCTCCTGCAACTTCGGCACATTCATTACACAGTATCAGAGTCATGGCTTCAATGCACTGACATAATTCCCTCTACACTAGAGTTATTCATTACATAGTAACTGAAACATGGCTTCAATGCAGTGACGGCACTCCCTCTACACTAGAGTTATTCATTACATAGTAACTGAGACACAGTCACAGCACTCCCTTTACACTAGAGTTATACATGACATAGTAACTGAGATATGGTTTCAACACAGTGACAGCACTCCCTCTACCCTAGAGTTATTCGCTACATAGTAATTGAAACATGGCTTCAACAGAATGACAGCTCTCCATCAACACTAGAGTTATTTGTTACACAGTAACTGAGACATGGCTTCAATGCAGTGGCAACACTTCTTTACACTAGAGTTATATATTACATAGTACCTGAGACATGGCTTCAATGCAGTGACAGCACTCCCTCTGCACTAGAGTTATTCACTACATAGTAATTGAGACATAGCTTCAACAGAATGACAGCTCTCCGTCAACACTAGAGTTATTCATTACACAGTAACTGAGCCACGGCTTCAATGCAGTGACAGCACTCCTTCTACGCTAGAGTTATTTGTTACATATTAACTTAGACATGGTTTCAACACTGTGACAGTACTCCCTCTACACTAGAGTTATTCATTACATAGTAACTGAGACATGGCTTCAACGCAGTGACAGCACTCCCTCTACACTAGAGTTATTTGTTACATAGTAACTGAGGCATGGCTTCAACCCAGTGACAGTACTGTCTTTACACTAGTGTTATTCATTACATAGTAACTGAAACATGGCTTCAACCCAGTGATAACACTCCCTCTACACTAGAGTTATTTGTCACATAGTACCTGAGACATGGCTTCAACATAGTGACTGCACTCCCTCTACACTAGAGTTATTCATTACATAGTAACTGAGTCATGGCTTCAATGCAGTGACAGTACTCCCTCTACACTAGAGTTATTCATGACATAGTAACTGAAACATGGCTTCAACACAGTGATAGCACTCGCTCTAAACTATGGTTATTCATTACATAGTAACTGAGACATGGCTTCAATGCAGTGACAACACTCCCTCTACACTAGAGTTATTTGTTACATAGTAACTGGACATGGCTTCAACCCAATGACAGCACTCCCTCTACACTAGAGTTATTCATTACATAGTAACTGAGACATGGCTACAACACAGTGACAGCACTCCCTTTACACTAGAGTTATTCATTACATAGCAACTGAGACAGGGCTTCAACGCAGTGGCAGCACTCCCTCTACTCTAGAGTTATTTGTTACATAGTAACTGAGACATAGCTTCAACACAGTAACAGCACTCTTTCTACACTAGAGTTATTCATTACATAGTAACTGAGACATGGCTTCTACCCAGTGACAGCACTCTATCTACACTAGAGTTATTCATTATGTAGTAACTGAGACATGGCTTCAACCCAGTGACAACACTCCCTTTACACTAGCGTTATTCATTACATAGTAACTGAAACATGGCTTCAACGCAGTGACAGCACTCCCTCTACACTAGAGTTATTTGTTACATAGTAACTGAAACATGGCTTCAACCCAGTGATAACACTCCCTCTACACTAGAGTTATTTGTCACATAGTACCTGAGACATGGCTTCAACATAGTGACTGCACTCCCTCTACACTAGAGTTATTCATTACATAGTAACTGAGTCATGGCTTCAATGCAGTGACAGTACTCCCTCTACACTAGAGTTATTCATTACATAGTAACTGAAACATGGCTTCAACACAGTGATAGCACTCGCTCTAAACTATGGTTATTCATTACATAGTAACTGAGACATGGCTTCAATGCAGTGACAACACTCCCTCTACACTAGAGTTATTTGTTACATAGTAACTGGACATGGCTTCAACCCAATGACAGCACTCCCTCTACACTAGAGTTATTCATTACATAGTAACTGAGACATGGCTACAACACAGTGACAGCACTCCCTTTACACTAGAGTTATTCATTACATAGCAACTGAGACAGGGCTTCAACGCAGTGGCAGCACTCCCTCTACTCTAGAGTTATTTGTTACATAGTAACTGAGACATAGCTTCAACACAGTAACAGCACTCTTTCTACACTAGAGTTATTCATTACATAGTAACTGAGACATGGCTTCTACCCAGTGACAGCACTCTATCTACACTAGAGTTATTCGTTATGTAGTAACTGAGACATGGCTTCAACCCAGTGACAACACTCCCTTTACACTAGCATTATTCATTACATAGTAACTGAAACATGGCTTCAATGCAGTGACAGCACTCCCTCTACACTAGAGTTATTTGTTACATAGTAACTGAGGCATGGCTTCAACCCAGTGACAGTACTGTCTTTACACTTGTGTTATTCATTACATAGTAACTGAAACATGGTTTCAACCCGGTGACAACACTCCCTCTACACTAGAGTTATTTGTCACATAGTACCTGAGACATGGCTTCAACATAGTGACAGCACTCCCTTTACACTAGAGTTATTCATTACATAGTAACTGAGTCATGGCTTCAATGCAGTGACAACATTCCCTCTACACTAGAGTTATTTGTTACATAGCAACTGGACATGGCTTCAACCCAGTGACAGCACTCCCTCTACACTAGAGTTATTCATTACATAGTAACTGAGACATGGCTTCAACACAGTGACAGCACTCCCTTTACACTAGAGTTATTCATTACATGGTAACTGAGACAGGGCTTCAACGTAGTGACAGCACTCCCTCTACACTAGAGTTATTTGTTACATAGCAACTGAGACATAGCTTCAACACAGTAAAAGCACTCTTTCTACACTAGAGTTATTCATTACATAG
This sequence comes from Protopterus annectens, assembly GCF_019279795.1. Classification (NCBI taxonomy): domain Eukaryota; kingdom Metazoa; phylum Chordata; order Ceratodontiformes; family Protopteridae; genus Protopterus; species Protopterus annectens. Next base: position 128,214,393 of record NC_056750.1, read on the forward strand.
AAACTGAGACATGGCTTCTACCCAGTGACAGCACTCTATCTACACTAGAGTTGTTTGTTATGTAGTAACTGAGACATGGCTTCAACCCAGTGACAACACTCCCTTTACACTAGAGTTATTCATTACATAGTAACTGAAACATGGCTTCAGCACAGTGACATCACTCCCTCTACACTGGAGTTATTCATTACATAGTAACTGAAACATGGCTTCTACCCAGTGACAGCACTCTATCTACACTAGAGTTATTCGTTATGTAGTAACTGAGACATGGCTTCAACCCAGTGACAACGCTCCCTTTACACTAGAGTTATTCATTACATAGTAACTGAAACATGGCTTCAACGCAGTGACAGCACTCCCTCTACACTAGAGTTATTTGTTACATAGTAACTGAGACATGGCTTCAACCCATTGACAACACTCCCTTTACACTAGAGCTATTTGTTACATAGTAACTAAGACATGGCTTCAACCCAGTGACAGCACTCCCTTTACACTAGAGTTATTCATTACATAGTAACTGAAACATGGCTTCAACACAGTGACAGCACTCCCTCTACACTAGAGTTATTTGTTACATAGTAACTGAGACATGGCTTCAACACAGTGACAGCACTCCCTTTACACTAGAGTTATTCGTTACATAGTAACTGAGACAGGGCTTCAATGCAGTGACAGCACTCCCTCTACATTAGAGTTATTTGTTACATAGTAACTGAGACATGGCTTCAACACAGTGACAGCACTCCCTCTACACTAGAGTTATTTGTTACATAGTAACTGAGACATGGCATCAATGCCGTGACAGCACTCTCTCTATGCTAGTTATTCATTACATAGTAACTGAGACATGGCTTCTACCCAATGACAGCACTCCATCTACACTAGAGTTATTCGTTACATAGTAACTGAGACATGGCTTCAATGCAGTGACAGCACTCTGTCTACACTAGAGTTATTCATTACATAGTAACTGAGACATGGCTTCAATGCAGTGACAGCATCATTCTCTCTATACTAGAGTTATTTGTTATGTAGTAACTGAGGCATGCCTTCAACGCAGTGACAGCACTCTCTCTACACTAGAGTTATTCAGTATGTAGTAACTGAGACATGGCTTCAACCCAGTGACAACACTCCCTTTACACTAGAGTTATTCATTACATAGTAACTGAGGCATGGCTTCAACACAGTGACATCACTCCCTCTACACTAGAGTTATTCATTACACAATAACAGAGACATGGCTTCAACCCAGTGACAGCACTCCTTCTACACTAGAGTTATTTGTTACATAGTAACTGAGACATGGCTTCAACCCAGTGACAGCACTCCTTCCACGCTAGAGTTATTTGTTACATAGTAACTGAGACATGGCTTCAACCCAGTGACAGCACTCCTTCTACACAGGAGTTTAGTACTTACCTTTCCTTCAAGCCCTTGGTTAACTGTGGGGGAGTATCTTTATATGTCAGTAATACCATTACCTCATGTCAAATTACCCATGACCCTAACTTAGAGCTCCAAATCACCATTAATAAATCCAACTATTATTTCTTTGCTAGCTACAGATTGTGGAAATTGCCTTAGCGCCATTGAGGGGCTGAATATCAAACCAAATACCTTCTTGTTAAAGGATTCCAATTACTCAAATATTAATTGGCAGACTTACATCTCTAAAAATGTATATGCTCAACATTTTCTGTACTTTGTTAATGTCAATGCACTACAGCAAAATATAAACTTATCCATTACAGGGACTAATATCCTTGGCTTGGACCTTACCAACTTAGCCTCTGTCTGTACTCTGCACCAAATCTCCTTATTCCTTGTTAAATCTGACCACAAACCAGCCATTTACTTTGTAAGGCCTAGTGGCACCACCCAGCCACAATATGAGACCTTCTTTAGGGACTTCACTACACCAGGCCTATATCAGCGTATAGAACACCTATGCAATCAGGGCAATTTAATTGATCTAAACCCCAATTAATTTGGTTTTGTGAAGGCCATGTCCTGTCTCCAGACACAAAAAGAACAATGGTTAGTCAGTCAGCATTGCTTATCTCAATATGGTCAAGGCTTTTGAGACTATCCCCAATGATGGCATTGTTAAGAAATTAGGGAAACTTAATGAAAACCCATAGGTTTTCCGCTAGATTGCAAATTGGATACCTGGCAGAAACCAGGTTGTAAAAGGTACTGGTACCATCTCTGAACATAAATTTGTAACTAGTGGGGTACCACAGGGATCAGCATTGAGCTCTCTCCTGTTTGGCATTTATTTTGCAGAAATCAAGTCCAATATCCAAGAAATGTGGTTGACCAAGTTTAATGATGACTGCAATATAGGCACTGTTCTTCGCTCATCCATTGATGCTTAACAGCTCCAGCAAGGGCTGGAATGTACATATATCTGGCATACTGAAAATGGTCTAGTTAAATTCAAAAAAGTGTAGTGTAGTTGTATTTGGTAAAAAATGTATTTCTACCTCATATGTTTTAAGAGATAGTCCTCTTCCGATAGACATAGTCATAAAACATAGGGCCCTTTGTTTGGCATAATGGTTAAGGGTAGTTACCTTCTAGATACAAGGTGCAGGGTTTGAATACTTACTTTAGGAAAACTGGCAAGGCTTAAAATAGCCATCAAGGGCAGCTTGCATATGAACTTATAGCTACTGTGTCAGGTCTGGGAAGAGTGTATAAAAATTTAAATGATTAAGGAACTTTATTCTCCCAGGAGTTGGTGTAATGGCTAAAGTATTTACCTCACCTACACAAATTACATAGTTTGATTCTCACCTTTGAAGGAGAAACTGGCTAGGCTTAAAATGACCCATAAGAACAGATAGCCTAGTACTTGCCTATGAACTTGTATGGGCAATTCTCTTTTTTTTCAATCATCATGTTTCCACCATAGTCAGGAAATCCTTCTGGCTGGTCTAGTTAATTTCCAGACATGATCTAAAGAAGTCATTCTGCCACTGTACTTTTCCCTTATCAGACTCATATTGAACACAATGCCCTATCTGGTAGGTATAAATTGAATATGATGCCCTGTCTAGTAGGTATAAATTGAATATGATTACCTGTTTGGTAGGTATAAATTGAACACAATTCAGGGGGGGGGGGGGAATGGCAGAATGGTTAAGGTGTTTACCTTGCAGACACAAGGTGTAGGGTTTTTATTCTCACATGGGGTAATTGGCTAGGCTTAAAATGGCCCGCAAGGGCAATTAGCCTAGTACTAACCTATGAACCTATGAACAATGCCCTGCTTGGCAGGTATAAATTGAACTGTATCACTCATCTAGAAAGGCCCCAAAGATATCTTACCAATACAATCAAAGTACTTAAATCCTTCTTCTATTCTAATAGATTAATAAAACTGTAATTATACTGAGTAGCCTACAGGCTGTTACAAAGTGACTTATGTGTGTTACTTTTCAAGCCATTAAAGACCCAATCATAGTTAATCTCCTCTTCCATTACAAAACCAGTGGCTCTGCAAACACTCACGTTAGGAACTTAAATCTACACTAGTAAATAAATGAGACTCGCTGGAGAGACAGGTTCATAACTTAGTGTATTCCCAGCTTTTGGAATAAGTTTCCACGACAAGTCAAAGGCCTCCTTTGACTGCCTTTAAGTCTAGTCTTGATGATTGGATGGGTCAACATACATTTATACCAGGACTGCTACAATTCTACTTGATTTGGGAGAGGGGGTAAACATTAAGTGCTTGAAAAGAGAGGTATGCACGTTTAAGTATGTCTACTTATAACTGTTTATGGCTGGGGATCTTAAGGTCCTTACGATTGCTTGACTAGTATTGTTCATATGTTTCTATGTGGAACACATGACTCACAATAGCATGGCTTCTATATTCTTTAAAATGGGCTTTCCTTACCTTTCCTTAGTTGTTAAATTGTCATAGTAACTATGATTTCTCCTTCTATTGGTATGAATATCAAAATTTAGCCAATATATATCTTTATTCACCATCCATTCATAACTACTTATATGTTGGTGGCTGACCGGTACATATGTACTTTTCTTTTTAAGTTTAATATTTGGATTTTTATATTCATTGTCATGTGAAGAACCAAATTGTACGGCTAAATTAAGTCTCCTACTGTATAACTTGATCTCTTTAATGGTGTCTACTAAATTTATCCCAACAGTTGGTATAAACTTCATACCCTTACTCATAAGTTGGAAAAATTCCTGTTCCATAACTACGTCAGTATAGTTATATACATTTAGCCCATTGTAGGTAGTCACAATCTGTTGTACTTTCTCTGTGTTGTGAATAATTTCCTGTTCTAATGTGGGTTGTATAAACTGAGTTGTTAACATACCGATGTCTTGTGGTATGACTTCAGTAATGGATATAAAATCTTTGTTGTGGATGCTAGTGTCTATGCTCTTATTGTTACCACATCTAGATGAAAAAATGTTGGTGGGGGTAGACGTAGAACTATAGGAAGGTGCTTGAGCTAAAACATCTATAGTAGTCAGTACCGTTGATTGTAAGTGTTGTTGTATTTTGGGGCTGGATGAAATCTGCCTCCACAAAAATTTTCTTCTCTATTAGTACTTCTACTTCTCTCTGTATAATGTATTTTCTCTATATGAACATTCTCTTTTCTGTCAACTGGCCAAATGTAGGCTCTATTATTCTCATAAGCTTCTATATCTCTCTTTAATTTTCTATTTTTTCTCTCAAATATATTGTTAGCCTTATCTTGTGTGATATCAAACTGTTTGTAATATAAATCTTTCCATTTGTGAAAATCGCAATGTTTAATAATAATATTGTTCATGCATTCTACTTCAGTGGCTAAAATGATCATCTTGTCATCATTATATTTAATCAATGTCCTCAAATATAATAAACCAAAATTATCAAAAAATTCATTAAATTCTTTTCTCATTTCGTTATTGTACTTAATACCCAAAGGTAACTTAAACAATCTAATACCTTTAGGTACTACTTTAGTGTTGAGACATTTAGATAAATAAGCAATGTCAATTTTAGTGTTCTTGTATTGTAATAATTTCTTGCTAAAATTAAAAATCATATCTCTCAAACAATCTTGTTTGAAATGTGTGATATTAAAATTCATACTCTGTTCCTTATTAGACACATGATCAAACACATAGTCATCACCCAAAAATTGATTGATAATACCACTGTGTGTATTATCACAAATACTGTTGTCCAAATTAATTTCCTTATGTTCATTATATTCAGGCATCTGTTTTTTAACATAAGTTGAACTGGAAATATGAGAAACAGTACCCTTCCTTTCATGAATATCCTTACGTTTAGTATTCCCATATTGTTTTACAGTCTGTTGTTCTTTAGGTCTTGCTCCTAATTTGATGTTATCGTCCCTTTCCTTTCTGTTGCGTTGAAAACTAAAATCAAAAGTGAAGTCTTCACATGGCGATAGTAAGCAAAGTCCTTTGTTGGCTGTAAGTCCTCTCTGATTCGTGGGAGAATGTAAACTGATGTTAAAATCATCCTCGCAAAAATTTGGCATGTCAATGCAAGTGTTGTGATGTTGATTAAGTTTTGAATTATCCCGTAAAAGCATAGGAACGTCCACATCTGGTGTATGTACAAACACTTTGTCCTTGACAGAATGAGTTCTGTTTGTAAAACCAAAATCAAGTTTGTTATGTCCTGCATTACCACGAATATAATCCTGCTCAGGACTGTTGCAAATCTGTTTACTACACGATGAATGCAACCCAATCTCACTGTGGTTGCTTTTCGACATACTGGCAGGTTTCTTACATTCCAACACCAGTTCGGAAACCAAGGAAAAAAGTTTCTGTACCTCGGTTTGTAAAGCTGTAACATCCGCTCTCAATTGTGAAATATCTCCACCCGACAATGAAGCTGATGGACCCTCCTCGCATCCGGCCATATCCTAGATACAACTGACCCACACAACTGCTGTGAAACACGACAATAGAACCAAAAGAAGGATATACCGAAGGTAGAAGGACACAGCTCGTACGAGTGATGAACGAAATATATACTTTATTACTCTAGTTGAACTTGTACCATACTACATACAGTTAAGCGCTTTCAACTGACAATACTCAGTCTTCATCAGAACAATGTATCCATTTTTAAAAATAGTATATATAGTAACTGTTAGTTTGTGATTTAAAAATTGCGCCAAAACTTTTAAAGTGATAGCACTTATAAACACATAAAAAACTCATATAGGAATCACTGAATAAACTTGATATTTACACAAGTAAAAAATTATCTGACATGAAAATGTACTAAATGGACAAATGATTAATGGCAAAAATTATGTACATAATAATAAGTGATAAATGTTAATAAAAATTGATGAACCATAAAAATATATATAAAATATATATATTTTTGTGGATGATTATATTTACAAATAATTTTATAAATAATTTTATAAATAACTCCTACCCAATCTGTGCAAAAATAGAACCTACCAATAGTAATGCGACAATACAATATTGGTAAGGTACTGCATAATAAACATTGTGGCTTTTTATCAGCAACATGTAGAAAGACACCTGCTAAGGCATCAATGGCAAAACACATGTTCAACTTGGACCCTGGTGCAGAAATACAGCCATATAAAGCCATGCACATACTGATGGATGCAGACAATGTGTGTCACAGACTGTATGTCTGCACATATACCTTGCAAATACACCTGCTTTAGCAGTAGCTCAGTCTTGGGTTCAAATCCAGTTTTGTCTTGCAGTTCAATTACATTATTGTGAAGACAGCAATTAATGACTGGATCATGCAATCTTTATCCACACAAGTTACTGCTAGTTAATTAACTGCTATCTAGTTTTGCAAGTCAAAGGCCTGCAGGTAGGGACACACTGCACATATCCATACAGCATAACAATATGTCGACTACTACTCTAATGTTGGCACTGTTGCATAACAGACATACCTTAATAACATGCCTCATTTAGACTGTAAAGGGTATCCTTACCCTGGCTCTGCCATAACAACAGGGCTGCCACAGCTTTCATAGTTACACATATAGCTTGCTGTCCTCCAGAGTGTTCACACTCCCCCTATGTGTATTAGCTGCAGCAGCAGCTGCAGCCTATAGCACACATGACTGTATGTAAAGGTAGCTACAACAGACCTACCATACCTCCCAAACCCCTAGAACAAGGAATCTAGACACAGCCATACATAATGGGGTGACAAAGGGCCAGAGATAGGGGAATGTTTTACAGTTTGCTCTTACAAAGATAGTCAGTTGATAGAATAACAGCTATTACATTAGCATGCATATTCTGATGGGTATGAAGTCTGACACTAAAATGTGTTGCGTTTCTTTACTGACTCCAACCCACAATGATTTGCCAGTGATTTGCCACATGACCACAATGTCATGGGGCACTGACCACACATATGAGGCAAAAATGTGGACATGCTGCATAAATCTCTACAGCTGACAGTTATGATACCTACCTTATGTGATGCTGTAGTCTCCACATGTGAGTAATGTCCATCTTCACAGCTAAGAAAAGGGCCCAGGTCTATATGAAGGGTTATATATTGCACTATGGTGGTATGCCATTTGCTAATGACAGTGCAATTCAGTTGTTTTGACTGCAATTAGCATATCAGAGCCACATATTGGTTCAGAGGCAATTACCTGCTAATGAGCAGTACCTTAAAAAGGCAAGCAGCTGGTTATGGGGAACAAGTTTGTATGAGACTTACCTCTCACAGATAACATCTTTGCAAAACATTACTGGAAGCAAATTTCAACAAAGGAGTACTGCACTATACCAAGTATGTAATAGATTTCTCCATATAATAGGATGCAGATGGGAGGATGGAGCTATGGAGAATAGGGATTACAGCAGTAAACCTGTCTTAGACCTGTGGTAATGACATGTCATTGATACTCTGCTGTCCTACAGGCATGCCTCTCAACTGTCCCTGATTTTCACTCAAATATTAGCTCTGTCCCTCTTAATCCCTCCTATAATGGATGGCGTTTGTAGGAAAGCTAGTGAATTACATGTAATACACAGTGACAATAAGTAAGTGCGTACACCCCTGTAATGTCAAACGATGTACAGTCTTCTCATTCTGTCAATGTCTCACATAAATATTTGTAACATTTTAAAAGTGCCCTTGATGGTCCCTAACATAGTCTGGCTAAGTCTTTGATTCTGATGATATTTGTCCCTGTTTGGTTGATTGCTATGCCTAACATACCTGTCAGCCTCTTAGAGCAAGAAATCTGGACAAAGCCATAATTAATGGTGGGACAAAGGCCCAAAATTAGGGGCAGTTTTTAAACATTGCTCTTACAAACCAAGAATGTTAAAAGAATAACAGGTATTACAGTAGCATGACTATGTTCTGAAGAGTATGACGTCTGAAACTCAGATGTCTGCCTTTATTTTCTGACATCAACCCTCAATGATTTCCCAACAATTTCCAGAAATCCACAATTTTGTGTGAAAATGACCAAAAATATTAGGCAAATTTTTTGATATTCTGCGAACATCTGTATTGCTGAGAGGTATGATGCCTACAGTGAACATATTCTCCAGCAGGTTTGCATTGCTGTCTGTTGTTGTGGCACACTGGTGTTGCTGGACTGTACCCATATAGCTGTTGTAATAGCACACTGCTTTTTGTCTGCCAGTGGCCATATGACATATTAGTGGAAGGTTGCCTGTAGCGATACACCACAGTAGACTGCAGTGCTGGGTGTAGGAACACACAGTAGAAACTGTCACGGCACACAGGGACATATCCCAGTATTGTTACTATCTTGGTGGTATCACCACACATAGTGTGTTGTCAGACTGTGGGGTATGGCGTGTGAGGCAGCTGTGGATAGTGCAGGCCATTCTGGGCATGCTGAATCTGTACATAGTGGATGTCCACGTATCTGGTCCTGTAATGTGTTCTCTTTTGTTGTCTTTCAGGAATCATGTACCACAGAAGACATGTTGTTTTCTCAGATGAAGAGAATGACATAATGATGGACTAAGGCAGCATATCAGATCTTGATGTCCAGGAGGAGGCATAAATGGGAACAGCAGGCAACATTGTGGGCAGACCTTGTGTGGGATGTCAATGAGATTGGCCAGCAGGACAGAATCTATGAGCAGGTCTGACACTGAGCCACAGACATGGGGAATGCTGCATGACAAAATGCAACTAATGTTGCCATGGATTGTGCCGCAACCTGTGCAGGTCTTGCAGTGGAACAACCACTCTCAGCCACAGAGGAATTCCTGGTGAGCCTAGGAACACATGACAGCTCCCAGGCATCCATCACACCGTACATCGTGGAGGTGGGTGGCACAGTGACCACAGCAGAAGAACATCCAGGTAAGCTTACTGTGTTCATCAGTGTAACACTGTATCACTCATTCTGGTAGGCTGTACATAGCTGTACATGAGTGTCAGGATATCTGTATTGGGGGAGTTGGAGTTTAAGCTCACTTGTGCACACATACTCAGAATGTCAGCAATAAAGCCAGTAACACAGTAGATACTGTGCATGTGGATATATGCACATATTACCTTGTAGTGCTGCAACATTTGGTGCTGCTGACAATACCTCTCCCTCGCTTTCGATAGGTCCATCAGGTGTTGCCCAAGTCTGTGGTCCTGTACCTGGTAAGCATGATACTGTTGTTTTATGGATCATATATATCCTATGAAAGTTAAAGGCTGCCATATTGCCCTATGTACAAATGTTGTGTTTAGCCAGAGTAGAATATTTGTATGTTCCATTCTGGAACAGTTAACTACAGTTTATAGACTGGGTAATCATAGGTGTGTATTTGAATGAACATTAACACATCTGCACTTATAGTTATGAGTGACTACACAGCCTGGTATACATGAGGCAATTACTCCAAGATGCCTGTTCAAACACAAAAGGGAGATGGTACATACCTGAGGCAGTGACAAAAGTACTGGTATATCATTCTCAAGATAGGTGTACTGAGTTTTATGTGTAGTTCTATCACATATAGTGTCATATTGCACACCTTACAGTTATATTGTACTGGCAACTTTGGCTGTAGCTGAAGTGTCTGTTATAAAGGCCTTGACTTGCATGTGTATGTTGTTGTGAGGTTGTCTGGTGTGCATGGAAGCAGAAATGAGATATGAGACTGGTAATGCAGTTGTGGGTACTCATCTGTACGAGTCTGTGTGGATTACCATACATAATAGTGCAGCTAGCAATTGTCTTGGTTTCCACAAGTGACTGGGCAGGGTTGCAGTCTGTCCCCCTCACAACCTGATGTCAGTGTCTCATTGGACTCTGATGATGATGGGGAACATAGTGAGGCACAGGTGGGGTTGTTGGGGGTTGAATATGGGGGGCTGTGCCCCCCTAACTATTTATTCCTATTCCAGGGTCATGCTACAGTAGGGAAAGGGCATAATGCTTTGGATTTATATGGCGATCATATGAGCTATCGATCATATGAGCTTTCAGTGTTTTGGTGTCAGTCAAAAGGTTGTTGATATATAAGCTTTCAGTCATAAGAAGTAGACCAATATATATCTATATCTATATATCTATATATATATATCTATCTATCTATATATATATATATGTATGTATATCTATCTATATATATATATATATGTATGTATATCTATCTATATATATATATATATATATATATATATATATATATATATATATATATATATATACATATATATATATATATATATACATATAGATGTATATATATATGTATATATGTATATATTTATATATATATATATATACACACACATACATATAAATGTGTATAACAGGGATGTCTCTATATAAATGTCACTGTGTGTGTAAGTTATGTATATGTGTTATGTAGATATATGTGGAGCGTCTATGTATCACTGTAATATATATAGCAATGTGTATATATATATATATATATATATATATGTATATATATATATAGATAGATATTATATGTATTTGGGGTACATACTGATAACACTAATCATGTGAGAGGGGGATAGGGACAGACAGATATGTATACGTAGCTTTCTGTATGTACAGATGTACTTCCACACAGCAGGTCTTTGTGATGAAGAGACAACAGAATTCCATTCAAGTTAGCTAAGTGTAGGAGCATGCCCAATGGGACCATCAGTACTTACAAGGTGAATCCAGGCCAGAGCTACCTGTACTCCAGTCTGGGATTTTGTGTGCTACAGACATTGGCAGCTGCACCTGTTTCTACAGTCCAGCACTTCCTTAAAACTGTCCACAGCATTCTCCAGCTTTGTGCTGGACTTAATATGTGACTGGGGTACATAATGTAACACTACAAACAGGGTGATAGTCTGCATACCTCTCACTGTACATGTTTTTTGCAGAATGTCCAACATTTCGCCTCATATGTCTGATCTGTTCCTCATACATTTGTGGAGTTCCAGTAAAATATTGTATAATGCAGTTACTGAATAGTGCTAACTACTGACACATTTAAGTGATGGACTTTACATCCTGCAGATATCTTGTTGTGATGCAACCCATTGCTATGCTAGTCACCTTCTAGGTTAATCAGAGCAGGCATAATGTCTGTCTGTAGTTTTGGCCCTTTGTTCCTCCATTCTCTCTAACTTTGCTCAGCTTTCTTGCAGTAACAGAGTGAAGGGTATGACAGTCTGTGGGAATACAACAGGACTACCTCACATGCAAAAGATGCAGATACTACCAGGTTCAAACCATCAACACCATCACCCCGTACTAATGTCCCTAGCCCACTGAGCCACGCCGGCCACCAAACAGTGATGTGTCATTCATCAGACAATCAACAGCATACATACACTGTCATACCTGCGTTACGTGAGGCATACAACATGTACTCAGGTTTTATGTCACAGCCCTGACATTGGCTGGTCTGCTGATATATCATTGCTGACTTACTGTTACAGTAGTTGTATGGGAACACTAATGTGTTGGGGGTGGGGGACAACCAGCCCATGATCTGCTGGAATACACAGTTGTGCAACTGTCCTGTGACCCCCACTGTGTGCCATCTCCCTTGAATAATGTAGTGGATTTTCCAGCCATGTGGCCTAGTGAATATTATAGAGCACATGCTATTGGACTGGGTACCTGTTGCCCCATCTGGCTGTTAGATCTCTCCAAGTAGCCCAGTAGCCCACTATATTCCCTTGCATACATGTGGCAGGTCCATACATATGCTACCATATTCTTGTACTCCTTACACGTGGTGTATAGGTGAGTGACTTACCTTGTGAATGCAGCAGTTGACAGACCTGTAGTTTGGGGCTGACTCTGTCTGATGCACAGCCAATACATGGTTAGGTACAGGTTGTGTGGGCTGGCTGGCATAATTTTTACTATATGTATGCAAGTTGGAGTAAGGTGTCAGTCCCTAGGGCCCTAGGTTGTCACTGCATGTGCTATGCATTGTCTCTTGGCCAAGGCCAGGGCATACTGGGCATGCCTATGTCTGCTTACAGGGACATCTTCAGGGATTTCCTCCTCTGAGTCCTCCTGTGGATGTGGCTTTGGGGACCTAGGCACTAGTGGGGGCTCAGTATACCTTCACTTTGCTGATCCTGCTGCAGCTGTTTCTACAGGATCATATTGTGTAGCATGGCACATACTTTGAACATCTGTGCACATGTGGCTGGAGAGTACTGCAGGGCTCCACCAGGTATATCGAGGCACCAAAACCGTGACTTCAGCAGCCCAAAAACACTCTCTGTGATGTTCCTAGTTTGTGTGTGTGCCTCATTATGGCATTCTTTGGTGTGTGTGTGAGCATTTCTGATGGGTGTCATCATCCACGGTTTCAGTGCATAGCCAGCATCCCCAGTAAATGGACATGTAGGATGTCCCTCCTAGCAAACTTATGGTACAGCTGTGATGCATGCCAGGTATGGGAATCATGATAACTGCCAGGGCTACCAGCACGCATGTTCATGATAATGCCATGGACATTGCACATGGCCTACCAGTTGATGGAGTGATACACCTTGAGGTTGACGAAGATTATTCCCTCCTAACCGGGTGGTGCCTTGATGTGTATATGAGTGCAATCCATGGTGTGCTACACAGTAGAAGGGTTGCATATTGCTGGCCCTCACCTCAGGGGTAAGGTGGAAAATAGATGTGCTCACTGGCATGTGGTAGCATGGCATCCAGGAAGTGGTGGTGTACCCTGGATGCTGATGCCTATGAGACCCCATCATATCCCAAGTTGGTCTTTGGGAAGTACTTGGAGCTAGTATCCTAAGAGCTACACATACATTTCTTCTCCACCCCATGCAGCACTGAAAAAGATAACTAACTTCTCCTCCTGAAAAATATTGTGTGACTTTGTCTGCAAAATAATTTTAAACAAGTTTCATTTACTGTTGGTAAGATTGCACTGAAAGGCACTGGGCTCAGTCTGAAGTGGGTGAAATTCTGAGATGTCGGTTAATTATAACTCTAATCTCCATCTATACAGAGTAAATCTTATTTGGTCTGGCATGTAGTCTCTTAAAGCCAACCACCCCCTCATATATTATTTAGTGCCATCCATTTTGATTTAAGGCTCATATTGTCACATATCAATTGGTTGCAGTGATACAGATTGAGAGACATAGTTCACCTCCATTACATACAGTATTAAACTGGTTGCAGTGAGTGGAATTAATATGCCCACCCCTCACAGACTTAAGTTAGCATACCTGCTGCTTTGAATGTAATACTGGTCCAACTTTTATTTTCTTACTATCTTCTTATCTTGCTATCTATTTGTGTAATTTTAGCTGATGTTTATGCAATTATAATTTAATTTTATTGTTTCTTATTAGCTATTGAGCTGGAGTTTTTTCTATCAAGGCATCTGCTAAAAATGAGAATAACACAGGTGAACAATTCATTGCAACAAATCAGGTGAAGTTAATAAAATCAACTCAGTGCAGTAAAGCACAACATAGATAAATAAACAAGCAAACAAATAAATACACAGAGAAGGCCATGTCATTCACAGCAGACTCACATTTGGGAACAGTTTGCTATAACCACTGGATTCTCCATTAGTACACAGTCTGATTGTAAAAGTGCACCATAGTGTTTCTCCTGCTATGTCAAGATAATGCTATCTTTGGAAGACCAGAAGTGGTAATAACAAACTCACACTCTGGCCAGCTGCTGAGGTCAAGCAGGTTTTAAAAAATGCAAGAAAGCCTTGAAGAAATTTAGCCAGATTTATAACCAAAGTCACTCCAAGTATTATTACACTAATAGAAACACTTTAAAAGGCTTTCAAATAAGGCTTAGGCTAACATCCTGAAACAAAGACATGCTTCCTTGCTGGGAAATATCAGAGGTTTCTGTGAAGAAATGAACAATGTCGCTTGCATGACTAAACAACAGAAGATCACTTCCATAACGAATAATGGTAAGGTCATCAATTCCCCAAACACTCTCGTCCTTTTGCAGCCTACTTTACAAAATTGGTATGTTCTAATGTGTACTAGTTTTAGACTTCCTTCTGCCTGCCATTAGTGAAATAGTCTTCCTCTTCATCAAGCAAAGCTGCAATGTAAAACTTAGTCAGCTGCAGAGTTACTCTGTTTGGTTAACTTATATTTTTAAATCTGTTTGAGTTCTATAAATACATATTTTTTTATTAAACCATAATCTATGAGTTACAAAATTTTAGAGAAGAAAAACTTTGGATCAATATCTTGTGATTGGCATTGTGATAGTTTTGTTTGTGTGTGTGTGTGTGTGTGTGTGTGTGTGTGTGTGTGTGTGTGTGTGTGTGTGTGTGTGTGTGTGTGTGTGTGTGTGTGCGTGTACCCTCAGTTCTCACTGTGTCTCCATCCCACCCTCACATAATAATTTCCTTCAGTAAGTTTCTTTGTTTACAAGACCACCCCATATGATCCATGGTTAATTATCATCCAGTTACCTGGGATACATAATCCTCAGCTATTATTACTGTTGTTCTATACATAGCCCTACATAGCTATCTTATTCACTCCCGGACTACTACTACATCCAAAACAAATCTGCTTCCACCATCTAATAGTTCAGTAGTGTTGTTATAACTCTAGTGTTATTGCTACACATAGCTACAAATTAATACAAAAACCTGCAGAATCTACCTCAAGTTTGGGAGTTAATAGTCAATAGAACCATTTAAGTTGTGTTTGTCTGTTAAGGAAACTGTGAAGCTGGTTGTAAATAAGAATGATTGTCTTGTAACAGCTCTGTGATGCTAGAAGTTGGAGTTGTCTTTCACACTCACTCCTGACCTGATAAGCAGTTAAATACACATAACTCAAATACAGACACTCCATTCTAATCTACTCCAACTGTACGGATTCAGTTACCACACACACATGCAAGATCATCCTTGCAAAAGGAGATTTACAGTTAGAAAGTGATTGAGGAATTTAGGTTTAGAGTATGGGAAGGGGGTTTTAGGTTTAGGAAGCAGGACCAGAATTTTAGGGTTGAAAGTGATAAGGGAATTTAGGTTTCAGGATGGGAGTTGGAGTTTTAGGTTTACCGAGCAACTGAGAACTTTAGGATAAGGGAGAGGACGCTTAGGATAAGGAAGTGAGGGCTCAAGCTGGAAAATAAGTGGGGAATTTTAGGGGTAGAGTTTACGTTGGGCTGCATAGTTTTATAGGGTTGTGCATTTGGAGGGCTTACAATTAGTCTTCTTCTCAAAGTTTCTGAAGTATTCAAACAATATACTTCACTTCATGCCCTCCATATATTTCTGCAGCATTACTATAACATCTATAGTAAATACTTCCTTATAATCTCTAAAAATTTCTTGAGTATTGTTTAAAGAAAGATGTGATTAAATGGTAAGCATTTGAAATGTTTGGACCCACTAGAGAAAATCACTGAATGGCAGGAAACATGGACTTATATATATGTCAAGTAAGATATGGCATTTCTCGGAATATTGCCTTTTCTCTGAGGCATGGCAATCTCAGAGTTGTGATATAAAAGTTCGGGGGTGGGAGGGACTTACCCTGTGCAAAAACAAAAAAAGAAGCTTAAAGGAGAAAAGTAATCTTCAAGAACTGTTCTTTTCCATTCTTTTGGTCTTTTTTTGGCTTGTTGAGTGGCAACATTTCAATAGGGAGACATTTAAATAACAAACTTTTCCTTCCAGCTTCCACATATTTCTGTAGTACCAATAAAGCATCATTGTTAGCATTAAATGTTAAGTTCTTCTTTGTGACCTCTTTATATTTCTGAAATACCACTATAAACCAATTGTAATTACAGGAAGCTCATCCTTTATGCCTTCATATATTTCCATGGTTTACAAAAACAGCATTATAGTAATTACATAGCAAACTCTTCATTACAAATTCCATACATTTCTGAAGGGATTTAGGGTGGGAAGTTACAAAACACATCACCATAGCTCTCAATCTGTTAGCACAAGAAATCTAGACAAAACCTAAACTTGGGGGGGGGGCAAAGGCCCCCCCAAAAAAATAGGGGCATGTTTTAAATATTATTCTTCTAAACTTAGGATGTTGCCAGAATAGCAGGATTTGTATTATCATGCATTTTCGGAAGTATATAAAGTCTGAAACTCCAATGTATGTCATTACTTAGACTTCAATCAGTGATTTGCCAGAGAACCACAGATTTTATGAGGAATAGACCACTGATATGAGACAAAAATCTCAACATTCTGCAAACATCTGGACAAATTTTAGGTATGCACTTCACTGCGAGTACATCACTTCATGGTCAGTACTGAAAAGAGAAATGATGATAAATGTAATATGAGCTGCAGAGATGGCATGTGAAAATGGCACAAAGTATATCAATGAAATCAGACAATAGGGATGTGGGAGCCATCACTATGGCAATTGGACTAATAACCCAGCAGTAAGGACCAAAGTGATTGGACATACAGAGTCCAGTGCATAAACATACATAAATGTACATGCACAAACTACAGGGATACATACGGGGGCCACAGCAGTTATGTATGCCACATGATGGCGATGGGTACCACTTTTACTGGGGGTTACAGCATGCAGGATCCTCAGCTGCAACAATACACAGTTATTTACATTAAACTGGGCAGTATTTTCTGGAAATGGCTGCTCTTCTCAATGGAGTCTGTGTTTTCCTCAGTGGTGTGTTTCAAGGAGTGCATAGAACTTGCAGGCCTGCGTACCTCTCAACCTGGAAACATCAAAAATCTGGACAAAGGCCCGTGAAAAATAGGTACAAATCCATACGCTGGTTAACATAAAATTTGCATATATATATATATATATATATATATATATATATATATATATATATATATATTATTATGTAACCTCACCCACTCCAATGGAATTGTGGGATACTAGCTTTAAACTGCAAACTGAAGAACAGACAAAATATGGCCCCAGACCATACCTCTCAACCGTATCGAATTCCTCAGTAAATACCAGTTTTGAGGGTAAATACTGGGGTAAATGGTAACCATTTTTTTAAATGTGTAGTAATGATGTTCACTGGGATGAGAGAAGATTATGAACCTTAGGATTTTGTTTTTGTTGACATGCTGTATGTGGGTTGATAAAAATAGGGCATTTAATGGTAGGCAATATTCTTATCTTAGCAAAAGAATATTATAGTTTGCTAGGACCGCCAAAAGTCATTTGCCATGGCATAGTGATCAGTGGGGTAGCTAGAGTTTGTGCCACCCAGGGCTGTCTGAGTTTGCCTACCCCCTCACAAAATTATGGTCAAATGGGGGCCCCATAAACAGTCCCCCCCCCCCACACAGCCATTCCAATATCCCATTACTTGGCTATTTCGCCCCATTTACCATAAACACTAATGTGCTTGTGCATACTGATTTACTTCTACAATGATTATTTACATTTCATTTAAAACTTTTATTTTACATTTTAAAGCAAAAAACACTAATAGACATCTGATAAACAAAGCAATACAGTCTTACAATGAAAATAGATTTAGCATTAAAACTTCTCTGCCCTTGAAACTCACATTCATTGAAACAGCACTGAAACCCACATTCAAAGAAAATGCATCTGGCCAGTGGTGGATAAAGATAACCTTTGGGCTGTTTTCAAATCATAATCCCCTTGCACATGAAACATACATGTGTTCTTTGATACACCTTCCTGACTGTATTAAATTACATTGTTTGTATAAGACAGCACACTTGTTAGAGCACATTTTAAATATATTGTTTTGAACATTTTTCCAGTAAGCAATGAAACAAAATGGATGAACCAGTAATAATAACAAAACTGCCCAATCCAGGACATTTCTATCATAAAAGTCTACTCAAACTTCCACAATCCACCAGTGTGAGTAAAAATGCACAATCTCTGCAGAATTAAAAGTCATCAAAATAATTCCACATTAAAGAGATCTGCAAGATTCATAACTAATAAAGAGGTTTAGGTTGCTGCTAGCAAACAACTGTATATTTCATTGTTTCATCTGCAAATAAAGTGCCTGTTGCCCTTGAGGAATACATTGCTTTTGTTCCATTAAAAAAATGATAAGCTAGTAATATTGCAACAGGGAATGGATGGCAAACTGATAATAGGTTCATAGTTACTAGGTATCTCCACCAAAGAGGGCATTCTCAGGACTGCAGCATCTACCCCCTTTAAAAGTACAAGACAGTACAGTATCAGCAATCCATCTACATACTGTGGGAGTAGAACCCACAGCCTTCTACATCAAAGGCAAGTATTCGATCTGTTATGATACTAACAATACAGATGGGTTTGGAATAAGCAGCAATAAACTTCTCTCTCCCTGAAGAACTATGCAGCACAAGAAATCTAGAAAAAGCTATTGTGGAGGGGGGCAAAGGCCCAAAACCAGGAACACATTTTAAACACTGCTTGTATAATCTTAGAAAAATTGCTAGGATAAGATGACTGTCATTATTTAGTGAATTCAGTTCTCACTAATTTGCCAGAAAACCACAAATTTTAAGAGGAACAGACCAAAAGTATGAGGCAAAACTATGGTTAACTCTTTGAATGAATCACAAGTGGTGAATGAATCACAAGTGGTGGTGGTAGAGAATTTAGGCTCCTGCTCCTTGTACCTAAGGTACAGGGTTTGAGTCTACTCTAATCACCAGTTATGACTAACTGGGGTATTTCACACTCACACACACATATACACACCCACATACATACACACACGCGCACACACACACACACACACACACACACACACACACACACACACACACACCACAAAGTCGTTTCTCAGCTGCCGAAGCAAAGCTACACACTAATAAAAAGCCATTTCTCAGCTGCTGAACCAAAGCTACACACTAATAAAAAGCCATTTATTAACTGCCGAAGCAAAGCTACACATTAATAAAAAGCTGTCTCTCAGCTGCCGAAACAAAGCTACACATTAGTAAAAAGCTATTTCTCAGGTAGCTGTTAAAGCTAAAGCTGCCATTTCTCAGTAAAGCTGTTAATCAAAGCTGCCATTTCTAAAGTAAAGCTATAATCACATCTGCTGTTTCTCAGGTAAAGTTAAAGCTACACACACTTCTGTTTCTCTAAAATGAAAGTTGCTAAGTTCTCTCAAAGCTGCTGTTTCTCAGGTAAAGTATCATCCAATCCAAAAGCTGTTAAATCAAACTGCTATTTCTCAAGTAAAGCTAGCTGCTGTTTCTCGGGTAAAGTAAAAGCTATTAGATACACACACACTTCTGTTATAAAAGCTGTTAAGTTCTCTCAAAGCTGCCATAATGCCATTTCTCAGGTAAAGTAAAGCTGTTAATCAAACCTGCCATTTCTCAAGTAAAGTAAAGCTATAATCATAGGCACAGCTGCTGTTTCTCAGGTACCATAAAGTAAAAGCTACACAAAACACTTTTATTTCTCTAAAATTAAGCAGTTAAGTTCTTTCAAAGCTGCCATTTCTCAGGTAAAGTAAAGCTGTTAATCAAAGCTGCTATTAGTAAAGTAAAGCTATAATCACAGGCACAGCTGACATTTCTTGGGTACCATAAAGTAAAAGCTACACACAGACACTTGTGCTTCTCTAAAATAAAAGCTGTTAAGTTCTCTCAAAGCTACTGTTTCTCAGGTAAAGTTGTTGTTGTTGTGTCTTTCGGCTTTTCCCAGTTAGGGGTCACCACAGTGGAACTCTGGTCCGCTAATGATTGGTAGTTGATTTTTACGTGCTGAGTTACCAGCTCTGATGCACAACCTTCAACGAAGGTATGCCCATTTATGCATGTCTCCATGCAGAAGACACTCTAGCTGAGAATCGAACCGGACAGCATCTGACTGTGAGGAGACAATGCTACCGCAGCGCCACCACTGCGGTACCGTTCAGAGCATCCAAGTGCTCCAGATTATGCGGAACGCACCGCATTTAATGAAGAGCAAAGCCGCTGTTCCACTGTTCTGCATTGAACAGCTGTGGCTCCGCTACAAGGCTTTTGATTGGTTTGTGTACCATAATTACTGCCAATCGGCATTGTGGAATACAAACCAATGCATACCTCTGCTGCTATCCACGTTGGTTGTGCTCTGCAGTTTTTGATTGGCTCGTAGACCACATTTATGGCCAATCGCAAACTCTGTCTATGAGCCAATCAAGTAGAGAATCTGAGGAGAATGGGAGACAATGAGAGCTCCTAAATGGAGACCAATCATGTTCCTGGAAGCCTTTTCGCACCAAAATAATGGCTTGAAAAAGGCTTCCAGGAATCGGGAGGGAATTTTACTTTTTTGAGTTCCATCTTGATCAATGGAGTCAATACTAGGCCAGAAGAAGGAAGGAGCGGTGCCAGTTGCAGACAGTCCAGATTGAAGACATCATTTCATCAGGGGAGAAGAAGATGGGAGTCGGAGCCTGCCCAGTGCCTGCCAGGAGAGGTGACTGACTCGGTCAGTGAGAGAAGTCTGTTTGCGACTGACTGGTCACATAACACAGGTTAGTCAAGCAAGCAGCATATAATACAACCGTGAGGTGAGCTCAGCTGTATTCAAACTAAGTGATGTGGCATAGTTTTTGGAATCTGTTCTGAGTTTTACAGATAGGTGAGTAATAAGAATCTGCAATGTGTGAAGTGTCAGAGGACAAACTAGCCAAAGTAACAATGACACAATGTCATTGGTGTAAAGACCTCTTAGTCCTGAAGAGATCTGTAGTTAGTTGCAACACCCACTGTGTAAAGTATTATTGTGCTTATAAAATGTTCATTGCCCTGCTAACTCTCAATCTTTACATCACTCTCCCCAAACATACACTCATACACACATACACATACACTTGGAATGACAAGTTGTCACTGGTTGCATGCATCCCATAAATGAAGAATGCTTCAACCCTGCCCTACTTAGATTTTTCTGTTTCATAGCATGTACCTTTGTATACATATCCTTTTCAATATAGGAAGCCACAGCAGCCTGCTTCTGTAAATGTAAGCATTTATCTGATATGTTGAACATGGTTTGAGAACAAACCTGTGCTGCCAATAGGGTTGAAATTAAAAAGGTTATGAGGACAGGGCAAAAAGTATAAAGCAAAACCAGGGACGGTCAAGAAGTATGGCTCTAGAGATACCACCCTGCGTAAACATGTACATGTAGTAATCTCAGGGGAAACAGACATGCGGGAACATACCACTTTATCCGAGTCCTCCTCCCTTCATCATACAGTAAAAATTTGACTTTGACTCCCTCCCCTTTACCAGCTGATGTGACATCACATGACAACTTTTCCAGGGAAAGAGGCATGTGATATACATTCCTCATTCTGCTGCTTTTTATATATTTAAGTCTGAATAGTTATTCGGCGCATGATCATAGTCCTGTCTAACTATGATGGCCAGGAACATTAAGACTGTCTTCTTACCGGTATTAGTTCTAGTTTCTTACGCCTCGGCTGGGGTATTCTTTCAGAGCAACAAGCCATGCTACATACCAGGTCTGGTACGCAGGCACGCTGGGGTGAGGTAAGTAAAGACAGAAATAGGAGATTTGAACTTGTGTCCCTTCTGTCAAAAACCTGCAGAAAGACCTGCACGATTTCCGGCAGTTGTGTCATGAAACAGGGTTTTCTTTGTAGCCCCTTTTTTATTATTTTAAAGTAGTGTTCGTCTCATTATCACTCAGTGTTTCAGTTGTTTTTGATAATATTTTTGTCTTAGACTTTTCAGCTGTTGTGATTTAAGCAATAGGGTCATGATGTTTTTTGCCTTTAGATTTAACATTGCTCTTCACAGAATTACTATTCTGGCTAACAAGGCTGTCATTGATGTAAACGCATACATGTATCCTTTGTCGTTAACTGCTGGGATCTCATATATGAAACCATAGTTAATAAAATGATAAAGTGATTCTCCCCCGTAGATGTTTTTCTTAATTAAAGTTAAATTATCATGAATACATTTCTTTTTATCACAAATAAATGTCTTCATTAAAACAATGTAATAAGACTATCCATCACTTTCCATATTTGTTGTTGTAAAGTGCTATGCACATAATGTGTGCAGTGCCAGTGTCATTTTTAATTAAGTCTTTGAACATCAAGTTACTGCAGTGTAATCCGTTACTCTATTTTGAGTGATTGATTTTGCTTAGAAAATAGTAATGGAAAATAAAGCTCATTATGTGGAACGTGTCATGTGTCTTTTGAATAAAACATGCCTTAATACTAGCCCTTTAAGTCCTAAACTGTAGCACACAGTGACCATATCTTTTTTAACATTTCCTAATTACTGTGTAAACAGAGATGACATCTCCTTACAAACAATGTTACTACCTTGGCTTAAATATAAAAAGTTAATGACTCTATTTAGATCACCAAATATGAAGTTATAGGGTACCACCCATCCCGATCTGCACATGACTGTCCTGATTTTGAGTGCAGTGTCTCATGTCCCACAGCTAACCCCAATAAGACATTAAAAGTCCTGGTTTTGGGTCACTTTCTATATTCAGTTTTCTCTGATTTATACTGTAGTACCTCTGCACAAGCTCTGGATTTGATTCTCTCCCTCTCTCTGACACACACACACACACACACACACACACACACACACACACACACACACACACACACACACACACACACACACTGCTGCTGTATTTTATTTATTTATTTTTTTCTGCTTTGTAATCAAATCTGCAACCCAAACTGAGCCTCTTGCTATATTAAAGGACAGATGAGTGACACACTTAGATGTTCGGTTTATATCTTGCACAGGATATAACAGACGGACAGCTTCCAAAGCTTAAGGGTACCTTCCATACTTCCACCAAAAGCTTCAAAGCTTTCCTACTGTAGAAGAGCTTAACATTTCTCCATTGTTGGTCAGAGAAGTTCTGGGGGTGGGGGGCTTTTCAGTATAATAGTTTGTCTTATGCTAAGTGCTGTTATTTTTCTTGGACTGTCAGTTGTAAGAAAATGTTTACAATTTTAATTTTTGTGTAATTCATGCCAGTGATGTAATGTCTATTTTCATCCGATTCAAAGAATGTGTTGTCATTTCCAATCGGATCCGATCTCGGACCCATCTCTGAAGCTTCACGGATCCAGGGCTCTGACTTCTATACCCTTAATTCTATGCACTCTTCCCTTGTACCTTATATCTTGTTTGTCACCTGAGCATCAGATGTGGTTTAGGGATGAGCGTTCAAAATCTTTTTGGTGTATCCTTTTAACGGTAATCTACATCTTTACTCCTCTCCTACTGAGAGACTAGTTTTTCCAGCTTTGCTTAGTTCTTTTCTCCCAAGATTTTTGTGAGTTAGACCTTAGGATATTTATTTCTTCTAGTGTTAGTGGTAGCCATTGTGCATTTATGGCCAGTCGTGAACTCTGTCTATGAGCCAATCAAGTAAAGAATCTGAGGAGGACGGGAGTCAATGAGAGCTCCCAAATAGGGGCCAATCGTGTTCCTGGAAGCCTTATCATGCCAAAATGATGGCTTGAAAAAGGCTTCCAGGGATCACGAATTTTACTATTTTGTGTTCGATCGTTGGAGTTTCAACACTAGGCTGGAAGAAGGAAGGAGCGGTGCCAGTTGCAGTCCATATCGAAGACATCAGGGGAGAAGAAGACGGGAGTCAGTGGAAGTTAGCCTGCCTGCCAGGAGAGGTGACTCGGCAAGAGAAGTCTGTTTGCAGTGTTATACAAGGGCTGAGATTTTTCTTTCTGCTGTGCTGCTGGACAACCGGGATTTTTGACTTTATGTATTTGGATTGTATTGAGTTGAGGAGCTCAGCTGAAGTGATAGACAGAGCAGAGGTAAGTGTTTTAGGCTGTAATAGTTGCAAACATTTCCCTTATGCTAGCATAGACCCTGTGATTTTAGCAACTTTCTTAGTGTGTAAGCAATATTTAGTCTGTATTTGTGCTGCTTGTCCCACAGATCCTGTTCTAGCAACTTTTCTAAGTTTAAAACAGCAATATTAAAGTGTCTGTTTCTGCTGCTTGTCCCTAATGTCTGTTATATACTTTTTTTGGGGGGGGACTGTATGCCATGACAGGTCCTTGTTCTAGTAACTTTCTAAGTTTATTAAGAGCAGTTTTTAAAGTGTTTGTATGTTTCTGTTGCTTGTCACCCTCGTACGTCTCTGAAACTAATTGACTTTGTTTTTGGATAAAGATAGGTGGGCAAGTGAGCACCAGAGGATTGAAAGTGTCATTGAGGCAAGGAAGTGAAGCATGCAAGCCTTTATAGTAAACAAAAGGAGCAGAGATGAGCAAGAGAAGAGGGTGCAAAGTCAGGAAACTTCCAGTGATATGGGTAGGTTATGGCCCTATTGTCTTATATCTTTGCTATTGAGGACATCTTCTAATTTTCCTTTCTGCACTGTAACCCCATTTGTTTCATTGTCTAACACCTCTGTTTTGCAAACCTGCTAGGTATAGACTACCCAGTCTGCAGTGAGGACAGGGATGTAGATACAGCTCACACCCCAAAGAAGAGAAGATGCACAATTTTTCAGCCAAGTTGGGGGCGTGCCTTTGACTGGCTTTCTATGAGTAGGCACGGAGTGAAATTTGCCTTCTGCAAGACTTGTAACACGGATTTCACAATCCATCATGGGGGCCGACATGACCTGCAACGACATGCTAACAGTGAGAAACATAGGCAGAATTGCAAGCATGCAGCTGGAAGATCTATGGTGGATTTCTTTGGGCCACAGAGTTTAGCAAGTACAAAGGTGGTTGAGGCAGAGGTTGGTTTTGTGTCTCAACTTGCTAAACACAACTTATCATTTTCACCAGGAGAACACATCCTGAAATTTATGAAGAAGTGTGGAGAGGATCAAGATGTTCTCCATAAAATGACATGTGGAGCGACAAAGGCAGCATGTATTACATGGGATGTGCTGGGGCCTCATTACCAGAACGATGCTGCAGCAGCCTGCCAGAAATCACTATTCTGTGTGTATATGGACCAAAGCACAGACATGGAAGATGACAAACTGTTAGTCATCCTTGTTGGTTACCTTGATGAAAAGGCAAGCAAAAATGTGACAAGGTTCCTTGATATGCCCGAATGTGTGTCCGGAATTGGACAAGCAATGTTTGATTCTTTAATGTCCAGCCTGACAAAATTTAACATTCCAGTTTCCAACATTGTGGGCTTTTCTTCAGACAATGCTGCCTCAATGATTGGAAAACACAATTCTGTGCTGTCTCATTTAAAGGAGGTGAAGCCCACAGTTGTAAACATGGGGTGTCTCTGCCACTTGTCAGATCTCTGTAGTAAGGATACTGTAAAAGCTCTACATTTGCCAGTTGAAGAACTTGTATCATATCTGTACTGTCATTTCAGTTCCAGTGCACAAAGACAACAAAAACTTCAGGAATTTGCTTTGTTTACAGATACTGACCCCCTCAAGATCATTAGACATGCACCTACTAGATGGCTCAGTCTTGGTAAGGTTATTAACAGAACCCTGGACATGTGGGCCGGCTCTAAATTCGTATTTTCTGTCTGCAGAGCCAAGGTCTGCTAAGATTGACTTAATTTCTAAAAACATGCCGAGTCATGAAGTGCATATGATTTTTATGTTCCTTAAGTATGCACTGGAACCCTTACTGGAGTTCAACATACAACTTCAGAGCAGAGAAAGTCAGCTGCTGACACTGCATGCCACTGTGCATAAACGCCTGCAGCAGTATGCTGGCAGACTCCTCAGACCTGCATCTGCTGTCAGACTAATCAAACACAGTGATGTGTCAGTGTTGACTGACAGTAGCTGTGTTCTACCAAATGGTGAACTTCGTATTGGCTATGAAGTCAAGCAGTACATGAACAGCCATGAGGAGGATATTGCCGGCACAGTCATTGAATTTAACTTTTATACAAAAGTTGCAGCTTTTTATGCTACAGTGCTGCAGAAAATGCTGAAAAAGTTTCCCATGCAGGATCACTTACTGAAAGATGCTGCATTACTTATTAATCCAGCCAAAAAATTGGACATTTCTTCAGGGCTTGTCAGAGATGTTGGCTTCCGTCTGGGTGTATGTGGAAATGATGTTGAGGCGAACAACTAATCGATGAGTTCACCCAATATCAGATCGAGGACACGGGGAATCTGACAGGCCCAGTAGATGGGCACCACTCATGTGTGTCACAGTACTTGGCACACCTTCTGAGGGACCTTTGCAGTGAAGGGAAACTGCCACTCTTTAAGCAGCTGATGATGAGCCTACTTTGCTTGCCCACTCTAATGCACAAGCGGAAAGGGCATTTAGTATGGTGCGGAAAGTGAAAACTGAACTGCGTCAGTCTCTGAGTGTAAAAACACTGAACTCTTTGTTGGCAATTAAAATGAATGAAGAACTGGATGTCTGTGATATTAAGCTGCCAAAACATGTTTTAGAGGCTGCCAAGAAAGCCACAGCAGCATACAATAAGTCTACATCAGACGTATGATAGGATGTTTAACTTGGTCTAAACTTTGTGTGAATTGCAATATGTCTGTTTACAAAAATAAAAATCACATTTACTACATTTTCTAAGTGCTGTTTCATTTACTTATGGTGTGGTTATGGTATTGCAGATTATCAAAGGTTTTCGGATCTGAGAAGTGTGGTATTGAATGTTACAGTTCTACCAAGCTCCATGGCAATGGTGCGTTTTCGCGCAGTGCGAAGATAGGGTGTTCCACATTTTGACCATCTGTCACACATTGTTAGGGTCTGTGTTCCACATTGGCCACTTAAAAGGTTGAGACCTATGGTACCGTTTCTCAGGTAAAGTAAAAGCTGTTAATCAAAGCTATATATATATACACACACACACACACACACACACACACACACACACACACACACACACACACACACACACACACACACACACTTCTCTAAATTAAAAGCCATTAAGGAAAGTAAAAGCTGCTGTTTATCTCAAGTAAACGCTGCCATTCTTCTCTCACAATTCACACACTGATGCCTGCAGACTGCCATGCCATTAAGTACAAAATACATACACTAATTCCTGCTGCAGACTGCCCTTAAGAAAAAGTAAATTAAAAGCTGCTGTTTTTCTCAGAGCAATGAGAGCACACATTTTTTTTTACTTACCTGGAGGTGGAGGAACCGGGGGAAGAAAGATGCCTAAATGTGGACTGATCTGCATGTATATGAGGCTGATGTCATCACGCATGCCCTGCATTAGGAGGCCCAAAAAAAATATTCAACCCCCTCCCCAGGAAATTTGTAAATTAAAGGGGCCACTCGGGAATTCGTGGCACCCCTATATTTTGCCCTCAAAACTGGTATTTACCGAGTAATTAAGTACAATTGAGAGATATGCTTGGTGCTACTGCACAGGATAAAAAAAAATAAAAAAAAACAGCAAGCCATATATGATACTTTTCTTTCATTAGTTCAGAGAATATTTGCCTCAAATCTTGCCCCTTTGACAGATTAGCTCCAAATAAATGCAAACATACATGCATACATAAAATCCTCACAGATACCTTCTCCTATCAGCTCTTACTCTCCTTTCGACCACCTGTGCACCAATTTGACTGGCCTACAAATCATTCATCTTAACATTTACAACATATGTAATAAGAAACATAAGATCCAGGCATTTGCATGGCTGTATAATCATGACATTATATGTTTCCCAGAAATATGGCTTAAGTCTTATATTCAGAATGAAGCAGTATGGCTCAACATCTACACAATGTACAGAACAGGACAGATCTAATAAGGAAAATGGTGATTGGCTATTCTTAGAAAAGGCTAAATTAATTATTCCTTATTCATTAAACAATTGCTGGGATTCATTAAACAAAAATCTCCATGCAGGAACAGTGTAGCCGCTCCTGCATGGAATATGGCCACTGAGCGATTCAGGAAACAGCCGATCTGACGTGCATGAGCCTGCCGACGCTGTTCCTGCACGGAAACTGTAATTACTTCATTTGCTTGTGAAAACCATGCAAATTAGATGAATTAGTGGTTCAGGAAGCATGCAGGCATCTGTGCAGGAATAGTACTAGTTGCAGAAGTGTGTTCGGTTACTACCCGAAAACATTTCTACAATTAACAAAATGGAGGCATGACAGCTCAAATAAAAGCATGTATTATAAATGTTAGGAATGCCAATGGCCAAATATATGGCCATTGGTATGGGAAAGTGTTTAATTTAAGAAAAAAATTAAAGTTTTTTTTTTTGGCCGATCTCGGCCATTTAAGCATAGGGTAGTGGCTCGCAAATGCAATCATGCTGAAAATAAAAAAATATTAAAACTCAATTTTAGGGGAAATCTGCATTTTGCCGTTATAGTCAATGGCATGCATAATCAACATTACCAGGGAAGACTGGTTGTCAAGGGGAAAGACTGTGTCAGAGCAGTAACTATGGACTAAGGCAGTGGGGTATGCAAATGAGGGGAAATTTACTGAATCACTAAATATTTAAGTCCACACACTGCACCTAACCATGTAGGTGCTAGAACAGGATAGTGTAGGCAGCTGGAGCAGCTAACATGAAAAGGGTGTGTGTCATGCTTGCTGGGTTTGCACGTAGCTCAGCAAAGCTAAGCAAGGGTGCATATCTCAAGCTGTATAGCTTTGTTTACATTGCCTAAATGGGTGTGTGCAGCATGCACCGGGTCTTAAAAAAAAAAAAAAAGAAAACAGGAAATGGCAGCACTGTGTACATGTTAGCAAGGGGGTGTGTCTGAGGCTGCATTGCCATATTTTCCTTGCCTAAAGGGGTGTGCGTCATGCACAGTGGGACTTATACAGAAAAAAACAGGAAATGGCAGCACTGTTTACATTTGGGCAATGTGTTTACACGGCATGCATCTGGTCTTAAAACGGGAGGAAATGGCAAGTGGAACAAGAAAATAAAAAAAGAGAAACAGCAGAATACAGCCAGTTATTCAAGTAATATAGCTGGCAGGTGGAATGTATCATACTCAACCAATCACACAGGCAGCATCAGCAGCATACTACTATAAACTATGCAAACACCTTTCAGTCTGTTTTTTTCCACAAACTCTACACCATAGGTATATAAACACGGGGGAATTTTAACTGGCAAAACTACCAAACATGTTGTCGGCTGCTGTCACTTTGATACACAAGTATGTGCTAGAGGCTGTGGGTGGTGAGGAGGATAACACTGATAACTGTCCCAGACTCAGGAGAAGGAGAAGATTGTTCAGACCCAGAGTAACCTACCAGGGGCTACATGATCTGGAGATAGTAGAGAACTACAGGGTGGACAGAGACATCCTTCAGCAAATCATCGAGCTGTGCTGGCCTCAACTCAAACCCAGACCCAATAGAGGGGAACCCATCCCAGTGGATACCAAGGTATGTGTAGCCTTAAGAATACTAGCTACAGGTACTTTCCAAAGACCTACTGGGGACATCATGGGGGTCTCACAGGCATCTGCATCCAGGGTACTCCACCAGTTCCTGGATGCCATGCTACCACATGCTGATGAGCATATCTATTTTCCCAACACCCATGAGGAGAGGGCCAGCAATATGCGTCTCTTCCACTGTGTAGCAGAATACCCAGAGGTACTGGGTGCGATAGAGTGCGCGCCCATCCACATAAAATGCACCACCCATTGAACAGGGTAGGATCTATGTAAACTGCAAGGGCTTCCCCTTCATCAACTGCCAGGTCATGTGCAATGCCCAGGGCATTATTATGAATGTGTGTGCTGGCAGCCTTGGAAGCTATCTCGACTCCCACATCTGGCATTCATCACAGCTGTACCAGGCATTTGCCAGTGGCGGCATCCCATATGGCCATCTGGTTGGGGATGCTGGCTAAGCACTTAAACCATGGATGATGACACCCATCAGAAATGCACGCACACCAACAAAAGAATGCCATAATGAGGCACACGCACAAACTAGGATCATTGTAGAGCATGTGTTTGGGATGCTCAAGTCACAGTTCCGCTGCATTGACCTTTCCGGTGGAGCCTTGCAGTACTCTCCAGCCACATATGCAGACATGTTAATAGTATGTGCCATGCTACACAATATGATCCTGTGGAAACAGCTGCAGCAGGAACAGCATGGGGAAGGGCCACACAGACCCCCACCATTGCCAAGGTCCCCACAGACACAGAGGGACTCAGAGGAGGAGGCTCCTGAGCCTGCCCCTTTAAGCAGATGGAGGTGTGCCCAGTCTGCTCAGGCCTTGGTAAAGAGGCAACGCATAGAACACACACTGACACTGTAGGGACACCAGGGACTGACACCTCTCTCTGACTTGCACACACAGTAAAATGGATGACACACACATCACATTACCTGTAAATTACCATGTATAGGCAGTGTAATGTGTGCATCCAACATAGGCAGCCCACAAGCACCGTCCTCACAACTGCCTCAGGCACAAGGTAAGTCAGTCTTCTTAACAATAAATGAATGGAGTAGAATGTTCTGATAGCATGTCTATGGTATTGATGCAAGCATGCAAGGGAATGGGGTGGCTTACTAAGATATCAGAACTGACAGCTATGTGGGAAAGCAGGAAGTGCATGGCCAGTACTGGCTTATCCACACTATGCAGTACTACCCTAGTTGACAAATACCACTGCAGTATATGTGGTGAGCCCAATAACTGGAGGGGTCATAGGTCACATGCATGGATGTCAAAGTGGGGGTCCCATAATCACCCCCAGATTCACCCAGCTGATTAGCTGTAGAAAACTATACAAAAATGTCTGGCAAAGGCTCCCAAATGGTGACATCCATGAAATTCCCATCTACAGACTTTACAAAGTGATATCACAGCAGGTCTGACAGTGGCAATATGGCTGTGAAAGATAAGAAGCCCAAAACTAAAAATGTGCATGCCAGAACAATCTGATCTGTGATCAATACTGTAGTGCTTATAATCTCAAAGATAGGACACACCACTATGCTAAATAGGACTAAAATGTTAAGCAAATAGAAGCAGTCTGTGCAAATGTGTATTGTGTACAGGTGTGCCCCCACCCCCTCCCATAGTCCCATAGAAATGCAGTAACATGTCCCTAGCCTTAAGCAGCATCCAGCTGTCACCCAGAGTGATGGCTCAATATGAACAGAAAGCAATCATCAGTAACACCCACTCAATTTACTGCTGCCATCCCAGGGATGGCACTGCCTGACAACCTGGAAACATATGATCATCAGAATGCACTGCCTTGCTACAGATGGCCTGTATCTGTCACACCTGGCCTACAGGCCTCTTGTAAAGACCCATGTCTCACCCACAGTGCCCTTTTAGGGAGTGTCATGGGGTCCATATCACCAACATAACACAGTCAACAAAATGCAAAGAAAGGCCATGCTGCTAAATGCTGGGAGCAAACCTGCCAACCTCAGAGAGCCAGATATCTGGACAAAGCCATGAATAATAGGGTGATAAAGGTCCAAAGAGGAGGACGCCTTTGAAATACTGCTCTAATAATGTTAGAGAGTTGATGGAATAATTGTATCAGCATGAACTGTCTGAAGGTTATGAAGTCTGGAACTGCAATGTCAACTGTCAGTAATAACTGACTTCAACTGCATGAGTTGCAAAACACTTTTGCTTGAAAACCACACTTGTTTGGGTAAACAGCCAGATATATGACTCATAAATCTGGACATTCTGTGAAACTCTGTACAGTTGACAGGTATGGCTAGGAGTCTAAACATGGGAATGCACTTATTGCAGGCAGTCCTAACCCTGGAAGATGGTGATGTGTCTGCACCCAGAGAAACCTGGCCCACAGCCATTGTGAGTAACACATCCTTTCCTGATCACTCAACCTACACAACATTCTGACCCCAAAATGTGGGTGGGCAAGCCAAATGTGAGACATACACACACACCTCCAGGCTGGTCAAACAGTCTGACACAAACACAAGACCCTCCAAGTGCCGTCAACCCATGAGAAGACCCCTATGCAAAGTTTTGGTAGCTACAGGCCAACATATCTGACCCAGCACACCCCCATATATCTTACCCCCTACAAATCTATCTGGAGTTTGCCTGTCACCCTGATCATGCCTGACTTATATTACCCAACCTTGGAGTGGAAATCAAACCATGCCAGAACAGAAATGCACAGATATTCCCCCATTGTAATATATCACCAAGGTGCTGGACCATTTACACAGCTTCAGCAGTCCATTGGTTGTAGGCACACCTCTAAACAGGCTGGATTGTGCAAGAATGCCTAGCATTTGGCTCATAACATTGGTTTGTGCATCATCCATTCTGTATTCCCCTGGTAAATCACTGTGATGCTCTGAGGAGGTATGTCATGAGGTACTGAAACAATACATTACAGTGTCACATGTCATATATGTCAGATGTCTGCTAAAACAAACCCTGTAACTCTAGCAACTCATATATTGCTAAGAGAAATAGTCACAATCATCTTATGTATGACCCATTGTCTCCCCATTTTGATAGGCTATCTCCAGATATTCTGCACCTACAGGTTGAGAGGTATGGCTGTAGCACAAAAAACACTGGACTGGAGTACAACAATCTCTGGAATGGAGGCCCACATTTACTATAGAAGGTCACACTGGGCATGTTCATACACTTAGAGAATTTTCAGTAGGATCTAGGAATTAACAGGCCTTTCCCACCCAGTGCACTTCTCACTGCCCTACCTTAACAGTCCTGAAGATGTCTGTCACCCTAGAATTACCTCTTGGCAGCCCTGTAATCTCTGTGGCACATGCAATAACTGCATAACACTGTAGTATATGCAGCTAGTTAGGTAGAAGTTCTAATCTCAGTCCTGGCAAATGTAAAAATGTGTCTGTTTATAAGTCAAAGATTTTGGGTCCAGTCATACCCAGTACACTTCCCATTGCCATACTTTAGCAGTCCTGCAGATATCAATCACCTTAGAAGTATCCTTTGCCAGCCCTCAGCCCTATAAGCTCTGTGGTGCATGTGATAATTGTGAAATGCTATAGTGTGTGTAATTAATTAGGTAGGAGTTCTAATCCCATTCTTGACAAATGTAAAAATGTGTGTGTGTGTTAATAAATCAAAGATTTTGGGTCCAATCACAACCAGTAGACTTCCAAGTGCCCTACTTTAGTAGTCCTGCACATATCAGTCACCTTAGAAATATCTTTCATCAGCCCTCAACCCTCTAAGCTCTGTGGCACGTGCGATAACTGTAATACAAATTACTAGTTTGGTTGGAGTTCTAATCTCAGTCTTGGCAAATGTAACAGTGTGTCTGTTTATAAGTCAACAATATTGGGTCCAGTCACACCCAGTACATTTCCCATTCCCCTACTTTAGCAGCCCTGCAGATATCAGTCAACTTAGAAGTATCTTTCATCAGCCCTTAGCCCATTAAGCTCTGTGGCATGTGTGCAATAACTGCAAAACACTATAGTACAAATACTAGTTAAGTAGGGGTTCTAACCTCAGTTAAAGCAAATGTGCCTTAATTACTCTGTATACAATGGCCCGTGTTCTGCCCAGCAACAAAATAAACAGCTGCTGCAAGGCTAAAACCCAAGACCCCGCACACCATAGACAAAGTCATTTACCACTAGGCCATGCCAGACATACATAAATCTGATGTTTTCAGAAACTTATCATCCAGCCCAGCCATGCAAATGAACAGAGAATGTATACCAACATCTAGATGTATGTGTGTGTAAATATATTAATATCTAAACAGCTACAACATAGCTATATATGTATACACACACACACACACACACACACACACATATATATATATATATAGTTCTAGAAATATATAAATATATATTAATATATATATGAACATATATACATGCAAATGCCTACATTGACATATATATGTGTCTACACCTGTATGTTTACATATGCACAGCAAGTTGCATATGTATACGCAGGTATATATCTATGTAGGTATATACGGACATAGTTATATATATGTAAGCAGATATATATATATAGATCTACATAGGTATATATGGCCATACATCTGTAGATAGCAATGGTAGATTAACAAAAACAAATATGTCCACATGCACCATTAATGGGGTTAAGAGGCCTCACACACTATACGTCTTGTACGAATAGGCATACCCCCCCACAGCCAAACACATCTGCCCTGCAATGCACTACCAAGTGTTGCAGATCCCAAAACCAGGACCTGACATGACATGGGCACAAGATGTTAACAGTACTACATCCCACCTGTATGATGTCAGGCTGGTATTGGTAACATATCATGCAATACAGTCTGCCTCCCATAGGAAATGTAAAATGTTGAAGCTATCAACATCCCCAGGATACAGATACACAGACACAGATATGCAGATGCAGATATACACACACACACACACACACATATATATATATATATATATATATATATATATATATATATATATATATATATACATATATATATATATACATATACATATAGATATACATGTGACTACACATACACACGCAGATATATGTACAGTAAGATACATATGTAGAAGGTGCACACAATATGGAACAGCCACTATGCCTACAGTTAACACATGAACAACTGGACACTGTATGGGCCACCCATACAAATGAAAATCGTTGCCTGCAACATATACCCACAGAGAGGTCATAGGACAAAACACCACATACAAGTTTGCAGAAATGGAAAACCTTTAATTGTGTACCATTACAGTTCTGTATGCCATTTCATATAGCTATTCAGACACTGACATCCATATAAACAGAGTAATGCAACTGTGAAACAGTTAAACTAATACAGTAGTCCGGAAACGTTCACAACTGTTGTTGTCCAGGCCAAGCCCTTCAAATTGTACAATAGTAAAGACAGACTGGGCCACAGGATACCAAACAATCAACAGTATGTAATGCAGGTGTATAGTTCAGCAGCCTCTATCTGCAATCTGTATAAACTCAGTAGGTGGTAAAGACATCATGTGACCAAATGGGTTGTAACTGTTACATAACAAGGCATAACTGGCACCATCACAAACACACTGACAAACAAAACAGTCTGTATGGTAGGAGGCAGTAGACTTGCATTAACCCAATTTATGTAAGTAATGTAAATATAGGTGAAGTATACAATGCTGTACATCCAGATACATTAAGGCAGCTCACCCCTGATACCCCCACATTTTGTAACAGCCTAGGTCATTTATGGTGCTTCCCCTTAGACTCAGTAATACAGGGCCATATACCAATGTTACATACACTGCCCTCTGGAGTGCATAAGGGCACACATGTATTGTGTAGGTGACGCCCACATATATATGGCCCCAGCCTCACTGTATGTGTGGAGGATACAACAGCAGTGGACTGATGGCAGCAATGGCAGTGTGATATGATCACAGCCCTCTACAGAACAACCCCAACAGCATGTCAAATGTGCAAAGTTGAGTATGCAGGTGGAGGACAGTGGCTGGAACACAGACACATATGTGGAAAACTGTTGCCATACATTAAGTAAGTTGATGGTGTTACAGGATAGTCTGCAACATACCTTTAGACAGGGAATTGAGGTTAGAAACAGAAATGGATGTAGCTATGTACTGATAGCACTCAACACACACACTTCCAGTGAAATATCTGACACAGGACCTATGTGCTGGACAGACAAAACATGATAGGCACACCTCTGGCCACCAAGAGGATAGGCCCAAAGTTGAGAGCAGACAGACTGCATTTCAAGGTAAACTAGTACATACACACACACACCCTGTAACACCAGTACTATACATAGCATTACACAACTCTACTCACACTCTGTCTGTAGTTCTTGAACCTCCTACAAATATGCAGCTGCCCTGAGTGTGCCGGTCCTCCTGTAAGAGGTATTGCTACCTGCTGTCTGTAACACTGATGCCCACACACAGGAAGGATGTCCATCACAGAGGAAATGTAAAGGGACCACGCCGACATGATGTAGGAATTTATAGTAGGTGGTTGCCATGAAAGTGGTAATTGGAAGTACTACACATGTATAATGATATATATATATATATATATATATATATATATATATATATATATATATACATGGCTATCTGGATAATTATATGTACATATATTTTCACCATATGTCCTGGACATGGAGTATAGCGCTACCCCGGCCTCTGTAGTACCAAAGTCGTAGTGCAAGGGGATGTCAGGTATGTATAGCAGGTATATTAGTAGACTATTGCTATTGTATTTGGGAATGTCTTCACAGACATGGTGTGTGTGGGAGGTCACATCTGCTTATCACGTGTGTGCCATTGGCTACTGACAGACATCTTAAGGACATCATTGTAAAGTACCGCTGCTAGCACATAATGCCCCTGTGGACTGCAGCAGAGATATTGGCCAATATATGTGGACATTCTGGCACACTCTGTACAGTCCAGAGGTATACACATAACCCCTTAGTGCAAAACATGTGCACCATGCCTGACAATATGGATGTAGACAGCCATGTAGATGGGTATAACAAATAATGACTGGTATACATTTGCCACCATAGGTTATGCATTCACACACACACACACCCCTGTCTGGCCTGACACATAATAACTGCTGGTACAGGGGTGCCATGGCCGCATACTACCCACTAGATATTGACATACATCTGTACAGCATCCCACTGCTCTGTCTGACATACATGACCTGTTAAAGGAGGCCCGACAGTAGTACATCTGGCAAGTATTTGCACGATATCTCACTGGGTAAGTACGCTAAGCTGCTAGGCATGTAACAATGCACTGTGCAGGCTACAGGCAGACTGGCTCAACACTGGCCTACATCTCCTATGGGGGGATGCACATGTATCTGCATATATAGCAGGTTCTACAGACATGTCACAGCACAGGGTAAGATACATCTGTGTGAAAGTGCATAACCAGAACCAATGCGAACACAGCTCCAAGCCACACATGTTAAGCTTGCATGATAATACAGCATATGGACTATCTGTTCGACACCATCCTCATATGTGCCACTCACAGACTGACTCTACATATAATGGGCTGTTACACAGTTTGGTCTGCTGGCTGTCTGTGGTATGGTACATGTGTGTGTATGGACCTACAAACATGTACCCCAATATGATACCATACAGTGGAGCAGCATGTAACATCAGATAGGATGGGACCTAGAACAATGACATCTACCATAGTCTGTACACAGGCTAAAGTACATATTAACAATGCACACAATGTCAACATTCACCATAAGTACACAAACCTCAGTACTGTACAAACATCCACAGAATGCCCAGATTATGTCATCAAATATAACCCCTACTGTACATAATATGTGTAACAGTCTGATATTTCCCTGGCTTGTTATCAGATATGATGACACTAATTATATTGTACAGCACACCTGCACCTCTTCATACACGACATATGTACAAAGGTTGACAGACATGTGGCTGGAAGCACATAAACAGGGCCAATATTGACATGTTGCTGTGATAATCTCATACATTTACTGTTGTAACAGGGATTGTTGCAACATATGCCCTATGAGGGATATGAAGTCAGTAACTGTCGCGGCTTTCACCATCTACAGACTGCAATCCTCACACTACCTTCTGCAGTCCACAGATAGATGCTCCATGGGTAACACATGAAACCAAAGACACAACACACTGCCCAGTCTGCAGATGACCCTGTAGATGGGGATTCCTCATAAACATAGAACTGACTTGGCAGGTATTGAGACATGTAGGACAGCCATATCCACACACATACTTAAACCAACATTACTCCAACTGCAGTATAGCAGCACTTACAGTCTGTAGTCAGGTCAGGCACATCCCCCTCCTGTGTGTTGCCCTGTTTCCACAGTGTATGTTGTTAGAGGTAAATCCCCAATCCATCTGAGATGCTGTTTGCCAAACAACAGATCTAGTTCCTGCTCACAGTGAATGAAAAGGGCCAACACCACCATGATGTTCCTAGATATTAGAGTGTGTTTCCATGTAAATGGCTATGGGAATGTTACCACAGCTGTTCCACATGTAATCAGCTAGGGGAGGGCTGCAATTCATGCAGAGGGCATCAAATGATCATGAGCATCACTTAAAATACACATGTTGCAGTCTAAGCAAAGCAGGTGTAGGTGTCCACATCCACCAGAGAAGAAGTGGGGGAGGCAGACAGAGACAAAGACAAGTCAGGGAGGGGAGGGAAAGTAAAACTTAAGCATGATTGTGTCACACACCTACCAGCACAGGGTATCAGACCCCTGATGACTATGTAGTTCTATCACAGTTTTATGCAGTTATTGGATGCACCACATGGGTTACCTGTTGTGGAGCCCTCAGAACATATATGTGATGGTGAGTGACATCTGCAACAGGGATATGGTAGCTATATGGTAGGTGACGTACACTTGCCTGTCCACATGAACAGGTGCCAGCGTCAACACAGCCATACTCTCACAGGGACGCACACACATTGACACACTTGGCAGGGTCAGGATTACAACTCATCAGTAGTGGGATTGCCACAACACATCACTGTGCAGGTATTACACGCACCCCATGGGTAATATGGAGGTTGTATGGGCAAAGGGTATGGGGAGGTGTCTGTCATAAGACAGAATGTTTCAGTATGCCAATGGGGGTTGTAGTGAGTGTGGATGTGATCATATGCACCATACAACACACACACACAAACACACACACACAGTGCCAGTACTGACATGCATGGGTGCATGTCTGCACGGGTGTGGGGTGGTCGACTGTGCCAGATGGCTATACAAGGCTAGGTGATGGGTATACCTTGGCATCAGGCCACATGACAATGGTCTGCATTGTGGCTCAGGGCTGTAGTTTCTGCATTTGGCCTAACAGGTGGGTATTGTATCCCCATCCAGTCACCTGGGTGGCTAATGTGTGTAGGCAATGCTGTGCATCGCTTGCCATGTATGTGTTCCTTAGTCCATGACATGGACAGTGTCTAGGATGTGCACACCTCCCATGTGCATGTACAGTGACATGTGGAACTGTACCTGGGGTGTCTGGCCCATGTTGTGAACACAGACTATCATCAGATGTGCCAGTCTTGCCCACCTGTGGCAGGAACTGGTAATGGGCAGCAGGTTTTCCCTGCACCTACATTGATAGCATGCTAATGACATTCCCTGGTGTCAGTGGCATCTGTCCATACAGGGCATGTTGTCAGGCATGGTATGTCCTTTGTGTGTCACATGTGATGGCACCACAGGTGTTGCAGGTGTCCATTGTGGAATATGGGAAAGGTGTACTGTCTGCATGTATGTGCATATTGGACTGAAGGACAGGGTGCCATGCCCTCTGTAACCCAATGCTATCACTCCATAGTTACTATCAGTGGCCAATATGCAGTGTACTACCCACATATTGGCTGTTGCCTAGGCATATGTGTGTATGAGACATGGATTGAGAGTGTGCTCTGGGTAATACTGGGGTTGCTAACTGTGATTGCTTGGCCTTGATGTCACATGTATGGGTATGGATTTACACCCCAGCCTCTCAGCTATTTCACATCTGTTATCCCTGTATGGTGGACATTGTGATATATAGTGGGGCCACCATATAAGAAACATATAAAACCCACTCCACATTTTCCACAGGTGTCACACACTCACAACTACCTCTGCACAGGATACGAGTTACAAACACACACACACACACACACACACACACACACACACACACACACACACACACACACACACACACCTGTCATGTTTTGGAGTAGAACCCCTGCTTAACTAGTTTATTACACTACAGCACTACACAGTTATAGTACGCACCACAGAGATTACTGGAGTACTCCTTCCCCAAAGGTGTATATCACATTGGATGACATCAGCAGGCTATGGGGAGGGCAGTGTGTGTGCATGGGCCACAACCCATTCATCTAGGGGATGACACGCCACATGCAGGCACACACAGAGTCATATTTCATGGGTACGTGTATACAGCTGCTAGGTGACTACCTCCTTGTACAGTCATGTTGCACAGCTGGCACGTGCACCACATAATCTGTAATAATGATAGATACTGGTGGATAGTATCTGCAGTGAGTGACATCTGCACCTCATGTATTTGGGGCCCTTTGGCTGTGTGCTGGGTGAGACAGGCTTGGATGGCTCCTTGTCTCAGTCACTCTCTTCCACACATCTATATCCGTCTACCTTTGGCTTATTATAGTGTGTTGTCCTTACATATATGTCTGTATTCCTATCCACTGTGAGTGCAAGGCATGAGTGGTGCATACTGACGAGTGTCTGCACTAACAACTGCGACTGACAGATATGTCTGGTCCACTGGTGTTTGCAGACATGGCCTTCATGTGTTTATGTGTGTGAGCATGCCCAGTATGACCTTTCAGTATGTTGTTGACTGACATTGCCT
The DNA here is from genome assembly GCF_019279795.1 of Protopterus annectens. Taxonomy (NCBI): domain Eukaryota; kingdom Metazoa; phylum Chordata; order Ceratodontiformes; family Protopteridae; genus Protopterus; species Protopterus annectens. The sequence goes on from NC_056750.1 coordinate 128,255,320, forward strand.
TCATTTCTCTAAGTGTGTGAGCATGTCCAGTATGGCTGTCTGTACTGAATGTGTGGTTCGAGTCCAGGTAGTTTGTACTGCAATGCTGACCTTTGTGTTGTACACTGACAGGTAGCATGCTGTCTCTGCAGGGTATCCATCGATCATTTGGCATTGACTGTTACTACATTTCTGCATAGCAGGGGGGCACACCTGACTGTTTATACATTTCTACACAGGATTAGGGGGGCCCACTTGACTGTTACTATATTTCTACGTAGGATGGGGGGCATACCTGACTATTTCTAGAGTTCTACACAGAATTGGGAGGGCACACCTGACAGTTACTATATTTCTATGTAGGATGGGGGGGCACACCTGACTATTTCTACATTTCTACACAGGATTGGGGGGGGGCACACTTGACTGTTACTATATTTCTACGTAGCATGGGGGGCACACCTGTCTATTTCTACATTTCTACACAGGATTGTGGGGGGGGGCATACCTGACTGTGACTACATTCTACGTCGGATGGGGGGCAAACCTGACACTTGTACACATTTGCTAGGATTGTACTGGTATGTCAGGTACTCCATCTCAGTCTATAGTCTTACCTATTGTGCTGGCTATAGGCATACCAGTGCACTACATATCTTAGCTTTCCATTACCTACATATTAGTTTCTGACTTCCTACCCTTCAGAACTGACATCCCACTACCTGACCTGCTGTAGTCTGTTTGTGTAGGCCTGGAGGGGGTTACCCATAGGCCTCATTCAGAGGCCATAGCACAGCCTTTGTTTGTGTTTGTCTACACCTGTCCTGCTGGCTGTGACTGTTGTTGGGTATGTGACCCCCCTCGATTGGCATGTGTGAGTCACTTACCTTGTGGGTGTCCCAGTATTGAGGGTGGTACTGCAGGGCTGCCTATGTCAGATTCACATAGTACACTCCCTACACATGGTTAGGCACAGGTAGTGTAATGTCTGGTATCCATTTTACTGTATGTGCGAGTCAGAGAGAGGTGTCATTCCCTGGGCCCCTACCATGTCAGTGCATGTGCTATGTGTCGCCTCTTTGCCAAGCCTCCTTCTGCCTACTGGGGCAGGCTCAGGTTGTTCTTCCTCTGAGTCACTCTTTGGCTGTGCATGCCTTGGCAATGGTGGGGGGGGGTTGTGTGGCCCTGCCCCATGCTGTTCCTGCTGCAGCTGTTTCCGCAGGGTCATATTGTGTAGCATGGCACATACAAAGATGATTTGGATACATGTAGTTGGTGAGTACTGCAAGGCTCCAGTGGATGTGTCCAGGCACTGAAACTGAGACTTGAGCTTCCCAAGCACACGCTCTACTATAATTCTGGTCTGTGCATGCGCCTCATTATGGAGTTCTTGTTCGGGTGTATGTGCGTTTCTGATGGGTGTCATCAGTCACTGCTCCAGTGCATATCCAGCATCCCCCACTAGGTGACCGTGAGGGATGTCCCCATTAGCAAATCACTGGTACAGCTGCATCAGATGCCAGATCGGGAATCGTGATAGCTTCCAGGGCAGCCACCACACACACTCATTATTATGCCCTGGGCATCGCACATGACCTGGCAGTTGATGGAGGGGAAGCCCTTATGGTTGATGTACACCCTACCCCGCTCACCGGGTGGTGCTTTGATGTGTATTTGCATGCAGTCTATAGCACCCACTACCTCAGGGTATACTGTTATTTGGTGGAACAGTTGCATATTGCTGGCCAATGCTTCAGGGGTGTTGGGGAAATATATGTGCTCACCGACATGTGCTGACATGGCATCCAGGAACTGGTGGAGTACCCCGGATGACGATGCCTGTGAAATCCCCATCATATCCTCAGTTGGCCTTTGGAAGGTACCTGTAGCTAGTTTCCTTAGGCCTACACATACCTTGGTATCCACTGGGATGGGTTCCCCTCTGTTAGTTCTGTGTGTGAGGCGTGGCCGGCACAGCTCAACAGTTTGCTGTAGGAGGTCCCTGTCCACCCTATAGTGCCCACTATCTCCAGCTCATGTAGCCCCTGGTAGGTTACCCTGGGTCTGTACACTCTTCTCTGTCTCTTCACTGTGGGCATTCACATCCTCACCACCCTCAGCCTCTTCCACAAGTTGTTTGATAGCTATTGCAGCCCCTATCATTTTGCTGCTGTGAGTGTTAAAAGTTTAACGCTTGTTTACACCGATGGTATAGAGTGTGGGAAAAACCAGAGGTGAAGGTGTTTGCTTAGTTTATAGTAATGTTCTGGGTTGGGCTGGTCTGCGGCCTGTGTAATTGGCTGATTCTGATACATTTCATCTGCCAGCTAAGCTAGTTCTCCTTGATTACCTTCCTATTGCTGTTTTCCCTTCCCATTGCCTTCGTGTTAAAGCCCATGTGTGTGCCGCACAAACAGAGTGCTCAAATGTGCACAGTGCTGCTATTTCCTGGTTTAACATATTTTTTCTTCCTCTAAAACCTGGTGTGCGGCACGCACCAGCTTAGGCTTTGTATAGAGTGCTGGGCAGGTTTAGACACCCCCCTAGCTTAGCTGTGCTATGCTAGGAGCAAACCTGAGCCACAGGGCTCCAATCCACTTACAGTCTGCCTGACACCCCAATGATGTCACCTAACTCCTAGCCTTGCACCAAGCTATTCCTGCTCTTACACTGTTGGGACCTGACTCACATGCTGGGGAAAACTGGAATTCGCTATCATTCTCCTCATTTGCATAGGATTGCCTGGTGATGCATAGTTACATGTCTCACGCTGAGCCTCCCCCCTTAGCAACCTCTACTCACTGGCCATGTTGTCTTCTGCCTGACATTGACTTGCATGGCAGAACACTGATTTTAGTTAGAATGCTTATTTTCGGTTTATTTTATTATTTTCCCTATGATCCCATTTGCGCTCCACTGCCCTACTCTAAAGCAGCCGAGATAGGCTAAAAAAAATAATAGTTGATTTTTTTAATTTTTTGTTTTGTTTGCAATGCCAGTGGCCTTATACTTGGCCGTTGGCATGCTTACTCCATGATATGCAACCTTTATTTGGAGCTGTCATAGCTCCATTTTGGATTTTTCAGAAATGTACTCGGTTACCAACAGATAGTGCAGATAGCACTAGTCTTGTGCGGACTGTTGCAAGCTTCCTGGACTGCAAAATTACCTCATTTGCATGGATTTCACCTGCAAATGGGGTGATTTGCATACCAGGGCTTAGTCCATGCAAGATTAGCGCAGGAGCGCTCATGAACACCCCTGCACACTGTTCCTGGATCGCACGACAGGCATATTGCCTGCTTGAGCTCTTGCACCAATCTTGCACTCCATGCAAGCTTTTGAGAATCAAGGGGTTTGTATTTACACTGCCAAAAAATGAAGTGTTTATTTAACAAACGTTTTCTTAACACATATTAATGTGTTTATTAGTAATAATATTTGGCACAAGAAATATATCTGTTGATTTGCTGCTATCTAGAGTGTTAACATTTTAATGTGCTAGCTATAATTTTTTATAAATGTTACTAAATGCAAGGTCTCAAATACACATGACAAAATTAGTATCTAAATTAGATATGCAAGCCATGTGTACTCATACAACTATCAAAAGCTATTTGTTAAATACCAAAAATTAAAGATGTTTTCCTACTGTTGTACCATTTGGTAAAGTGAAGTTGGTAATTTTAGTCATAATGTCATTTAGATGCAATAAAGATGACTTTTTAAAAATGTTATTTCTCTGATTGTGACTTTCTTTGCAAATTCAAAGCAGTGTGAGTTGTATATGGTAATATGATACAATGGCAGAGATTCATGAACAATTGTGTAGGCTTTGTGCAAAACCTTCACAATGTTTATGTGTTAGCAAGATGGGCAGCAGTGGTAACTGCATATGCACGCTAATCATCATGTGTACATGACTAAAAACAAGTTGTAGTGGTCAGCAACAGCGTCGGCAGCCAGGAAACTGTGTTGAGCAGCACGAGCACACACAGTAAACAAACAAGTGTGCCTATGGGTAAAGCTGTAAAGTGTGCTCACACAGACAGGATGAAGAGCTACATGAGGCAAATAATGCAAGCTGTACACAGACAGGGAATGTTTACTGAGTGTACTATGCACATAAATCACACATAGGAATACAGAAACAATTAAGAGTGGAGGGGAAACGGCAAGGGTAACCTCAACACATGGGTTACTAGACAGGAAAAGTGTACTGAGGACAATGTACACAGAAATATGAGATATATACAGAAATATGAAAGAAGGAAGGGTAAATGTTCAAAATGTAATACTATAATTGATGTGAGTGTGCCTATGTCAAAAAGATAATTTTGTAATAATAAAGTTTTGCAATATGTATAATTTACTAATTAATGGCGGTCAACTTCCTGAGCACATATAGGTAAACAAAAGCACACAGGATGTGACAGTTACACAAACTAATGCCACAAAAGAGGGGAATGGCACAACATATGAATGGCATTGACATGCTCAGCTGAGATGATAGCTTGGAAGGACAGTATATACATTATGGGATATTTGCACAGTGTGCATTCCTTCAATATGACATGTTGACAAATAGCAATAACTTAGAAGCCGCGATCTCCTTTTGCATGAATCAAAATGTTCCCATCATTCTTAACTCTGCCCTGTGTATCAACTTTATATACCACAGAAATAGGCCTAACAAACGTATGAGGAGGATCATCCTTGAAGGCAATTATGCACTTCAGTAATGGTTATGTATTCCACACATAGCTGTGTGTGATGTTATAAATGTGGGAGCAGAGTGTGACATACGTAATGCCCTTCCATAAGGCACTCCTCCCTAACACAGTTATTGTGCAGACAGATAAGAACAAATGCAAGCAATACACCTTGAGGCAAGGTATTCCTCAGAGCTGTGTATTGTCAGCATCTCCCACAGGAAGTAACAGTGGGTATTGTCACAAACAAATGAAATGACTGTGTGAATTAAGAAAGAATCCCTGATAAATAATGTCATATCAGTATGTCACACTGATGGCAATTAAATGAGTATGCTGATGTGCACACAACTGTGATTAGTCCTATATTAATGTTTGGTAGTCAAGGAAGGTTTCGCTGTATATTTTTACAGATTCCACTCAATAGCTGGAGCACATCAGTGTAGACCACAGTACTCAATGCTTGTGCCAAAGCAGCACTCTCACTATGAGACTGGCAGAACAAGTGTACACTGCCATGAAATGCAAAGCTACATTCACATGTGTTTGTGCAACATATCAAGGGATAAAATTGATGTGATGTAATGGTTGTTGTGTAACATCAGTACCCTCACACAAAATTAAACCCTATGCAATTGGCAATATATTATGTAAGAACTGGAAAATATTTTCCTGTTATGGGAAAAATTTTGAGAAGTTTTCTGATAGACCAGGCCTAAGGTGGCCTAATGGTTAAGGTGTTTGCTTTACAAACACAAGGTGCAGGGTTTGAGTCTCACAAGAGATAACTGGCTAGGCTTAAAATGGCTCAGTAGGGCAGTTAGCCTAGTACTAATCTATGAACCTATAGTATATAGGACAGGGAAGAACCTGAAAAATACTGTTGGAAGGCAGGGAAAATTTGGCTCCAAATTCAGCCAAGAGGTGGGGGACCTACAGGTGTGGACTCTGTAACCAATGCAAATTTATTTTTAAGGTTAACACACTAGAGGCAGAGACCCACACATTGATCTCTTCATTTCACTGTACTTGTAATGCAATAGGTTTAATATATGTGGCAAAGTGTTTCCAAAGTTTGTGTTTCTATGTGGGAAAAACCAAATGTGAATTTAAAGAGCGTGTTTATGAGCATAATTTAGATATAAGGAATAAGAGTGGTAAATATTCTTTATACAAGCATGTGGAAATACACCCTGGCCATTCTTTTTTATTTTTTGGATTTGATTTTGCACCTCAGAATATGAGGAGAGGCCCATGGGAAGACTTTATTCAATATAGAGAAATGATGTGGCAACTAAGGTTGAATGCTTGTGTGCCCCCTGGTCTTAATAAATGCATTTCAATTAGAAGTGTATTGTGTTTAAAATTATATAAAGTGTAAATCCTGCACCTTAAGGTCAAACAACTACTTTTTTGTACTCGACAATATAGGGTTAACAAACTTGATTCTGCTGTTAGTTGATGTGGTTGTGTTATTTTTTACTATTTAAAAATTGTAGAGTTGTTGAACTTTTAGATTCTGATGAAGTCTTGGTTATACAGTGACGAAAGCTCTAAATCTTGTTGGTTCATTATTAATAAACTTTTAAACCTTTTGCTGGCTCATTGGTGTCTCCAGTATCATCAGCCTTTGGATTGTTTGTACTTTTTTCACAAGCACTAAACAAGTTGGTAAAATGAGGTATCATTAAAAGGGTCAACACATTTGAATGGACATCACAAATTGTATTGGAAAAGGAAAAAAAAGAGACATTTATCTCTTTGTAGATCTCTGTGAACTTGTGAAGGTAGCTGTCTATTGAACTCTGGCAGAAAGAGATTTTCCTATAAAGTGTTTATTATCAGGTGTTACTTTATGAAGAAAGCAGAAACCTCATTCTGTTTATTACAGGTAAAGACCTGTTTCATTTCAAATGTGTCACATGGTCTTGCTTCAGCACCTGTTGTTTCATAAGCTGATATATTTTATTCTGAGACATTTACCTGACGTACAGTGCAGACTGTATGACATCACTTTCTATACAGCCTCAGCAAAACTGCATGCCAGACATCTTAAAAGTGTTTTGCTTTGCATCCACTCAGGTGGATTAAAGTTGACATTTTCTGAACATGTTTAGAAAATAACAGTTATCTTTCCTGGGATGTATAACATCTCAAGACATCTAATACCTGATCCAAAACATGTAACAGCTGTCGGACAGGCACCAGAACCATCTGGTGTGCAAATATTAAGTGATTTCTTAGGCTTTACGTTATGCTATGCTAAATTTATTCCTAACTATGGTTTAGTTATTGAATCCCCGAAAGTGTTACATCAGGGATCTTCAAGTGTTATATAGCCTGCTGCTGCACAACAAAGTTGTAAGACAATAAAACGATTATAAATTGTCCAGTGCTAACACTGTATGATCCCTTTTTACTGACCGTAATTATTACTAATACTTCATACTATGGACTTGGTGCCATTTTTATACTCTGTCATGCAAATAAAGAGAGAGAACTGCTGCTTTTATATCCAGAACTTCTACTAAAGCAGAAAGGAAATATTCTAGTGACAAACAGAAGCCCTAATTTGTTTTTACATGAAGGAAAAGTGGAGTATGTACTTGCAGAGATGTGAATTAATATTGTGACTCGACAATAGCTCATTGAATAAACTTCTTATAACTAAATGGTTAGGAGGAGCGGGAAAGTATATGGTCACATGATCAGGTAGAGTGATGCATTTCAGCTACAGTTCAGTAAATGTTATAGCTGACTGCTTATACCGCTTACCATTCATTACCTCTTGACAAGTGTATACCTGACAATAATGTGGCAGTTATTGCTTTTACACAGGTAATTCCATATGCTGTTACAGATGAAGAACTAAAAATGCCTGCATTATGTGTTCAATTCAAATACGTGTGAATTTCTTCAGCAAAAAATGGCATAAAAAAGGAGTTTTGAGTTCAAACCCTCATACTTACTGAAGAATTTGACATGGAATATCCCTAGTTGATGGGTGAAAATATGTATGTCACAATAAATGCCTGTACCAGAGGCACTGAGAAAAAACCTTTTGCACCTTCTAAGGAATAGTACAGACAAAAGAGAGACTAGATTACATATGCTGTGACCAGGAGTTGCTAAGCAAGTGGAAACCTTTATTCATTTTTATGTAATTTTGCCTATATCCAGGTAAAACAGCTATTATTCACAGTCCTCTTCTTTGGCTAGTGCCTTTTCCATATTTAGCATGGGGAAAAACTGGCAATCAAGACATGGCTTCAAAACAGTGACAGCACTCCCGTTACACTAGAGTTATACATTACATAGTAACTGAGACATGTCTTCAACGCAGTGACAGCACCCCCTTTACACTAGAGTTGTTACATAGTAACTAAGACATGGCTTCAACATAATGACAGCACCCCCGCTACATGAGAGTTATTCATTACATAGTATCTGAGACATGGCTTCAAAACAGTGACAGCACTCCCGTTACACTAGAGTTATACATTACATAGTATCTGAGACATGGCTTCAAAACAGTGACAGCACTCCCGTTACACTAGAGTTATACATTACATAGTAACTGAGACATGTCTTCAACGCAGTGACAGCACTCCCGTTACACTAGAGTTGTTACATAGTAACTAAGACATGGCTTCAACGTAATGACAGCACCCACGCTACATGAGAGTTATTCATTACATAGTATCTGAGACATGGCTTCAAAACAGTGACAGCACTCCCGTTACACTAGAGTTATACATTACATAGTAACTGAGACATGTCTTCAACGCAGTGACAGCACTCCCATTACACTAGAGTTGTTACATAGTAACTAAGACATGGCTTCAACGTAATGACAGCACCCCCGCTACATGAGAGTTATTCATTACATAGCATCTGAGACATGGCTTCAATGCAGTGACAGTACTCCCTCTACACTAGAGTTATACATTACATAGTAACTGAGACATGTCTTCAACGCAGTGACAGCACTCCCGTTACACTAGAGTTGTTACATAGTAACTAAGACATGGCTTCAATGTAATGACAGCACCCCCGCTACATGAGAGTTATTCATTACATAGTATCTGAGACATGGCTTCAAAACAGTGACAGCACTCCCGTTACACTAGAGTTATACATTACATAGTAACTGAGACATGTCTTCAACGCAGTGACAGCACTCCCATTACACTAGAGTTGTTACATAGTAACTAAGACATGGCTTCAACATAATGACAGCACCCCCGCTACATGAGAGTTATTCATTACATAGCATCTGAGACATGGCTTCAATGCAGTGACAGTACTCCCTCTACACTAGAGTTATACATTACATAGTAACTGAGACATGTCTTCAACGCAGTGACAGCACTCCCGTTACACTAGAGTTGTTACATAGTAACTAAGACATGGCTTCAACATAATGACAGCACCCCCGCTACATGAGAGTTATTCATTACATAGTATCTGAGACATGGCTTCAAAACAGTGACAGCACTCCCGTTACACTAGAGTTATACATTACATAGTAACTGAGACATGTCTTCAACGCAGTGACAGCACTCCCATTACACTAGAGTTGTTACATAGTAACTAAGACATGGCTTCAACGTAATGACAGCACCCCCGCTACATGAGAGTTATTCATTACATAGTATCTGAGACATGGCTTCAATGCAGTGACAGTACTCCCTCTACACTAGAGTTATACATTACATAGTAACTGAGACATGTCTTCAATGCAGTGACAGCACTCCTGTTACACTAGAGATGTTACATAGTAACTAAGACATGGCTTCAACGTAATGACAGCACCCCCGCTACATGAGAGTTATTCATTACATAGTATCTGAGACATGGCTTCAAAACAGTGACAGCACTCCCGTTACACTAGAGTTATACATTACATAGTAACTGAGACATGTCTTCAACGCAGTGACAGCACTCCCATTACACTAGAGTTGTTACATAGTAACTAAGACATGGCTTCAACGTAATGACAGCACCCCCGCTACATGAGAGTTATTCATTACATAGTATCTGAGACATGGCTTCAATGCAGTGACAGTACTCCCTCTACACTAGAGTTATACATTACATAGTAACTGAGACATGTCTTCAATGCAGTGACAGCACTCCTGTTACACTAGAGATGTTACATAGTAACTAAGACATGGCTTCAACGTAATGACAGCACCCCCGCTACATGAGAGTTATTCATTACATAGTATCTGAGACATGGCTTCAATGCAGTGACAGTACTCCCTCTACACTAGAGTTATACATTACATAGTAACTGAGACATGTCTTCAATGTAGTGACAGCGCTCCCATTACACTAGAGTTGTTACATAGTAACTAAGACATGGCTTCAACGTAATGACAGCACCCCCGCTACATGAGAGTTATTCATTACATAGTATCTGAGACATGGCTTCAATGCAGTGACAGTACTCCCTCTACACTAGAGTTATACATTACATAGTAACTGAGACATGTCTTCAACGCAGTGACAGCACTCCCGTTACACTAGAGTTGTTACATAGTAACTAAGACATGGCTTCAACATAATGACAGCACCCCCACTACATGAGAGTTATTCATTACATAGTATCTGAGACATGGCTTCAATGCAGTGACAGTACTCCCTCTACACTAGAGTTATACATTACATAGTAACTGAGACATGTCTTCAACGCAGTGACAGCACTCCCGTTACACTAGAGTTGTTACATAGTAACTAAGACATGGCTTCAGTGTAATGACAGCACCCCCACTACATGAGAGTTATTCATTACATAGTATCTGAGACATGGCTTCAATGCAGTGACAGTACTCCCTCTACACTAGAGTTATACATTACATAGTAACTGAGACATGTCTTCAACGCAGTGACAGCACTCTCATTACACTAGAGTTGTTACATAGTAACTAAGACATGGCTTCAACGTAATGACAGCACCCCCGCTACATGAGAGTTATTCATTACATAGTATCTGAGACATGGCTTCAATGCAGTGACAGTACTCCCTCTACACTAGAGTTATACATTACATAGTAACTGAGACATGTCTTCAACGCAGTGACAGCACTCCCCTTACACTAGAGTTGTTACATAGTAACTAAGACATGGCTTCAGTGTAATGACAGCACCCCCACTACATGAGAGTTATTCATTACTTAGTATCTGAGACATGGCTTCAATGCAGTGACAGTACTCCCTCTACACTAGAGTTATACATTACATAGTAACTGGGACATGTCTTCAACGCAGTGACAGCACCCCCTTTACACTACAGTTATTTGTTACATAGTAACTGAGACATGACTTCAATGCAGTGACAGCACTCCCTTTACACTAGAGTTATTCATTACATAGTAACTGAGACATGGCTTCAACACAGTGACAGCACTGCTTTTACACTAGAGTTTAGCACTTATCCTTTCCTTCAAGCCCTTGGTTAACCATGGGTGAGTATCTTTATATGTCTGTAGTACCATTACCTCATACCAAATTACCCATGACCCTAACTTGCAGCTCCAAATCACCATTAATAAATCGAATTACTATTTCATTGCTAGCTATAGATTGTGGAAATTGCATTAGCATCATTGAGGGGCTAAATATCAAACCAAATACCTTCTTGCTAGGGGATTTCAATTACCCAAATATTAATTGACACACATACATCTCTAAAAATGGATATGCTCAACATTTTCTGGACTTATATTTTACACTACAGTAAAATATAAACTTATCCACTACAGGGTCTAATATCCTTGGTTTAGTCCTTAACAACCTAGTGTCTGTCTGTATTTTACACTGAATCTCCTTATTTCTTGTTAAATCTGACCACAAGTCAGCCATTTAGTTGGTCAGGCCTAATGGTACCACCCCATCACCAAATGAGACCATCTTTTGGGACTTCACTAAACCAAGCCACCTTCAGCTTGTAGAAAACCTATGCAATCAGGGCAACTTAACTGACCTAGATCACAGTCAGTATGGTTTTGTGAAGGCCATGTCCTGTTTCCTCACCCAAAAAAGGCAATGGTTAGTCAGTCCACATTGCTTATCTCAATCTGGCCAAGGTTTTTGACACTATCCCCCATGTTGGCATTGTTAAGAAATTAGGCAAACTTAATGAAAACCTATATGTTTTGCCACTGGATTGCAAACTGGCTACCTGGTAGAAGCCAGGTTGTAAATGTTACTGGTACCATTTCTGAATGTAAAATTGTGACTAGTGGGATACCATAGGATCAGTATTGATGAGCTATTTCCTGTTTGGCATTTATTTTGTAGAAATCAAGTCAAATATCCAAGAAGTGTGGTTGACCAAGTCTAATGATTACTGCAAGATGGGCACTGTTCTTCGCTCATCACTGATACTTAACAGCTCCAGCAATGGCTGGACTGTACACATACCTGATGCACTGAAAATTGTCCCAAGTTAAATTACAAAAGTGCAGTGTAGTAGTATTTGGTAAAAAAGGGTATTAAAACCTCATATTTTTTAAGAGATAGTCCTCTTCAAACAGACATTTTCATAAAGCATGGGGCACTTTGTTTGGCATAATGGGTAAGGTGGTTACCTCCCAGATACAAGCTACAGGGTTTGTTTCTTACTTTAGGAAATCTGGCAAGGCTTAAAATAGCTATCAAAGGCAGTTTACATGTGAACTTATAGCTACTGTGTCAGGTATGGGGAACAGTGTATAAAAATGTAAACGATTAAAAAACTTTATTCCCCCAGGGGTTGGTGTAATAGTTAGTGTTTACCTCATACACAATGTACTACAAGGTTTGATTTTCACCTTTGAAGGAAAAACTGGCTAGGCTTAAAATGGCTCACAAGAACAGATAGCCTATTACTTGCCTATGAACTTGTATGGACAATTCTCTTTGTTTTATTTCATCATGTTTTCACCATAGTCAGGAAATCCTTCTAGGTGGTCCAGTTAATTTCCAGGGGATTGTCTTCATGAACCAAACAAGTCATCCTACCACTGTACTCTTCCCTTACCAGACCCATATTAAATGCAATACTCTGTTTGGTAGGTATAAATTAAAGTGTATCGCTCAACTAGAAAGGCCCCAAGGGTATCTTACCAAGAAAATCAAAGCCCTTAAATCTTTCTTCTATTCTAACAGATTAGCAAAACTCTAATTGTACTGAGCAGCCTTCAGACTGCTCCAAGGTGACATCTGTGTGTTACTTTTCAAGCCATGAAAGGTCCAATCATATTTAATCTTTCTTTTCCATTACAAAATCAGTGGCTCTACAAACATCCACACTGGGAAGTTAAAGCTATACTAACAAATAAATGAGACTTGTTGGAGAGACAGGTTCATAACTTAGTGTATTCCCAGCTTTTGGAATAATTTTCCACTACAAGTCAAACAAAGGACTCCTTTCACTGCCTTTATGGCTAGTCTTGATCAGTGGATGGGTTGACATACATTTACACCAGGACTGCCATACAGCCCTGTTAATTAAGAAATTAAAAATGTCAGCACAGGTGGAAAAACTTAGAAGATATTATCACCACCAAAATCAGGAAAACTGTTTTCACTGTTCACCACAAGAAAAAAGACAGTAGATGCATTCAAAATCAATTTAATATAGTTGCACACTTCAGCTCAGTAACATCCAGTAAAAGCAAAATCACAGTCTTCAAAGTTCACAGAAAACACAGCAGCAACTTCCAGACAAGCAAAATCAGTCTCCAAAAATTTGCAAAATGCACAGCACCAAAAAACAATAATAAAATACCGTCTTATGTAACCAACACTTCTGAATCTCTAGCGCCTTGGCTCTTAGCCTTTTCAGAGTATGCTTTTAGTCGCACATCCTCTCCCTTTCATACGATTTAAAATTCAATTATCCACTTAACTAATAAACTCACTTATATCCTTAAAGAAGTCATTTCCAATGCCACTCCCGGTTTAACCCCTTTGGGGTCATGGTGTCATATTTTAAAATAAAAATAGATTCCATTTTCCATAGCTTCTTTTTTATATCGAGGTCATATATTTGTCTAACTTGTCCCAAAACTGTGGCTTCTAAACCCGGCATATTTTTATTATGAAATTCCTTAAAATGTAACACTACAGGGTTTGTTTCCCTACCCTTCTTTAGATCCCTTACATGTTCTTTCAACCTTTCCTTAAAACTTCTTTTACTCTCTCCAATATATGCCTTACCACAAGGACATTTCAGTCCATACACTATTCCTGTACTATCACAGGAATATACACCTTACATACAAAGTTTTTTTCATTTATTTTATCAAAAGTCTGTACAATATACTGGCAAAAGTTGCATCTTCCACAAGGGAAAGTGCCCCAGCTTTGTACTTTCAAATTCCTATTTAATAAAGGTAGCTGAAACTTGCCATGTACTATAAAATCTTTCACACATCTACCCCTTGAATAAGAGAAAACTGGAAAATCATTAGTTTTAATTTTTAAACTCTTACTTTTTTCCAAAATACCCCAATGATATTTAGTTAGCTCCACCAAGATATCTGAAAAAACAAAATACTTTGCCACAAAAAACAAATTTTGTTTCTTCTGATTATTGCTTCTACTCACCATATTTTCATTAAATCTACCTTTATTACCTTTTTTTGCTTTGTAACTTTTGCTTTGCTTTCCTCTACCATTTCTTTATTATAACCCGTCTATGAACATTTTAGCTGGTTTTGCATATATCTCTCTCTCTCACAATCCTCCTTTTCACTGCATAACCTTATGATTCGAAGAAATTCCCCATATGGAATAGACCTAATCGTATGGGGGGGTGGTAACTTTCCCCATGTAAAATATGATTACTGCCTTCAAATATCATATGTATTCCTGTTTGTATATACCTGTTACTTATACCTTTTAACATTATATCCAGAAAATGCACCCTAAAACCTTTTTGAATACCATCAGATTTTATATTATAACTATTCCCATGTAAATCCTGTACACATTTTTTCACTTTATTCCATCCCACTTACATATAAATATTAGGTCATCAATAAATCTATAATAATGTAAAACATGTTTACCAAAGAAGCCATGTTTATATAAATTTATTTTCAAACATTCCCATAAACAGTTTGGCATACATATGGGCAAAACCTGCCCCCGTTGACGTACCCTTTAGTTGTTTATATAACTCTCCATTAAATTCAAAAATGTTATGATTCAAGCAGAAATGTGTTAACTCTAAAATATAATGTGTTTTAGGGGTATCTTTAAGAAAGAACAGCAAAGCCTACAAACCATGGCATGTTCTATATTAGTATACAGACTATGTCCATGACTATAAAGAACATATCTTCTTCCCATTTAACATTTCTTATCTTATCTAAGAAATTGAAAGAATCTTTAATATAGGAAAGCAATTTTTCCACCTCTCCCCTCAAAAATGTATGTAGGAAAAAAGCCAAATTATGTGTAAAGTAGCCACAGGCAGAGACAACAGGTCACCTCGGAGGGTCAGCAAGACTCTTGTGGAATCTTAGGAATACAAATAAAATAAGCCATGGTACTTTCTCTCACTGCAATTTTTTTATGCACATCATCATAACAAAAATATTTCTACCTCAACCCTTTCATCAACAATTCCTTATACATCGCTACTGCTTCTAAATAATTTTCCATTCCCACTTTCGCAAAAACATCTTTGTCATTTAAATGAGTATAACACATTTTTAAATATTTCAAATGATGGATTACTACTAACTTTCCCCCTTTATCAGAGGTTTTAAACACCAATTCCCTATTCTGACTTAATTTTTGTAGACTCAACCACTCCTGTTTGTTTGAATTGTATTTAAGATTCCTTCTATGCCTATTTAACAATTCACATTCCTTGTCTACAGAAAACTGTGTCAGGTATGGGAAGAGTATATAAAAATTTTAAACGATTAAAAATCTTTATTCCCCCAGGAGTTGGTGTAATAGTTAAAGTGTTTACCTCACATACACAAAGTAGTACAAGGTTTGAATCTCACCTTTGAAGGAGAAACTGGCTAGGCTTAAAATGGCTCACAAGAACAGATAGCCTATTACTTGCCTATGAACTGGTATGGACAATTATCTTTTTTTCTTTCATCATGTTTGCACCATAGTCGGGAAATCCTTCTAGGTGGTCCAGGCAATTTCCTGGAGATTGTCTTCATGATCAAAATAAGTCATCCTGCCACTGTACTCTTCCCTTATCAGACCCACATTAAATACAATACCCTGTTGTATCACTCAGCTAGAAAGGCCCCAAGGATATCTTACCAATAAAATCAAAACCCTTAAATCTTCTATTCTAATGGATTATGAAAGCTCTAATTATACCGAGTAGCCTACAGACTGCTCCAAGGTGACTTCTGTGTGTTACTTTTCAAGCCATGAAAGGTCCAATCATATTTAATCTTTCTTTTCCATTACAAAATCAGTGGCTCTACAAACATCCATGCTAGGAATATAAATCTACATTAACAAATAAATGAGACTTGCTGGAGAGTCAGGTTCATAACTTAGTGCATTCCCAGCTTTTGGAATAAGTTTTCACTACAAGTCAAACAAAGGACTCCTTTCAGTGCCTTTATGGCTAGTCTTGATGAGTGGATGGGTTGACATATTTTTACACCAGGACTGCCAAACAGCCCTGTTAATTAACAAATTAAAAATTTCAGCACAGACGTAAAAAATTAGAAGATACACAGATAAATATAAGGGAAAAGTACAAAATAAGAAATTTATTGATGACCCAACAAAAGTTTTATAGAGAATTGGGAAATAAGATAAAAGGAATTGAAAGACAGCCAAAAAAAGAGGAAGTAGATACATTTTGGAGAAATATCTATGAAGATCCTGTTGAACATAACAAAGATGCTAAATGGATAGAAGTAAAAGAAAGACTAAGAAGTTTAAAGGTACATGATATGAAATGAGATGAAGTAACAGCCAGAGAGATTGAAACAAAGTTAAGAAAAGCTTCTAACTGGAAAACCCCAGACCCAGATGCTGTACCTAACTTTTGGTTAAAAGTATTAACATCTTTACATGAGGATTTAGCCATGAATAAGAAGTATTTATATGCGCACCCCGAACAGACATCACACTGGCTAACAACAGGCAAAAGAATGTTCTTACTTAAGAGTGAACCTGCAAGCTACCCTATAAATGTTTGACCAATAACTTGCCTTCCGATGACGTATAAGCTATACACGGGAATTGCCGCCAGTAGAGTTTATAGTTATTTAGAAGAAAACTCAATTATGGCAATAGAACAAAATGGCAACAAAAGAAAGTCATGTGGAACAAAGGATCATTTGTTGTTAAATAAAGTTATAGTGGAGAACTGTAAAAAGGGGAAGAATTTAAGTATGGCATGGATTGACTACAAAAAAGCATTTGATAGTATCCCACATTCATGGATAAGAGAGTGCTTAAAAATGTATAAGATAAACCCTACACTGATTGACTACATCACAGTGACCATGAAACAATGGCAGACCACTTTGCAATTAAGCCATGATAAAAGACAGATTATTATCCCAGGGATAAACATTCAAAGGGGGATATTCCAGGGTGACTCCCTGTTGCCATTGCTATTCTGCCTTGCCATTAACCCATTAAGCTGTTTACTTAACAGTTTAGGCCATGGCTACAATTTGGCTCCTAGAAAACAACAAAGTCTAATGACTTCTCATCTCCTCTTTGTTGATGACTTAAAACTGTATAGCTTATCAAATGAGGAACTGAAAGCACAGCTGCAGGTTGTCAAAACTTTTGGTCTTGATAAATGTGCAAAAGTAACCTTTAAAGCAGGAAAATTGCAGCAACAGGAAAATATCAGTTTGGGACAAGAATATGATATAAAAGAACTTGAGCAAGAGGGAGTATATAAATACTTGGGAAGTGAAGAAGGGTCAGCAATAAAATGTGAACAAATGTGAATAAAACTCAGCAAGGAATACTTTAGAAGACTTGAATTAATCCTGAAAACAGGATTAACATCAAGGAACAAGATTCAGGCTATAAACCAATTTTCTCTTCCTGTCCTAACTTACAGTTTTGGAGTGATTGACTGACTCCAAAAAGTGTTGGCTAGATTAGATATTAAAACAAGAAGGATGTTTCATGCTCACCAAATGATTTATAAAAATCAGTGTATACAAAGATAATACATTCCCTGTTCTGAAGGAGGGATGGGGCTCCTTTTAATTGATCACATGTATAGATCTGCAGTTGTGGGACTCCACACATATCTACTTACCTCACAAGATCCAAATGTGGTGAAAGTTTTGAAACATGAGGAGAATAAATCTAAGATGACTTCTCTGCTTAATTTAGCAGAAGCATATCGACATCAAGTAGGAATGGAAATCAAACCAGAAGTGGATAAAAAACAGGCAGCAACTGAATGTGCTAAAAAACAAAGGAAAGAATATAAGGTGAAGGACCAGATGAGAAGGCAAGAAATGTGGAAAAAGCATAAATATAGTTGCAAGTATAGAAAACTTCTGGAAGAACCTCATGTTGATCAGAAACGAATGCAGGGATGGTTAATGAGAGGCGAATTCAAACCAAGAAATGAAAGGTTAATATTGGCAGCCCAAGATAGTGGACTATGTACACGCTGGTTCACAAAGTCCATTGAACATGTGGGAGAAACAGACAAATGTAGGTTTGTAAAACCGAATTGGAAACAGTCACACACCTTATTCCTGGTTGTGACACACCAATAGCAGAAGGACTGTATACTGAAAGGGATAATAATATGGTGAAACTATTGCACTGGGGATTGTGCAAACATTATGGTATCAACATGGCTGGGAAACACTGGAAACATGAGCCGCAAACATCATAGAAAATGATGAAGTTTATATCACATGGCATCACCCATTACCAACAGTTCAAAAGCTTGATGCTGGGAAAACTGGATATAGTGGTCCAAGAAAAGAAGACAAAAGTAGCATTGCTCATTGAAATAGCCACATCCAGTGACTACATTGTCTTGCATTCAGAGAGATACAAAGTCATAAAATACCAGGATCTGCAGGCAGAAACAAGAGCAGCGTGGAAGAAAGATACCCAGACAGTTCCAATAGCTCTCATTGTTCACTCTATCCTATACCAACCTTCCTACTGTCCAATGCTAGCTCCTCTTATCTCCCACTACTCTACCACCCAACAACTAAGAAGCTCTAACCAAAATCTGCTACAAATCTATAAACCCAAAACTAAATTCGGATGGAACATCTAAAGTTACCACCCCTCTATCGCCTGGAATAAATTGCCTCAAGATATTAGGACCTAAAGCCATGGTGGTTCAGCGGTTACATTGTTGCCTCACAGGAAGAGGTTCTCCCATTCGATTCTCGGCTGGAGCACCTTCTGTGTGGAGTCTGCATGTCCTCCCCACGGTTGAGTGGCGTTTGAAAGACATGTGTAGAATGGGCGTGCATTCGTTGAAGGTTGGGCATCGAGCTGGCACCTCGGCACTCGCAAACAAAAAAAAAATCTACTGCCAATCATTAGCGAACTGGAGTTCCGCTGTGGTGACCCCTAACCGGGAAAAGCCAAAAGAAGAAGAACAACCAACCCAAAACAATTTAAGTCAGCTATCATGGACTACCTTACAAATCCCTGGTCCTAATTCCTATCCCTCTCCCTCTTCTTCTTTCCCTCAATCCAACCTATTGCTATAATAAATCTCACTCTCTCTCTTATTAACTCTTTTGATTCTTCCTCTCCATCTGTACTTTCATATATTCAATCTAACATAAGCTAAATAACACGCCCTATTGCTATTAACTGATCCCACTAACCTCAATCCATCTGCCTTTTTTTGCAACCTCTCTCCCATCTCTTCTCATTTTTATAGCCTCAGATTCATTCCATTTCAGCTCTACTGTAGATATCTTATTTACTACATTATGCCTTGTAAAATATGACTGCATAATAACTGCATAAAATAGAATTGTTCATCTGTTTCTTGAATTGGAGCTTTTCTTCCTGGGTCTCTGCTGAAAAAGGGCTTTCTGCTCAGTCAGACTAGCCCGGTCAACAAATTTATTTATTTAAGATTTGTTAACTGGGAAAGTCTGACTTGGAATGAAGCCAATTTTCAGTGGCGGCCTGGGGAGAAATGGTCCAGCTGCATGTCTTTGTAACTTGGGAGGAAATTGGAGCACCCGGAGGAAACCTACATGAACACAGGGAGGACATGCGGACTCCACACAGAAGGCACCCCAGTTGAGAATCGTATGAGAGAATCTCTTGCTGGGAGGCGACAACACTACTGCTGCACCACTGCACCATCCAAATGTAAAGTTAAATAAATAAAATAAATAAATAAAAGTAGTAGGAGCAACTGGCCTTATAAAAAAAATCAACAGTCATATTTAAATAAGTTACAAGACCGTGTAACCCCATACGAATTGCAGCGGGAGTCATTACTGGGCAAACTGCAGGTGCTGCGAAGAGCAATACTGGCTGACATCAAAGACTGAAACAATATTAATTTCATGAACTTTAATCATACTTTGACTTAGGAATGTGGTCCATTCCCATCATGGTATTAGAAACCCAAAAGACTTGTAGAAATTAAACCCTGTTTGATTTGGGGGAGGGGGTAAGTATTAAGTGCTTGAAAAGGGAGGTATGCACGTTTAAATGTGTCTACTTAAAGCTGATTATGGCTGGGCATCTTATGGTCCTTGTGACTGTTTCACTTGTATTGTTCATATGTTCCTATGTAGAATATATTACACAATAGCATGGTTTCCACACTCTTTAAAACAGGCTTTTTTCACAAGAGCTAAACAAGTTAGTAGAATGTAAGGGTCAGCACATTCAAGTGGGTAGCACAAACTATATTTGAAAATGAAAAAAGAGACATTTATCTCTGTGTTGATATGTCTGAGCCTGTGAAGGTAGCTGTCATTGACAGTTGTCTATTGAACTCTGGCAGCAAGAGATTTTCCTATATTATCAGGTGTTACTTCATGAAGAAAGCAGAAACCTCACTCTGTTTATTACAGGTAAAGGCCTGTTTCATTTCAAATGTGTCACATGGTCTTGCTTCAGCACCTGTTGTTTCATAGGCTGATATCTTCTATTCTGAGAAATTTACCTGACATAAAGTGCAAACTGCATGACATCACTGTCTATGAAGCCCCACCAGAACTGTCTGCATACCATACATCTTAAAAATGTTTTGCATTGCATCCACTCAGATGAATTAAAGCTGACATTTTCCAAACATAACTTTAGAAAAGAAGAGATATCTTTCCTGTGAAATAAAATATGTCAAGAAACCTAATACCTAACCCAAAACATGTAACAACTGTCACACAGGCACTAGCACCATTTGGTGTACAAATATCAAGTGTTTCTTAGGCTTTACTTTATGCTATACCAAATTTATTTCTAACTATGGTTTAGTTATTGAATCCCTGAAAGTATTACATCAGCAATCTTCAAGTGCCATATGGCTTGCTGCTGCACAACAAAGTTGGGAGACAGTAAAACAATTGATTATAAATTTTCCACTGTTAGCACTGTATGATCTCTCATTACTAACAGTAATTATTACTAATGCTTCATACTGTGGAGTTGGTGCCATTTTTATACTCTGTCATGTGAATAAAATAGAGAGAACTGCTGCTTTTACATCCAGACCTTCTACTAAAGCAGAAAGGAAATATTCTAGTGACAAACAGAAACCCTTATTTGTCTTCAGATGATGGAAAAGTGGAGTATGTACTTGCAGAGATGTAAATTTATACTGTGAATTGACAATAGCCCATTAACTACACTTGTTATAACTTAATGGTTAGGAAGAGCGGGAAAGTATATGGTCACATGATCAGGTAGAGTCATGCGTTTCAGCTACAGTTCAGTAAATGTTACAGCTGACTGCTTATCCCGCTTACATTACCTGTTGACAAATGTATGCCTGGCAATAATGTAGAAGTTATTGCTTTTACACAGGTAATTCCATCTGCTGTTACAGGTAAAGAACTCAAAAATACCTGCTTTACATGTTGATTTCAAATACACGTGTAAATTCCTTCAGAAAAAAATGGCTGGCATAAAAAAGGAGTTGTGAGTTCAGGCCCTCATGCTTACTGAAGAATTTGACATGGAATATCCATGGTTTATGGATGAAAATATGTAGGTCGCAATAAATGCTTGCACCAGGTGTGTGGAAAGAAGACCTTCTGCACCTTGCAGGGACTAGTACAGACAAAAGAAAGACTACAATACATATAATGTGACCAGGCGTTGCTAAGCAAGTGGAAACCTCTAGTCAGTCTTGTATAACATGCTTATACCATGGTAAAACAACTATTATACACAGTCCTCCTCGTTGGCTAGTGCCTTTCCCCAATTTGCCGTGGAGAAAAACTGGCAATCGACATAGTGGCATCCTTCCTTGATACAGCTTTAACCTTATTTTGCTATTACCATATCTGAACACTATAAGAAATGTTGGAAGTCCTGTTTAATTAACAAGATACATCTGCTGTAGTAATGACTTTCTCTTCTACTGTATTTTTTCAAACAAGGTAATCCAAGAAAACTTATCAAAGACAGTGGTTCACAGCTTGTGTTAGCGAAATTCTAGTGTTTATAGATAAAGATGAATATCACCCACCAGAAGGACACTATACACATGTGCCACTCTCACATGTACTCTCATGCAATGTGTGGACTATCCATTCCTGTGGACACTTAGATGTGTGTAACACTGACAAAATGTCCTACAGGGACCTTCAAGCAGCCCACTCAGAACACACTGGGTGCATCCCAGCATCTGCCTCACAAATACTACACCAGTTTCCCGATGCCATGCTACAGCAAATGGAGGAGCATATGTGGTTTCCACATACCACAGAGGACAGAAACAACACAATGGGGCATTTTACAACATGGCACATTTCCCTGAAGTACATAGAACCATTGATTGCAGCCACACACATTGCCATCAAGGCCCAACCAGGGACACAGAGGCAATGATATATCAACAGTAAGGGATACTACTCTACCAAATGTCAGGTGGTCTACAGTGCACAAGATATACAAGGTAATGTGCTATGCAGACAGTGCCAAAGATTCACACATCTGTCACATGTGCAATCCATATCAATAATCTATGCAGGGTGAGTCCCTTCAGTGACATGTTTTTGGTTATGATGGATATACCCTGGAGTTATGGCTCATGACACCAGTATGAAACTCACACACCATGACACAGTATTTGTACATCTTCATCTTGTTCTGACAGTAGAGATACCAGGTTTCTTTACTTGTTGAGGCACAAGATGGGCACAGTAGCTAGCTGGTGGGACATGTGAAAACCAAATAAAATTGCATTCAGGGCCACTGCCCACTGTCCACTGCTCCCTCTGCCACACACATCTCCTTGTGTCCCTCCTCTTCCGCTCATCCCCCATTTTGTCATACTCTTCAGCTGTTTCCTGGATCCTTTCAATACAATAAAATTGGCCAAAACTGCAGTGTAATAACTGTGAGGGAAATTAAGGAATTAAGCTGGAGACTAGGGGCCCTGAAGCTCCCAGTATCTATATTTTTTTCTAGACGCTATGGAGGTACTTCTCAGATTTTTTTTTAACAACCTCTTCACCCTACAAGAATGAGTAAGGAAAGAAATTCAGTCGTACTGTAAAACTTTTCTTTTTCCTGAATCCTTTCAACACACCTATCTGGCCAAGAGGCCACCTTAGCAACTGTAGAATAAATAGTTGAATTTAGCTGGAAGCCTGGGAGCTGCTAGGCCCTTGGAAGCAATGGCATTATAGATGCTTTGAGGTGCATTTTAAAGCTTTTTTCTTCAACATTTGGATCCATTGTTGGCTTGAACAACAACTGAGTACAGAAAGCAATTCAGTTTTTTTTTCTTTCAGTAAAGAAATAAGTTGTGCTTGAAAAGCAGCACCTCACAATAAACATATGAGGCATTGAAGGGTTTTGTATGCCATGGAAAGGCCAAGAGTTCATCTTGTTCACAACTTAGGTACAGATACATGACTGGGTGGCCACGATGGTGTAGCAGTTAGTGTTGCTACCTCACAGAAGGAGGTTCTCAGGTTCGATTCTTGGCTGGGGTGCCTTCTGTGTGGTGTCTGCATGTCTTCCCTGCAGTTGTGTGAGTTTCCTCCGGGTCCTCCAGTTTTCTCCCACATTCCAAAGACATGCAGTAAGTGGATTGGACACTCCATTGGCGGTAGTTGTGAGTGTATGAATGAACTACCACAGCAGGGCTAGCCACCTGAAGGTGTAAACCTTGGCTCGAGATGATTGTCACTGTTGAAGTGACACCCAGACCCCATGTGCAGAATGGGAAAAGCGTTTGAGGATGGATGGAAAGAGTAACAATAATGAACGCAGTACTACAGCCAGGCTATGCTATAAAGTGCATGGACTGGCTATGCTGTGCATTAGACACAAACCAACCCAGGCATAGTTGTCAATATATGCATACCTGGGAAGGATCACAGTGACAATGGAAGCTGTGAAGGGGTTAATGATGTAGGTGTGCATCTGTGTCATAGACTGGTGAGTGTGGTAATCCTGGGGGACTGTGAAGGGAGTGGGTCAGGTTTCTACTTTTTAATTTCTCCAAGTCTTTTGGGTTTCTAATACCATGACAGGAATGGACCCCATTCCTAAGTCAAAGTACAATTAAAGTTCATGAAATTAGTATTGTTTCACTCTTTGATTTCATCCAAAAGTGCTCTTCGCAGCATCCACAATGTGCCCAGTAATGACTCCTTCTGCAATTTGTACAGAATTACATGGATTGGTAACATATCTAAATATGATTGTAGATTCTTCTTTATAAGACCTGTTGCTCCTACTATTATTGGAACTGTCTGGGTATCTTTCTTCCACATTGCTCTAATTTCTGCCTGCAAATCCTGATATTTTATGACTTTGTGTCTCTCTATACACAAGAGACTGTAAGTCATGGGGTGTGGTGATTTCAGTGATCAATGTTACTTTTGTTTTCTTTTCATGGACCACTATATCCGGTTTTCTAGCATCTATCTTTTGAACTGTTGGTAACGGGTGATCCCATGTGATGTAGACTTCACCATTTTCTATGATGCTTTGTAGCTCATGTTTCCAGTGTTTTTCATCCAATTCAATACTATAATGTTTGCACATTCCACAGTGCAACAGTCTTGCCATATTATTATGCCCTTCAGTATACAGCCCTTCTGTCATTAGTATATCACAACCAGCAACAAGGTGTGCGACTGTTTCCAGTTTGGTTTTACAAAACCTACATTTGTTTGTTTCTCCCACATCTTCAGTGGACTTTGTTAACCAATGTACATGTAGCCCACTATCTTATGCCACCAATATTAACCTTTCATCTCTTGGTTTGAATTTGCCTCTCCTTAACCATTCCTGTGTTCACTCCTGATCAATATGAGGTTCTTCCAGAAGTTTTCTATACTTGCAACTATATTTATGCATTTTCCACATTTCTTACCTCTCATCTGGTCCTTTATCTTATATTCTTTCTTTTGTTTTTTGGCACATTCAGTTGCTTCCTGATTTTTATCTACTTCTGGTTTGATTTCCATTCCTGCTTGATGCCAATATGCTTCTGCTAGGCTAAGCAGGGACGTCATCTTAGATTTATTCTCCTCATGTTTCAAAACTTTCACTATGTTTGGGTCTTGTGAGGTCAGCAGAACTATGTGGGGTCCCACAATTGCAGATCTGTACTTGTATCCCTCCTTCAGAACGGGGAATATATAATCTTGGTATGCACTGGCATTTATAAATCATTTCGTGAGCATGAAGCATCCTTCTTGTTTTCCTGTCTAATCTATCCAACACATTTGGGGCCAGTCAGTCACACAAGTTTCTCTCAGGTTTAATTTCTCCAAGTCTTTTGGGTTTCTAATACCATGATGGGAATGGACTCCATCACTAAATCAAAGTACGCTTAAAATTCATGAAATTAGTATTGTTTCAAGTATGATGTAGGTGATGGTAGAGTTGGTCAAGTTGTATATGGGTGGGCATAGATCATGCAGATGTTGCCACATTGTGCATGTTTCTCTGTGACAGATCATGTTCACCCTCAACAGAGCCTGTGCATGTCCCTCCCCACCCTCTGAGGAATGTCACTAGTACAGTCTGTGTCTGACATGGAAGATGATGTGTTTTGTGACCTGGAATGGTGGGCCTTGCCATGGTGATATCTAGTGTGTGTGTGTGTGTGTGTGTGTGTGTGTGTGTGTGTGTGTGTGTGTGTGTGTGTGTGTGTGTGTGTGTGTGTGTGTGTGTGTGTGTGTGTGTGTGTGTGTGTGTGTGTGTGTGCGTGTACATCGGCATATGACTGTGATGTCCTTGACATTGGTAGTAGGCATGCAGGATGTATCACTTCTGGACATTGACTATGCCCTAATCAACCCATGGTGAATTTCCCCACTGGATGTTGAAGAAGGATAGGCACAAGAACAGGTTCTTGGAGGATAGAGACCTCCTGGCTCACTTCAGAAATGTTACCTGGATAGGCAAAGCCAAATTTGATGCATTTTGCAGCCCAGACACTACATTGATCTGTTCAGTGGTGACATCAGCCTGTGTCTACATGACTGCTTTACTCATCTGTTGTATATTGGCCAGGGAGACACTCACCTCAGATGTGTGGCAGAAACCCAGGCATTGCCAGCCACCAGCACATTACCCCCTACTGGCATCCACATATTCATTGTAGCCATGTACTGCCTGGGGGAAGGTGATGAGTATAGGCCATGGTCTGCTGTATCAGCCATTTCCTGTCCTACTGTGGTCACTGTGACTGACGTGAAGGTTGCACAGGCAATGAAGTAGGGTCAGTGAAGGGGGGGGTAATGTGCCCGCTACTGTACCTGTGCCTAACAGTTGACACTGTGTTAGCTAGGGGCAGTATGCTTTACCTGCCATCATTGTCAGACTCAGATGTTTTTCAGACATCAGAAAGGTCAGTATCCATGGTCTAGGACTCATACACTGAATAAACTTTGAAAGCAGAGAGGAACACCTTAGTGTATCACTGTTATGTAATATCAGTCTCGGTTTCCAGTTCTGCAACAGCTATGCAATAGTATGATATGCAAAAAAATGTAAACTTATGTACTTTGTGCAAACCCTCATGGCTGCTGAACATCTGAAGTCACCATAGGCATACTATGACTGTATTGAACAGTGAAGAGGATATGGCTCTGGCATATCACACTACATAACAGCCTGAAGCTTCACTGATGTACACTCATGATCATGGTTGAATTTCCACTACAATGTCCAGCCCTCTACTGAGTATAAAGGAACAGTCTGTTGCCTCTAACTGAGATGCAAGGATCTCTTCTGTGTCCATGAGTACTGTCCATGTAGATGGACTTGTGTCCATCCTCCCCAGTGCAATGTAGTGGTAGCTGGTGACTTCACATCAAAGGGGGGCTGCAGGAGACAGCTGAATGGGTGGGGCCAATGGGAAGGGTTGTGGTCAACTGGAAAGGGGTGGGGCTTTGGTACAGTGGGATCAATGCTGGCCATCCTTACCAATTTACATAAAACCGGTACACATCATTCAATAAGATGTCTGTCAGGTAGCACTCTGCCTGTGGATATAGTTCACATCTATGATTTGTACAGCCTTGCAATCTCACCAACTTTCCTGGTAACTTAAATATAATGAATTATGTAGGTCATGCTGTTGTTGATATTTTTTATAAAGTACTCCTCTTTTGGCTAACTGAAACACAAAAAATCCATTACAAAAATTCATTCATATCCATTATAAAAACTCATTCATATACATAATGTATGTCAGTGAGAAGGCGAAACAAGCAAACTGGCAATAAGAAACAGAAAAATAGTCACCAGATAGAGAGAAAAGGAGATAGAGAGACAGAGACAGAAGCAGATACAGTCAGAGACAGAGACAGTGCCAGGTAGGGAAAGACAGACAGAGAGTTCAAAACTGCCAAATCTGCAGAGTGGAAAAATTTCACTCACTGGCAAAAACATTTCAGGTTTAAGTAATAAAAGGAGCAGAAAACCCAGACATAAACATCTGGTGTGGTATTTGCCCTACAGATTGTGTTGCTACTCTTGTCTTAACATGTATTTATTAATTTATTTAGCTATTTGATTACTTATTAGAGTGTAAAATACCAGGCAATGTTCTGCTATTGCAGTCTGTTACAAGCAGTTTCTCTTCTCTGTTCACTAGACTTATTATAATTGAACAAGTAGATTAGATCATCAGTGTTATAGAGGCAGTGCCTTATTAACAATGCAGTTATGCTCAAGGGCCATGGTCTTAAAAAACAAGATACTACAAAAGGCCTCTTCCTACCAACACAACAGTTAGCATGTCTGCTGCTTCAGGGATAAGATGGAGCCACTCCATGGGACAGATCTGATCTCTAGGCCATGTCCCTCCCATCTAACTTATTAGCCCAGGCATCAATTCCACATCCACACTTAAAGATTATACTCCATCATTTTATCCTTCCTCAGAGTACTGGCTGTTACAAGAAGTACAATTTCTGAGAATGCTACCTCCCCAACCCCTCTCCAGGCATCTCTCTGCCTCCTCTGTTGTCCTGCCTGCTTCCACCTTAGCCACATTTGCTTACAATTTCACTTAGTAACCAGAATCATTACCTCTTTCCATCTCTTATTAAGCCTCATCAATAACACTTTTTTTCACTTGAACATGGGCTTGACTTCCTCCTTTCCAAAACTGTTAATTCTACTGGTGACTGAGTCTCCAGTCACCAAAATAGAACTCACTCACACTTCCTGCCCAACATCATTCTTTCCCCTCCTATCTGCTACCTTTCTTCTTCAAGATCTAGCACCGTAAGCCATCCCCACTGTCTTTACTGTTGGCCTTCCTCCGTTACACAAGAAAGCTTCCTCATCTGTTCTGCAATTTTCCTGGAAAAAGAATTGTGGAAGAGAACTAGGGTTCACAAAGCCATGAGGTTAAATAAAGTGAACAAATACAACCATATTAACCTTATAGATCATGCTCTAATCTGCTCAATCACTTAGCATGTTCTCTCATCAAATCAAAATAATCCTCAAAAGGGTTACATAGTAGATCTGGTACAGTCATCTGAAACAGTCTTGTCAGTACAGACCATATGTTGAATATCACAGCAGCAGATAAGAAGTCCAGTGTGCTGAACAAAATGAAAAGCCCACAAAAGATACATCAGTCCACTTAGTCTAGCCACATATCCAAAGATAAACAATCACTCCAGATCAGGTCACATATTTTAGATCCCAAAACCATGACCACACAATTTCCTGGTGGCTGACAAACTGTTGATGAGATCTGCTAAGAAGATAAAATAGATAAAGATGTATAAGTCAAAATAAGTTTGACTTGACCAATGACTAAACAATGCCATTCCAGCTGAATTCAAATTCAAGAGAAAATCCATTTTGATTCAGAAGTATCAAAACAATACAGACTGTCATTCAAAAGAGGAGGTACAAAGGAAAATTGTAGAGTCTGTACTCCTCCATTTACCTGATCCCATTTTCAAGTATAGAGGCATACTGAAGCAGCAGAAATGTGATGAGTCATAAAAGTGCAGACAGATGTAACTGTCATTATGACGACGCTGATCAAATTTGTATTCAAGACAGCTGTCACTGGTGCTCTTGAAACCCAGAAAAGTCAAAGTAAGAGAAACAGTGAAAAATGCTTTCAGACTTTGCAATGTAAAATCTACAACAAGGATGATTTGGTTAAAAATTAGGTTTGCACATCAAAAGAAAAAAAAAAAAAACAAGCAGTAAACTAATAAAACAAACAAGCCAGACACACAGGTACATTTGGCGGCCAATTGCCATCATCGTGATAAAAAGAAAATAGTCAAAAATGATGGCAGCTGCATATAAATATAAAATTAAAGCATCTACTTTAGTCAAAATAAAATTAATTTTGATTTCCTGCTTTGTTCATTTTCTCATAAAGAAAACATTTTTTCTTGCAGTTAGTTGTTGTCATACCTGTTTTCCAGTATAATAAAGTGTCTGGCTTTAATTTATTAAATTAAATGCAAATATCTGTGAAAAAGACAATTGTCCTAGGAGCACAATCCTATTTTGCTCTTTCAGAAAACCAGTCTAATGTAAAGAGTTAATGGAAAACCATCAACATGAGATGTACTGTAAACAAAAGATAAAGGTGCTTATCCCACTTCTAATCTAAAATGGATTGGCAACCGTCTGATGGTCATAAAATAGGGAGTGCATGAAAATTTGCATAGGCTAATGCAAACTCCGACACTTTCCTTTCCAAATCAAAATATAACAAGCACAGGATTAAAAAGACATAAATGTATTAAACACTTTTTTTTTCACATAGGCAAGATCACTACCCAGTCACACGTGTGCACACACATGCGCACACATACATGCACAAGCATACACACATGAAGTTTTCAACACTGTAACCTGGTTAAAATTAAATAAGCCGGTCTGTGTTGTTCACTTCTAAATATGAAAAAAAAGGAAAATTCATAGAGTATGTCAAAGTCCAAATGCTTTGGCTATTCCATTTCATGACAAAAATTTGAATATACAATGGTGTTCTCAAAATGCAGTGCCCTGGAAGGTTCTACCTGAGCACTTCTTGTATAAAAATTTACCTAAGCTCATTCCCCTTTTTTCTATAAAAATCTGCATTTATATACTAACCTGCTGCTATAATTTCCTCCTTTACAGTTGAAGCGCTCACCTCTTTCCATTTTCTGAATTTAGCCAGGTCAAACAAGGTGCACTGCTCTGCTGTCTCAGTCTCCTCAGTCACTACCCAATTTAACGAACTCTGTCCAAACCAAAGTGCTACTGGCTGCTGACTGTTTTTCACTTTCTTTTTCCCAGCATGCAAAGCACAAGAAGAGAGTGAGAACCAATCAGTAGCCATCCAGCCATCCACGTCACGTATGTGACTGTGGACGTGGCAGTCTGATCCCCTTCCACTTTACTGCGGTTACAAACCGCATAGACTTCTGGGCATCACACTGTTGCCTTCTCTTCTTGATCAGGACTGCTTTTACAATGGTCTGGATTTACAGAAACTAGTTTTTTTTTTTAAACCCGGAACTCCCTGAGTATGAGCAGTTTGAGTTCTGAGACTTTAACAGCAAGTCAGTCAGACTCACAGACAGTCACAGCTAAGCACTGTAAGCAGCCAGCTTATTTTTTAAAATGCAATTTTAAATATTTCTTTTTCGTTCTTTTCACAGCTGGGGGGTGCTGCAGCCCTGCAGTCTGATGGCACTACCTGCTACTGCCACTAGCTGATTTCTTTGGAGTGGTATACAAATTTCAACTTTATCTTAGAGAAAAAGCAAAGCTCATGCATTATTATTGGCATGAATGGGGTACTTTGGTCAGTAAAGGATATCAGTGGGAACTCTTACCTGAAGAACAGCAGTACCATTATTTTTTTTTTTTGCTACAGACTTGGTGCTCTCTCTCTCTCTCTCTCTCTGTAAGAGTAGTGCTTCTTGAAACTTGATTGATCAGTGATTACCAATATTTACTGGTGATCTCTCATTGACTTTATAAATGGACCTACTATGTCCATAGCTATGCACTCAAATGTCACTTCTGTTAAGGATATCAGAGGATACTGAACCATGAATTAGTTGTAATCTGGCACTCTAGGCAGACTTCACAGAAATATTCTGTTTCTTTCACGACACCAAGCCAGTAAAATCTATCTAGAACTCTAGCTTTAGTTTTAACCATACTCAGATGGCCAATCAAGACATGATTGTTCACAGGGGTTCATAAGTATATACTAGGTTAATGACCACTAGGACCATTAAAAGCCTAGCCATGTAACCTAAATGTGACCCACAGATTTCATCAGTACTGGCTCGTGGTATCGGACTACTGAGCTGCAGCCCCCCCAACTTTCTCCAAAAAAAAAAAAAGAAAGAAAAAAGAGAAAAAAATGTAATTATTAAACTTTACACAGTAGTAGCAGTTTAAACTGCAAGCTAGTGTGTAAAGTCAAATGCGATAGCAGTGTACATGCCTGTTTGAATTTCACTTTAAAAAAAAAAAAGAAAAAGAAAAAAAAGTATCTTTTTTGTCTCCGAACTGTTTTAAAAACAGTCTGGATTATGAAGACTGCAAACATCAGTGAAGATGCCCAGAAGTCATTACACTTTTTACCACAATAAATAGGAAGCTGATGGGGCTGTGAAGTCAGCAGTCTGTCATGTAAGTGGTGCAGCTGCTGATTAGTCCTATTACTCTTGCATTCTCTTTCCACACTTTAGTTGTGAGGGAGAGAATGGGAGAGTGGAGAGACGATGATCGAGTTAGTGTGTAAGGTAAGTTCTCATTTTTTTTTCCTGGCAGGAATAACCAGATACTTGCTGCATTTTTTTTCTAGCAGTGTCAGCCAGATACTAGTAGCCTGTGTGTTTTAGGTGCTATTAATAACTTTCTTCTTTTTTTTTTTATTATATCCTGGTAGGTTAACCAGCTACTAGGGAGGTAATGTGTTTTGAAGACTGTTGATGATTTTCTTTTTTTAGCATAGTACACTGGCAAGGTCAACCAGATTCTAGTGGTCTGTGTGTTTTGGGGGCTGTTGATGACTTTCTTTTTTTAAATATAATATCCTGGCAGGGTTAACCAGATGTAGGGAGGTAATGTGTTAAGGGGGCCATTTGTGGATAATGTTTTTTTTTAACCTAATACCTTTTTGTAGGGTTAGTAAAGATATATAAGGATGGTTTGTCAGTGTTTTGTTGTTGAAACAAACTCTATTCTGGCATGAATAAAGTGTGTATGGATGAACTGAAGTTAGATCATGTGCAACTGAAGATCTAAAGGTCCCTGGTTCAATCCTGTGTTTCGGCAGCAGACCCTTACAGCTGATCCATGATATATAGCAATAAGCAGCCTGTTTTTTTTGCTTATTTGTAGTAGTTATTGCTTATTCTAAATATTTATTGTGATTTTATTGCATACTGCATACTTGTACTGTATTTCATAGCTATTGGCTCACTTGTGATAAATATTTCTGTAGTGTTTTCTGCCTAAAATAGTTTAGGTCATAGCTGTAATATTCTCCATATTTCTGATTGTGTTTGTGATAAACATTTCTGCAGTGTGTTTTGCCTAAAATAGTTTAGGTAGTAGCTGTAATATTCTCCATATTCCTGATTGTGTTGTGGGCCTAGTTGTTTGTTAGAGGCTGTTTTCTGAGCTCATTGTCCAGGCCATCATAGTTAGCAAAGACCATCCCCCACTTCAGTGAGAGTTTAGTGTTTATGGTCATTCTCTAGTTGGGTTACCAGGACTACGGCTTGGAAAAAGCACTTCACTGGTTCTTTTGAGTTTTTTTTTTAAGTTGTTCAGGTTTCAACTTTCTGTTAAGAAGTTAACTTGAGTGTTTCAGCCATTACACACAGAGCTATCTGAGGAGGAACAGCTGATTTGTGATATATAGCAATAAGCAGTCTTTTTTTTTTTGCTTATTTGTAGTAGGTATTGCTTATTCTAAATATGTATAGCAATTTTATTGTATACTGCATACTTGTACTGTATTTCATAGCTATTGGCTCACTTGTGATAAACATTTCTGCAGTGTTCTCCCACTCTCTCTCCCTATTGGCATCTTGTCTTTATACCTGCTGGCCTTGCAGTTGCCCACCCCTACTCTATATTTGATCTTGGACACTCCTCCCAGTCTAGTGTCATTAGCTAATTCTACCTAATACAGAGAGAACATCTGAGAAGGCCAACCCACTTATGTTTCTTTCCTTCTGTTCCTCCTTTCTCCCTTTCATACAAAAAAAAAATTGCCTGAATCTCCTTGTGTTCTGACTGTGCTTCTCAAACATTTTGGAAATATAGAGTATATTTTAGTGCATTTATTAAAACTGTATTTGCCTTAATATTGCTACAACTCAAGTGCTCTAGGTTGCACTGCATCTGAATTGTTTTAGTGTGTTTTAGCTGCTTTACTGTATATATAGACTTTTCTCTGTGTGTGTGTGTGTGTGTGTGTGTGTGTGTGTGTATATATATATATATATATATATATATATATATGTGTGTGTGTGTGTGTGTGTGTGTGTGTGTGTGTGTTAGCTACTTATTCTACTGTATTACTGCCTCTTAAATCATTTTTCAGTTGTGCACTTGCCTTGCTTCATTTAAAAAGTTTTAAATTGCAAATTTTGTAGAGTTCTAATTGTATTTACTGTTTAGGGTTACACACTCAAGTGCATATGCCTTTCTGTGTTTATTTAGTGTATTATTGCATTGTTTAGACTGTTTTAACCAAAAAAAAAAAAAAACTATCTTTTTTGCTCATTTCCTGCCTTTCCTAGCTAGTATAGTCCAGATACCAGGCTTTGCTGGTTTCAGGACTTTATTTTCTGTGTTCAGAGCTATCCAGACCTTGCCGTGGTAGAGTGAAGTCCTACTGGTTACCAGTGGGAGTGGTGAGCATTGTACTGCCTATCTAACACTAGAGGAGTGGTTTTGAGCTCTGAAATTGTAATTTTAGCCATTTTGGGCTAATTTCTATCCCTTTCAACTTTCTGGCTTAAAAACACATGTGTTTGCACATTTTTCACATCATGCAGCACCGCAGGGCTACTGTTAAACTATTCCAGGTGTCAGAAAGTCTGCTCTTCAAATTTTCCCTTAGAACTAGCTGGTTTTGCAGTAGTAACACTAAAATCTGAACCGCTGTGACTAGCACTTGCTCTAGAACCTGCTGGAAAGCACTAGGAAGCCTTAATCTGATACAAGCACTCAACACTCCTTGTTAATAAGGAGAAATTAATCATAGGCACTAAACAGCCTAAATTTTCAAAGTACCTTGCAAAGGTAAGGGAAAACAGCTCTTGTACTTTACAAAAAAGCACCTAAACTGTCATGTCTAAGGGTCAGCTTCCAGTGATTTCTACTGTCCACCTGGTGAGTTTGGGCATACTGGGGCAATCCAGCAACTGCCTCATGTACACAGACAACCCTTGCCTCCTACCACCCAACACTACAACCTGCGAGAGATACACTTACATAGCCAAACTGGAATCAAAGCTCTCTTCAGCCAAGATTGTGCTAGACAGTCAAGACAAGAAAGTTAACACCTGCATTACACATCAAGCAACACATAGCCGTTCAAAACCCACACCATCAACACCCACACATAACAACACTAAACCCACATATGCGGAGGCCCTTAACATTAACCTGCCCAAGCAACGAGGACCTCTGAAGCTGAAACGCAAACAAACGCCAGTCACAACCAAAGTGACACATAGCTCACAACACCAGTGTGCCCTCAACAACAGCCCCTAAGGCAAGACAACATACCCAACACTTTAGTCATAGGTGACTCTATAGTCAGTCACACTGATGTCCCACTCACCAGGCTAAACAAGGAGAAAATTACAGTCAGCTGCCTGTCGGGTGCCAGGATCCACCACATAACGCATGCACTCAAGTCACTCAACAACAAGTACAAATACGAATCTGTCATTGTTCATGTTGGAGTGAATGACTTGAGATGTACCTCCCTGGACTACATGAAAAGAGACATGGAAGTGCTCTCGGATCGTGTGGCTCAGGCAGGTATGGCCCTAGCCCTGAGTAGCATCCTGCCTTCACCCAGAATGATACCACAGTATAAGGACAAAATGATTGACTTCAACAATTGGCTAAGATTCTGGTGTCATTCAAGGGGAATCCAGTATCTGTCTGCCTGGAATGACATGATCGACAAACCACGATGCTTTGCCAGAGATGGTCTGCACCTGTCACCCCTGGGATTCAGGTAACTGGCTAAAGCTCTTGCCACCCCTATAGTGCCTTTTTTAGGCAAGGTTCAAAGGACAAAACCACCACCGTAACGGATACAAGCATGCAAAATCGGAAGGTAATGCTACTCAAAGCTAGAAGTCTAAACCTCAAAATGCACTCTCTCGAGGCACTCCTAAAAATGGAGAACATCGATATCTGTGGAGTAACTAAGACCTGGTAAAAAAATCTCCCTTACCAGCCTCAGTAAGAGTTGAGATCCCTCATAAAATCCTCCAAAGCTAGTTACATAAATAAAATTGCAAAAGATTCCAAAGACAACCACAAGGCATTCTATAGTTATGTCAAGAATCTAAATGGAAAAGCTCAGATACACTCTGAGCTACAACAAAATGGCATTAAATAAACTGATCACAAGGATATTGCCAATATCCTGGCAGATTGATTTAGTGCCAACTTCACCCCCCTGTCACCCCTAAAGGGCCCATCTCAATACCAAAAGATTGCCAAATTCCGGTAATCATGGCCACACAGGTAGAAACCGCACTCTCCAGAGCTAAGAATACAGCATCAATGGGACCAGATGACATCCCGGGCTGTGTACTACATGAAATACAAAATGAACTGGCACCTCACCTAAGTATCATGCTTAATCATAGCCTCACCTCAGGCTTAGTGTCCACAGAGTGGCACACAGCTACAGTTATCCCACTCCACAAGGGGAGATCCACCTTAGATCCTGGGAACGACTGTCCCATCAGTCTGATGAGCCTGATCGTCAAGGGCATGGAATGCATTATCATGGAACATATAAACAAAGACATTGGCAACCTTCAAACACTGGACCCCACCCAGTTTGGGTTTGTGAAGTGCCAATCTTGTCTCCTGAACCTGATTAACTTCTTAGAATCAGTCTCCAGAGCTGTGGACAAGAGTAAGACAGTCCACACAGCCTATCTGGACCTTACCAAGGCCTTTGACACCATCCCCCACTCTGGAATCATAGATAAGCTTATTAAGCTGGGCATAAATCCCTATGTCACTCGATGGGTTGCCAACTGTGTTACTGACAGAACCCAGACTGTAAAAGTAGCTGACTCCAAATCCAGCTGCAGACATGTGACAAGTGGAGGACCTCAGAGTTCAGTCCTGTGACCGCTCTTGTTTGGCATCTACTTCTCTGAAGTACAGCCCAACACTAGGGGACTCTAGCTAACAAAGTTCGCAGATGACTGCAAACTGGGAGCCATTATTGAATCTCCAAATGATGTAGATATTCTACAAAAGGGCCTTACAGAAACAGATGCTTGGTGCCAGAGCCATGGGCTCAAGCTTAATGCCAAGAAATGTATAGTTATCCCCTTTGGGAAAAACCATGTACCCATGAATTACCACATAGGTGGCAGTACACTAAACACCAAAAGCGTGATTAGAGACTTAGGGACACAGGTGGAAAGTGGTCTCACCTTCGATAACCACATCGCCACAACAGTCAGGAAATCCTTTTATGTGGCACACCTCATCACTAAGGGCTTTTCATGTAGAAAAAAGGAGGTCATTGTCCCATTGTATGCATCCCTCATTAGACCCATTATAGAGTACAGAACCCTGTTTGGTATGTACCTCACAAGACATCTGCAATAGCTGGAAAGGCCACAGAAATACCTCACTAAATGAATCACAGGCCTAAAGCAGATGCCTTATGCTGACCATCTAAAATAACTCCAGCTATACTCTGTGTCATAGTGTCTACTTAGAGGCGAGCTCTGCTTAACTTACAAGGCCATGTCAAACCCTGAGCTGTTGGACATGCTCCACTTAAAGAAATTCCAATTCCTCAGAGCCACACGCTCCAGTAATCTAAACCTTGTCATCACAGTGAACAAAACATGCTGGAGGGATAGGTTCCTGACCCAGAGACTCCCCATACTCTGGAATAGACTGCCCATACATGTCAAGCAGAGCGACTCCTTGGCCCTCTTCAAAAGGAACCTTGACGACTGGATGAGAGATAGGAAATTCACCCCGGGGATCACATCATTCACCCTGCTAGACAGGGGTCCAGGGAAGTAAATATTGTGGGAAGAAATATCCAGGGAATTGTTATGGCTAGGCTTGTATAGGCCCTAGGGTCGATAGCCTAGTACCAACCTATGAACCTAAGTTCCTGGCTATGTGATGTGAAAGAAATACAGTAATGTAACCATGGTCTTTTATTTTCATTGTTTTAAACCTTGTAGGCTCAAAGCAGATTACCTAGATAGGCAGTTTGGATGGGGGCAATGCCTATGTGCAAATGAAGTGACTGCTGTTCTGGCTTACTTTGCAAGAGCTATGTGCATTTGAGTGAAGTAAGACTAACCACAAGCTCTGAACTCTGAGTTATGTTTACATGAAAAAAAGACTTACCTCAATGAAGGTGTCTTTTTTTTATGTTGTTTTTAACCTCATAAGATCAAATCAGAAACTGTGGGTGGGGTAGGCAGTAGAGTTTGGTGCTATGAGTAAAAGAAACAACTGGCCCTTATGTTTACCATTGTAATTCCTGCTTTGCAAAATTGTAATACTTTTCTGTCTGCACTTTAAGATAAATATGAAATAATTAGCAAGTTTATGAGTAATTCATAAAGTATGTTACTTCATATCTGTTCACATATAGACTGAATGTTTGTTTAAAATTGTTTCTAATATGTTGGAACTTTTCTCCCTGGATATATGCTGAAAAGTTTTTTTCTGATCAAAGCCAGTTGTAGAAGCCCAGGTAAACAAAAGTAAAATAAGTAAAATGAAATGTGTATTTGGCTGGCATACAGAAGCTGTAACTAATGCTAATGTCAACAAAATAAAAGTAATGCAAATATGCAACCCAACTGTTACTACTTTACTCCTGACAGGGTAAAAAGCAGCTACTTTGTTAGGTAATGGGAGGGGGGTGTTTGTGAATGAAATGAATTGACTGGCTTTGCTGTTTACTGTTGTAATTGTGGTGTGTCTTTGCAAGATTAATGTGTACTTGAGTAAAGCCAGCTGTCATACAAGCCTGTAACTACTGTTTCTGTGCAACAGAGTAAATTAATACAATCATTGCTATTTTTGTTTTAATCCTGGCAGGATCAAAGCAGATATTTTAGGTCGGCGATTGATATGATGGCAGTTTGTGGATGAAATGTTTGGCACTGTAGCTTTGGTGTAATAATTCTGGATTTGCAGGACTGATGTGTATTTAGGTGAAACAAGATAGAATTCAAACTCTGACTATTTGCATGCATCAATTCAATACAGTAATGAAAACATCATTACTAATGCTGGCAAGGCCAAACCATCCACATCAGGTAGGTAACAGGTATTGGGGGGGTTGTTTGTAAGTGAAATGAGTGGTCCTACTATTTACTGTTATAATTCTGCCTTTGCAAGACTGCTGTGCGTTTGGATAAAGTTATATGGAGTGAGTACAAGAGCTGATCTTTGGCTAATGTTCATGTGAAAGCAATACAGTAATGTAACTGCTGTCTTTTTTTTCCATTTTTGTAACTTTCAACTTTCTATGTTCAAATCAGGTACTTTCAGTAGGCAGTTGGGATGGGGGGGGGGCAATGTCAGTGTGAGAATGAAATGACTGGCCCTGCCATTTACTGTTGTAATTCTGGCTTTGAAAGCCTAATGTGTATGGGGGTAAGCATACAGGTTGTGACTGCTGTCTCTGTGCAGCAAAAATGAAACTAACCCAAATCTATTATTATTTTAATCCTGGGAACATGTTCAGGGTTGATCCCACTGTAACATACCTCTGTCCCTTTTTAGTTGGCCCTACCTCTTCAGCTGTCTCCTGCAGCCCCCCTTTGATGTGAAGTCACCAGCCACCACTGGATTTGATTTATGTTTGATTTATAGGGGGTGATTTGCTGACTGCATGTATCCATCACAGACAAAGGAGATAGAATGGGGTGAATTTCCAATTACCCATTCATTGGTCCAACTTGAGAATAAATAATGATAGGGAGGAACTCTACTTCACATTCAAAAAATTGCACTTTATTCATCTGCTTTCATTGTATTTGTGTTTCTTCCTACTTTATTACTTTTTTTTGCTTTTGCGTAATCTTAAAAGTACTCAATTGTATTTATTACTGCTTGGTGTAACTCATTCTAAGCCTTTTAGTTTAAGCACTTGGGCTTCAGACCAGTTGTTTTACATTAAGAAGGTTTGTGGTCTGCGCTCTTGTGGGAGGAGAGTTTGGACTCTGTCCTTCTGAGCTGGGAATTTATGGCTAAAGGCTTATAGTGCCTGTATATTTGAACTGTTTCTTACTGAAATATTGGTATGCCTTGTTTGATGTAGCATAGACTAGATGCAGGCCTGCTGAATCTAGCTTTGTTTGTAGAACTTGAGCACTAATCCAGGCCTTCTTAAAATTATTCAATTGTATTTATTACTGC
Organism: Protopterus annectens; assembly: GCF_019279795.1. Classification (NCBI taxonomy): domain Eukaryota; kingdom Metazoa; phylum Chordata; order Ceratodontiformes; family Protopteridae; genus Protopterus; species Protopterus annectens. The sequence goes on from NC_056750.1 coordinate 128,295,303, forward strand.
TTGGTAATAACCTGATTAAAGTGTAGCTATCATTCTAAGCATTTTGGTTTAAGCACTTAAGCTTCAGACCAGTTGTTTTACATTAAGAAGGTTTGTGGTCTGCACTGTTGTGGCAGGACAGGTAGCTTACATCCTTCTAAGTTGGGAACTGCTGATTGAAGGCTCAGTGACTGTTATTCTAAAAGTGTATTAGTTCTGGTTTAAGCACTTGGGCTTCAGGGCAGTTATTTTACATTAAGAAGGTTTGTGGTCTGCACTCTTGTGGGAGGAGAGGTTGGACTCTGCCCTTCTGAGCTGGGAATTCTTGGTTAAAGGCTTATAGTGCCTACATATTTGAACTGTTTCTTACTGAAATTGATGTGCCTTGTTTGCTGTAGCGTAGACTAGATGCAGGCCTGCTGAATCTAGCTTTGTTTGTATAACTTGAGCACTAATCCAGGCCTTCTTAAAAGTATTCAATTTTATTTATTACTGCTTGGTAGTAACCTGGTTAAAGTGCAGCTATCATTCTAAGCCTTTTGGCTTAAGCACTTGGGCTTCAGAACACTTGTTGTACATTAAGAAGGTTTGTGGTCTGCACTGTTGTGGCAGGACAGGTAGCTTACATCCTTCTAAGTTGGGAACTGCTGATTGAAGGCTTAAGTACTTGGGCTTCAGGCCAGTCATTTTACATTAAGAAGATCTGTGATCTGCACTCTTGTGGAAGGAGAGGCTGGACTCTGCCCTTCTGAACTGAGAATTTCTGGTTAGAGGCTTATAGTGCCTGCATATTTGTACTGTTTCTTACTGAAATTGGTATGCCTTATTTGCTGTCGCATAAACTAGATTCAGGCCTGCTGAATCTAGCTTTGTTTGTATAACGTGAGCACTAATCCAGGCCTTCTTTTTGGAGAAGGTTCCCCTGCACCCCAGTGGCAGGAGTGTGCAGTTAGAACTTGTCTGATTTAAGACTACAGGAACAGGACTCAGTTTTGAGATTTTTACTGGTTAATTGGGTAATTTGTTTAAAAGCCTTTTCTGATTGCTTGTAGTCATCTAAAGCGGTTTTAAGTGTATTTTTTACTGTTTTTAGTCATTTAAAGCTGTTTTAAGTGTACTTTTTTTACTGTTTTTGCCTTATCTTTTCAAAAAATGTTTTCCTTGTTTCCCACCTTTCTAAGCTAATATAGTCCAGTTTTCAGGCTAGTGCTGAATTCAGGGCTGTGTTACCAAGTTTCTAAGCTGCCCATATCTTACTTGGATAGAAGGAGGTTTCTTTGTTCACCTGCGAGAGAGGGAGCTTTGAGCAGCCATCTGTCCCTGGAGGAATGGTTCCAGCCCAGACGTTAGTAGTTTATAGGCCATTTTGGGCTAATTTCTTATCTCTTTCATTTCCCTGCTGTAAAAAACATGTTTGCATGGTTTTGCACGTCCGGGCAGCGCCGGTTAGCAAGGGCTAAATTATTCCCAGCTCCACCAAGTCTCCTCTTCAGTTTTTCCCTTGAAAGTAGTCTAACTCTTACCCTAAGCACTTAAAAAGCATCTTACAGTCCAGCACTTGCTCAGACCTAATAGCAAGCACTAATATACCCCGACACTTGATTGCCCAGCAGGGCAAGGCTCATTATCCACCCCTCACCAACCAAGCGACTAAGCAGCTCACCCTACTATTCAGGCATGACCAAAGTGCAATTTCAGGTATACTCTCCAGTCCAGCTGGTGAATTTGGGTATCCTGAGGCAATGTTACAAATGCCTCATGTACACAGACAACCCTCTCCTCCTACCACAAAACATTAACATATGCAAGACATGCAATTATATAGCTAAATTGGAGGCTAAGCTCTCTCCACCCAAGACTGAAACAGGCAGTCATGAGGAGAAGGTTAACACTTGCAGCACACCTCCAGCCTCACATAGACATACCAAACCAGCACTGGCAAAAAATACACATAAATACACAAAATCATACTCAGAGGCTCAAAAAAAACTGCAAAAGCATCAGAGACCTCCAAAGCAGACACCCAAAAAATCTGCACCACCCGTCACAAACCAGACAACACATAAAACACCAAATCAATGTGCCACACAATCACAGCCCTTAAGGCGAAATAACATACCTAACACACTAGTAATAGGTGTCTCTATAATCAGGCACACTGATGTCCCACTCACTAGGCTGGACAAGGAGAAGGTTACTGTTAGCTGCCTGTCAGGAGCTAGAATCCACCACATAACACAAGCACTCAGGTCACTCCAGAACAAGTAAAAATATGACTCTGTCATTGTTCGTGTTGGTGTGAATGACCTGAGACATACCTCCCTAGACTACATGAAAAGAGACATGGAAGAGCTCTCTGATCATGTAGCCCAGGAGGGTATGGCCCTGACCCTGAGTAGCATCCTGCCCTCATCAAGAATGATACTGCAGTATAAAGAAAAAATTATCAATTTCAAAAATTGTCTAAGCTTCTGGTGTGTTTCAAATGGGATCCAGTGTCTGTCAGCCTGGGATGACTGCTCGAAAAGCCTCGTTGCTTCATAAGAGACAGCTTGCACCTGTCACCCCTAGGCTTTTGAATACTGGCCAAGGCTCTTGCTGCCCCCATAGTGCCTTTTTTAGGCAAGGCTCAAAAGTCAAACCCACCTCCATAAACAGCACAAATAAAAAAAAAAATTAGGGTTATGCCATTCAACGCCAGGAGTATAAATCTCAAAATGCACACACTCAAAGCAGTCCTCAGCATGGAAAACGTCGACATCTGTGAAGTAACTGAAACCTGGTTCAAGGCTCCACAGTGCACCCCAGCACTACTGGGCTACAACTCATGCCACACATTTTGGCCACAGAACATGGACAGAAACACAAAAGGAGGGGTGTATCCATACTCATCAAGGATACCTACACCTCCAGGTTAGTGGTGCAGCATGATACCTCTGAGATCATTCATGTGCAACTAACATCGGGCAAATCTGCATTGCAAATTGTGGCCTGCTACAGATCACCCTCCATGACCCAGGACCACCACTCCACCTTTCTGGAGACACTGGAAAACATGAAGGTCCTACCAAACACCCTGATATTGGGCGATTTCAATTACCCTACCGTTAACTAGGAAAACTAATCAAATACAAGCTCCCAAGTCCAGCGCTTCCAGGAATTTATCAACTCAAATGCCCTGGATCAGCTGGTAAACTCCTCTACCAGAGGTGAAAACATAATGGACCTGTTCATCACTAACATGGAAGAAAGGTGTTCCGCACCAGAGGTCAACCCGTCACTGGTTAGATCAGACCATAAACTAATCACTCTTGATGGCCACACCATACCACTACCCCCAACCAAGGAAACCACAGTGAAAAACCTTTCTATAGCAAACTTCACCTTACTTAAGACAGAGGTGGTAAGTTTCACAGCCCCCACGCTAAAGGATAACAGTGCCCAAGATGCAGGAACCTTTGCAAATGCACTCTATGAGCTCCTACAAGGATGCATGGATCATGCCATCCCTAGCAAAGCCAAGACTCACTCCCCTAAGAGAAGGAAACCAGTCTGGTGGACACCTGCAATAAACAGGCTATACAATAGAAGGAGGAAACTAGTTCAGAAAAAAAGAAAATCCCAAGAAGGAAAGACATCTCTGATCAATATCAGTAAGAAACTAAGGTCCCTCATAAAATCATATAAGGCTAACTTTGAAAGAAAAATAGCCAAGGATTTGAAATATAACCACAACCCCTTATTTAGCTATGTCAATAATCTAAGTGGAACTCTTACATATGCTCTGAGCTAGTGCAAAATAGCACAAAATATACTGAACCTACTGATATTGCCAACATCCTGGCAGATAGATTCTGTGCAAACTTCACCCTCTCTAACCCCCAAAAAGACCCACAACAATACCAGAAAAGTGTAGTGTCCCAGAAATCACAGATGCACAGGTGAAAACAACCCTTTCAAAAGCCAAAAGGACAGCATCATTGGGGCCAGATGGTGTCCCAGGCTGCGTCTTGCATGAACTACAGAATGAACTAATCCCCCACCTAAATACACTGTTCAGCCTCAGCCTCTCCACATGCTACATGCCCATAGAATGGTGCACAGCAATGGTTATTCTGCTCCACAAAGGAGGGGCCACAACTGACCCTGGTAACTATCACCCCATAATCCTGATTAGCCTGGTCTGCAAGGCTATGGAGTGCATCATCATGGAACTCATTAACAAAGACATTGGGAACCTCCAAACACTTGACCTGACCCAGTTCGGCTTTGTTAAGGGCAGATTATGCCTACTAAACCTGGTTGACTTCTTCGAGACAGTCACCAAGGCCATAGATGAGGGAAAGGTGGTTCACACAGCCTACCTTGACCTTGCCAAAGCTTTTGACACTGTTCCCCACTCAGGAATTATAGAAAAACTCACCAGCCTGAACATAACACCCTACGTCACGAGATGGGTTGCCAACTGGCTTACAGACAGAACTCACACGGAAAGAATAGCAGGCTCCAGGTCCGACTCTAAACTAGTCACAAGTGGTGTCCCACAAGGCTCAGTCCTGGGACCCCTACTGTTTGGCATATACTTCTCAGAAGTACAGGCAAACACATGAGGACAATGGCTAACCAAGTTCACCGAAGACTGCAAACTGGGCGCCATAATTGACTCTCTGGCTGACACGGACATTCTCCAAAAGGGCCTTACTGAGACAGACACCTGGTGTCAAAGTCATGGTCTCAAGCTAAATGCAAAAAAATGCATAGTCATCCCATTTCGGAAAAACAAAACACCCACGAATTGCCTCATAGGTGGCAGCCCCCTTAATAAAGAAGAAGTAATAAGAGATATGGGGACCCAGGTAGATAGTAATCTCTCCTTTGACAATCATATTGCCAAAGTAGTTAGGAAATCCTTCTTTGTAGCCCATCTAAGTACTAAAGGGTTTGCATCTAGAAATAAAGAGGTTATTGTGCCCCTCAACTCATCATTCATCAGACCCAAAGTACAATGCCCCATTTGGGATGTACCTCACAAGACACTTCCAACAGCTGGAAAGACCACAAAAGTACCTCACCAAGAGGATTACTGACGTCAAACATATGTCCTATGCAGCCCGACTGGAAAAACTCCGGCTGTACTCAGTGGCATATAACTTACTCAGAGGTGATCTCTGCCTGACTTACAAAGCCATGTCCAACTCAGAATTGATGGGCATGCTCCACCTAAAGAAATCCAAGTCACTGCGAGCCACTCGCTCTAGTGAGCTAAACCTCACTACAACAATAAATAGAACATGCTGAAGGGATATATTCCTGTCACAGAGACTCCCCATGCTTTGGAACAAAATTGCTAACTACATTAGGCAGAGCCCCTCACTAACTCTCTTCAAGAAAAACCTTGACAAGTGGATGAGTAACAGAAAATACACCCCTGGGATCACTTCACTGGCTCTTCATGACAGAGGCTCAGTTAATTAATCAATGGGGTGGCAAAAGCTGACACACTCTGGCTAGGCTTATAAATGCCCTCGGGCAGATAACCTTGTACCTACCTATGAACCTACACACCTATGAACCTATGATTGGAGAGCCTGTCCACAGAATGGAAATTCTATGATAAACTTATCTGCCTCTACAACATGTTCTATCTTTTTAGCAAGCAAAATGTAGGTGTTTTAATCTAGTAGTTCTGATGTTGTTTGTTTTGTGGATGAATTTACAGAGACAGAACTCTGAGGTGGTCAGTGCTGGACATTGTGCTTATTCTGTGTATTCTTTTTGTAAGAAACATTTGTGGATATCCCAGGTGCTGCATGTGTCTGGTTAGGTATATACCAAAGGGTGCATTACACTCTATGATAGGCCTGATGAGGGATGAGTACAGTGGTATGACTACCTATCTGGCCTAAATGCCATGTCATTGCTTATAAGCTAAGTAACACAGAAGGATTTTCTTACTACCTTGGACACATGTTGGTTAAAGGCTAGGTTACTATTTATATGAGTTGCCAGATCCTTGACTACTGAATTAACCTTTAATAGTATTTTATTAATGACATACTTACCTGGAGTGGCAGACTTCCCAGAAAGTTCTTTCTTGGTATTAAGTTTTAAGCCATGGCTTTGGCATCAAGTGCTTGTCTGTATTAGACCTTTCTGAAGGTGCTTTCATCTTAGGATGAATTCAGTGATTGCTCCCACTTTGCAATTATCTGTGAACTTGGCCAGCCAGTGGCCTTTGACATTAGCTTTGACATCCAAGAAGTAGATGCAAAATAGGAGTGGGCCTAGCCCAAAGATGTGGGGTACTCCACTGGTAACAGTCCAATTTGGTGAGGTGACCTCACAATTTCTAACCTCCCAGGTCCTATCTGTGATTCAGTTAGCTATCCAGCAAGCTATAAGGGGTTTGTACTTAGTTCCATAATTTTGTTGAATGCCTGAGTGGGGTATTGTACCAAATAGTTTAGCCAGATCTAATTAGGCAGTATGCACCATTTTCCCCTCATTCATTGGCTTGGTGACCTTCACAAAGAAGTCTACTGGATTCCGTAAGCATGACCTTCCTTTGACAAAGGCAAACTGGGACGGATCCAGTGTCTGGAGGTGTCCTATGTCCTTGTTGATAATTTCTAGTAATTCTTTTCATGGCTTTGCAAATAAAACAGACTAATGGGCCTGTAGATTCCAGGATCTGTTGAAGGTCTTCCCTTATGAAGGGGGATAACTTTGCAGTCCTCCATTCTTGTAGCACAAAGGCTATTTTAAGACTGTAGTTAAATAGTGACTGAAGGGGTCCTGATAAGACATATTTTATTCAGGAGGCATCCTAGGATGTTATTGGAGTCCACTGAGGCCATGTACTTGGCTTTAGTGATTGCAACCAGTACATGCTTCTTAGTTATAGTTGAAGGGGCTCTCTTTGAAGGTATTTTTAAAGGGATGGTTGGGGGTGAGATGATGGTGAAGTTGGAACTGAATTTGTCTGCTAACAGGTTCACTATATCTCCAGGCTCGGTGAATGTGGCAACTATTAATCGCCAGTTCAGCACATTGCTCTGTGGTGCCCTTGAAGTTTCTGACATAGATGTAGAAGGCCTTATAGTTATCTTCACCTGGGAGGATATCTTAACCTCAAAGTTGGCTTTGCTTGACCTAATTAGCCCTCTTAGTTGTGTTCTAACTTTGATAAGAAAGATTTTATCTTTATGGAAATTACCCTTCCTGATTTTAGCCATAATTTTTATCCTTTTGTTGTATATCCTGTTTAATTTGAGATGCCCATGGCAGTTTTTTCTGGGGCTAGTCCTGTGATTACTTCTGGTGGGTACAGCAGCCTCTCTGCAGCCATTGATATGATTGTACATAGCTTCTGAGAACAATTCACCATAGGCTGTTGTGTTCTCGGGTTTTGGAGGGGCACTACATTTTGACAAACCACTTAATAACAGGCAATTTGCCTTGGAATAGTTTCTAACCATTACTGGCGTTAATGGGATTATGGAGTTGATTTTGATTCTAAAGGAGACAGCTTCATGGTCAGACCTTAACAGGGATGGTGAGACCTGGGGAAGGCACAGCATTCTCCTAAATTTGAAAGCACACTCTCCAGTATGTTGGAGCCTCTAGTGTGTGCATTCACTGCTTGGTTAATGGCATTTTATATTTACAAAGTCCAGGCATCTCTGTGGTGTAGATTTGAGGCCATGTAGGATCCTGAATCTGTAGAGGGGTAATTAAGGTCTACCATGATTAGGAAGTTAGTTTGATGGTAAGTGTATCCAGTAGGTCCAGGCATGCATTGTGAGCTTTTTTTGGATATGGAGGGTGACTTATAAATAGGTACTTTTATCCTGGGACATATTAAGATCAATGAACAAAAAAGGTTACAGAAAATCAATAAGACCCAAAATGTTACAAGCTTTATAAAATAAATTATCACAATAATTAAGACTATTAAAAAATTGTGCAATATAACAAAAGTAAACAGGATGTATTACTGTGCACCTAAATTAATAACAGATAGTCTTACCACAAGAATGCATGGCAATAAGTAAAAGGAAGGTATTTTACTTATAATTTATTTATTTTTTTATTTTTATTTAACTTTGAGAAATGGGGCACGGTGAGCAGCGATTGACATCTGCCAGATATCTAAAAATAGAAACCAGATGCATTTAATTTATGATCCAAAGGTCAAGTTTAAGCATAGCTGAGTGGGATTGTGTGCCACTGTGCAGTGCTTAGCAGTGCTCAAATGTAGCTAAGAGGTATATGTAAAAGTATAGCAGCAATCTACATATCCATGTAGCCAAGTGGATAGAGTTACTGCCGCTATGCAGTAGGTGTGCGGTTTGAATAGATGGAAAGGAAATTAAGCAATTATTTTTGCAAAATAACTTATGCCAATTATTTTTAAATCATGATCTGCTGTGCTCAGCTAAGCTCTGCTAAGCTGCGCTAAGCCATGATAAGAACTGCTTAAACAATCTCTGTTTAAGCACCTCTTGGCAGTGTTTAGCTGGTTTGCACACTGCTAAGCATTGCCACTTTAAGCACTAATCAGTTCAGCTAAGCTGGTTTGTGTGGTGCTAAGCGATGTGCCACATTTTTAAAAATGGCCCAATGGTGTGTAAGGGTGGGAAAACTTGCTATATTAAGTGCAACAGGCACAAATACAACATGACCAGTTGGAGTTTGACCTGTGCAGTAATTATTAGACCAAATAACAATAACTGTTTATTGCTACTTCGTTGTGCTGTGCAGTAATTATGGCAGGTGTTAGAGTGGGTGCTCATTTCATGGCACAGCAGTGAGGCATTCTGGAGTCCAGGGTCATATTTGGACTCCTTGTGAAAGACAATGAACACCAGCTGCTGCAGGACCAGTTCCAGGGATCAGAGTAAAAGGTGGAGGCCCGGGACCAGCTGGCACATGATCTCACCAGTTACTCACCATTCTACAGGTATCCCCCACACAGCTGAGTAGGTTTGTCATCACTATGAAGATCTGAAGCATCTCAAGGTGGGACTTCTGGACACCTGGGTCCAGGATGCTCGAGATTGGAATGCCTCACATGTTTGTAAGTACTTTCAGCATTGTTTTACCAATACCTAATCTGAATGTGTGATAGACAGGTACACATAATGGTGTGCTTCTCTCCCTACAGCTGCAGAGGACCGAGTTTGCAACCTAGAGGACCATGCAGGGCACCTGGCCCACTTGCGCTGTGAGATTAATTTGGAATCTATAGTCAAATACGCAAGATAGAGTAACTACAGTGCAGAGTTGTGTATTACAATGAATGTGGATGTAGGCCTGTGCTGAAATAACTGACTACTGCCAACTATAGTGCAATAAACAGGGAAGATTAAAGCATTAAACCTGATGATGTTACTGAAATAAAGTTTCTACTGCAATAATTGTGGAATTACAGCTGTATTGGAACACCTGCATTATATCAACTGTTGTGTAATAAAGACTCAAAAATATACCAATAACTGCATGAAGGTATCCCTAATAAAGCTGTATTGTGCAATATGTGTGTAAGTAGGGCTGATGTTTATGACATCAAGTATGACATCTGCTTTGAAGTCAAAACAGAATACCACTGACTGACTCAAGGTATAGCTAAGAAAAAGTGTTATGCTAAATTGTAGATTTAGAGCTGGTCTACCAGATATATGCATTATGACATTTGTTCTGCAATAGCATCTGAAGCAATACCAGGAACTTCCAAAGCATAATGTGTATATCAGTATTGTCTTGTGTTAACCATTGCATTTCTGCTATATATATTCCTGCTCTGAGGTACGGTGCTACTAGCAAGTATGAAACTCTAAAAGCTGTTGACTGCAAATATACTATCTGCAACTGTGTAAGGGTCAGTTAGCCAACCAAGTACTCCGATATGGTTTGTACACATCACAGATATTTCCACCCACTAAGAGTTTAGTGTGTACACTTGCATTCTATGTATTAATTTACAGTTTACCTAGTATCTCTGTTATGACAGGCATCTCATGTATGGGTGTTCAATTATCACTGCAGTCCTGTATAAAACTGTACTTCTATTACCAGGTCATATTTTGTTTCCAGGTGAGCTCCAGGCAAATATCAGTCAGTCAATAGTTAGCAGTGGCTCAGTAGCTCTGTTTGTTAAATGATGTGTCTGATGTACATTTTGTCACACACAGACCAGGTTTCAAATCCAGTGACAAGTACTAATAAATATTACTGAGTCAGTTATGTATTGTTAGATGCTCTCCCCACAGGAATTACAGGTAAATTGGTGCAGTAGCCCTTATTATGGGTTAATAATTTATGTGTTCAGATGTAACAGACTGTTAGCAGTGATCAGGGATGTGATAAGACATCATAAAATAAAGGCAACAAGTGCAATACTAATAAAGAGTAATACAATAAATAAAATATGGGATCTGTATTATAACTTCAAAGATGTAAAACTTTCGAATGTTATAATATCAAACCCACTACATCGAAGGATGAAAATAGTGAAGCCCTGGAACATCGAAATCTTACCTAGGGCAAGATTTTGGTGGGCCATTCCATGGCTTCACTATTTCCTCAACTGTGGTATGATAGTTATGGACCTTAGAGTTAGGGTGTGGGTTAAGGTAAGTGGATAGTTAGTAATGTATGCATGGTGTAGTGTAGGGTTGGTTTTTGATAACTGTATGTGTGTGTATTAATTAGTTTGTTTGTGTATAGTTTCATAGGGTATGTGTGCGATAGTTATGGACCTTAGGGTTAGGGTGCGGGGTAAGGTAAGTGGATAGTTAGTAATGTATGTACGGTTTAGTGTAGGGTTGGGTTTTGTTAACTGTATGTGTGTGGTTTATTTATTTTAGTGTGCTTGTGTTGTGTGTATGTTTCTTGGAACAGCAATTTTTTCTCTGGGAAAAAATTGCTATTCTGAGCGTTCGATGTTATCATAATTCGAAATTCCAAGTTCGTACATATGGTGTTCGATATGGAATTTTGAATATATGATATATACCCTAAAATATATAATCTTGGTATGACTGTATGCCTGGTGTGTCTGTAAACATATGATGATGGTCTAACCCCATGCCTGCCAAGGACGGCATGATAGTTGTTTACTCTTTGTACTGTACACATACATGTCTCTCAAGTGTCACACTGTCATAAACTGTAATCCTGTTGCCTAAACCCTCTGTCACAGATGCATCCCCGACATGATTATGTAAATAGCACAATCACACTACATCAGCCTACAGTACACCTTGGTAGTTATATAGGTCCACCTGACATGTGATAGTCCTCTGTAGTTGTGTACCTGCAGGTGTTACTGCTTGGCCCATACTGTCCCATGCAGATAGCTTGAGAGGTATGTACATGCTATAGCAGCTATAGGGCACTGTTTTACATAAAGGAACGACAGACCTGTAGAGTATATAGCAGTATTGTTGCAAAGTATATAGCATATACTGGTATTAATGGACTGTATTTCTCTCTCCCCCACGCCTTATCTGCATCATAATTTATTATTGTTATACATCGGTTATGGTTTACTATTAACATATGTTGTTCCCTAAATGTTATTTTGGGCCATGTGTTCTATTATTGCTATGTATTACAATGGTTGCATACTAACATATCTTGTTGAATTACTATGTTGTTGGCCTTATGCTGTAACTCTTACTGGTATGATATTAATATACTGACTGTTATCTTACTTATTATTGTGTTTCATATACTACTGGATTATTTGCAATGTTCTGGCAATGTAGGCTTTTGTAACTACAATCAACATAGTGTCATGAGCCAGGCAGAAGGATGCCCTAACTACAATTATCATAGTGTCATGAGCAAGGCAGATGGATGTCCTAACTACAATCATCGTAGTGTCGTTAGCAAGGCAGAAGGATGTCCAAATAGAATCATCATAGTATCATGTGCAAGGCAGAAGGATGTCCTAACTACAATCATCATAGTGTCATGAGCAAGGCGGAAGGATGTCCTAACAACAATCATCATAGTGTCATGAGCAGGGCAGAAGGACTTCCTTACTACAGTCATCATAGTGTCATGTGCAACACAGAAGGATGTCTAACTAGAATTATCATAGTATCATGAGCAACACAGAAGGATGTCCTAACTACAATCATCACAGTGTCATGAGCAAGGCAGAAGGTTGTCCTAACTACAATCATCATAGTATCATGAGTAAGGCAAAAGGATGTCCTAACTGCAGTCATCATAGTGTCATGAGCAAGGCAGAAGGATGGCCTAACAACAATCATCATAGTGTCATGAGCAAGGCAGAAGGATGTCCTAACTGCAATCATCAGGGTGTCATGAGCACAGCAGAAGGATGTCCTAATTACAATCATCATAGTGTCATGAGCAAGGCAGAAGGCTGTCCTAACTACAATCATCATAGTGTCATGCGCAAGGCAGAACAATGTTCTAACTGCAATCATAGTGTCATGAGCAAGGCAGAAGGATGCCCTAACTACAATCATCATAGTGTCATACGCAAGGTAGAAGACTGTCCTAACTAGAATCCTAATAGTGTCATGAGCAAGGCAGAAGGATGTCCTAACTACAATCATCATAGTATCATGAGCAAGGCAGAAGGATGTCCTAACTACAATCATCATAGTATCATGAGCAGGGCAGCAGGGTTTCCTAACCACAATCATCATAGTGTCATGTGCAAGGCAGAAGGACTTCCTAACTACAGTCATCATAGTGTCATGAGCAAGGCAGAAGGATGTCCTAACATGAATCATCATAGTGTCATGAGCAAGGCTGAAGGCTGTCCTAACTACAATCATCATAGTGTCATTAGCAAGGCAGAAGGATATCCAAACTACAATCATCATAGTGTCATGACCAAGGCAGAAGGCTGTTCTAACTACAATCATCATAGTGTCATGAACAAGGCAGAAGGATGGCCTAACTACAATAATCATAGTGTCATGAGCAAGGCAGAAGGATGTCCTAACTACAATCATCAGAAAGTCATGAGCACAGCAGAAGGACATCCTAACTACAATCATCATAGTGTCATGAGCAAGGCAGAAGGATGTCCTAACTGCAATCATTATAGTATCATGAGCAAGGCAGAAAGATATCCTAACTGCAATCATCATAGTGTCATGAGCATGGCAGAAGGCTGTCGTAACTACAATCATCATAGTGTCATGAGCAAGGCAGAGCGATGCCCTAACTACATTCATAGTGTCATGAGCCAGGCAGAAGGATGCCCTAACTACAATTATCATAGTGTCTTGAGCAAGGCAGAAGGACTTCCTAACTACAATCATCATAGTATCATGAGCAAGGCAGAAGGATGTCCTAACTACAATCATCATAGTGTCATAAGCGAGGTAGAAGACTGTCCTAACTATAATCCTCATAGTGTCATGAGCAAGGCAGAAGGATGTCCTAACTACAATCATCATAGTATCATGAGCAAGGGTGAAGGATGTCCTAACTACAATCATCATTGTATCATGAGCAAGGCAAGAGGGTTTCCTAACCACAATCATCATAGTGTCATGAGCAAGGCTGAAGGCTGTCCTAACAACAATCATCATAGTGTCATTAGCAAGGCAGAAGGATATCCAAACTACAATCATCATAGTGTCATGAACAAGGCAGAAGGATGGCCTAACTACAATCATCATAGTGTCATGAGCAAGGCAGAAGGATGTCGTAACTGCAATCATTATAGTATCATGAGCAAGGCAGAAAGATATCCTAACTACAATCATCATAGTGTCATGAGCATGGCAGAAGGGCTTCCTAACTACAATCATCATAGTGTCATGAGCAGGGCAGAAGGCTGTTGTAACTACAATCATCATAGTGTCATGAGCAAGGCAGAAGGATGTCGTAACTGCAATCATTATAGTATCATGAGCAAGGCAGAAAGATATCCTAACTACAATCATCATAGTGTCATGAGCATGGCAGAAGGGCTTCCTAACTACAATCATCATAGTGTCATGAGCAGGGCAGAAGGCTGTTGTAACTACAATCATCATAGTGTCATGAGCAAGGCAGAACGATGCCCTAACTACAATCATAGTGTCATGAGCCAGGCAGAAGGATGCCCTAACTACAATTATCATAGTGTCATGAGCAAGGCAGAAGGACTTCCTAACTACAATCATCATAGTATCATGAGCAAGGCAGAAGGATGTCCTAACTACAATCATCATAGTGTCATAAGCGAGGTAGAAGACTGTCCTAACTATAATCCTCATAGTGTCATGAGCAAGGCAGAAGGATGTCCTAACTACAATCATCATAGTATCATGAACAAGGGAGAAGGATGTCCTAACTACAATCATCATTGTATCATGAGCAAGGCAGGAGGGTTTCCTAACCACAATCATCATAGTGTCATGAGCAAGGCAGAAGGACTTCTTAACTACAATCAACATAGTGTCATGAATAAGGCAGAATGATGTCCTAACTTCAATCATCATAGTGTCATGGGCAAGGCTGAAGGATGTCCTAACTGCAATCATCAGAGTGTCATGAGCATGGCAGAAGGGCTTCCTAACTACAATCATCATAGTGTCATGAGCAAGGCAGAAGGCTGTCGTAACTACAATCATCATAGTGTCATGAGCAAGGCAGAACGATGCCCTAACTACAATCATAGTGTCATGAGCCAGGCAGAAGGATGCCCTAACTACAATTATCATAGTGTCATGAGCAAGGCAGAAGGACTTCTTAACTACAATCATCATAGTATCATGAGCAAGGCACACGAATGTCCTAACTACAATCATCATAGTGTCGAGAGCAAGGCAGAATGCTGCCCTAACTACAATCATCATAGTTTCAAGAGACAAGTCAGAAGGATGTCCTAACTACAATCATCATAGTGTCATAAGTGAGGTAGAAGACTGTCCTAACTATAATCCTCACAGTGTCATGAGCAAGGCCAAAGGATGTCCTAACTACAATCATCATAGTATCATGAGCTAGGGAGAAGGATGTCCTAACTACAATCATCATTGTATCATGAGCAAGGCAGGAGGGTTTCCTAACCACAATCATCATAGTGTCATGAGCAAGGCAGAAGGACTTCCTAACTACAATCAACATAGTGTCGTGAGCAAGGCAGAATGATGTCCTAACTTCAATCATCATAGTGTCATGGGCAAGGCTGAAGGCTGTCCTAACTTCAGTCATCATAGTGTCATTAGCAAGGCAGAAGGATGTCCAAACTACAATCATCATAGTGTCATGAGCCAGGCAGAAGGATGTCCTATCTACAATCATCATAGTGTCATGAGCAAGGCAGAAGGATGTCCTAACTGCAATCATCAGAGTGTCATGAGCACAGCAGAAGGATGTCCTAACTACATTCATCATAGTATCATGAGCAAGGCATAAGGATGTCCTAATTATAATCATCATAGTGTCATTAGCAAGGCAAAAGGATGTCCTAACTACAATCATCATAGTGTCATGAGCAAGGCAGAAGGATGTCCTAAATACAATAATGATAGTGTCATGAGCAAGGCAGATGGATGTCCTAACTACAATCATCGTAGTGTCATGAGCAAGGCAGAAGGATGTCCAAATACAATCATCATAGTATCATGTGCAAGGCAGAAGGATGTCCTAACTACAATCATCATAGTGTCATGAGCAAGGAGGAAGGATGTCCTAACAACAATCATCATAGTGTCATGAGCAGGGCAGAAGGACTTCCATACTACAGTCATCATAGTGTCATGTGCAACACAGAAGGATGTCTAACTAGAATTATCATAGTATCATGAGCAGCACAGAAGGCTGTCCTAACTACAATCATCATAGCGTCATGAGCAAGGCAGAAGGTTGTCCTAGCTACAATCATCATAGTATCATGAACAAGGCAAAAGGATGTTCTAACTGCAGTCATCATAGTGTCATGAGCAAGGCAGAATGATGGCCTAACAACAATCATCATAGTGTCATGAGCAAGGCAGATGGATGTCCTAACTGCAATCATCAGAGTGTCATGAGCACAGCAGAAGGATGTCCTAACTACAATATTCATATTGTCATGAGCAAGGTAGAAGGATGTCCTAACTACATTCATCATAGTATCATGAGCAAGGCATAAGGATGTCCTAATTACAATCATCATAGTGTCATTAACAAGTCAAAAGGATGTCCTTGCTACAATCTTCATAGTGTCATGAGCAAGGCAGAAGGATGTCCTAACTACAATAATGATAGTGTCATGAGCAAAGCAGATGGATGTCCTAACTACAATCATCATAGTGTCATGAGCAAGGCAGAAGGATGTCCTAACTACATTCATCATAGTAGCATGAGCAAGGCATAAGGATGTCCTAATTACAATCATCATAGTGTCATAAAGAAGGCAAAAGGATGTCCTAACTACAATCATCATAGTGTCATGAGCAAGGCAGAAGGATGTCCTAACTACAATCATCATAGTGTCATGAGCAAGGCAAAAGGATGTCCTAACTACAATCATCATAGTGCCATGAGCAAGTCAGAAGGACTTCCTAACTACTATCATCATAGTATCATGAGCAAGGCAGAAGGATGTCCTAATTACAATCATCATAGTGTCATGAGCAAGGCAGAATGATGTCCTAACTACAATCATCATAGTGTCATGAGCAAGGCAGAAGGATGTCCTAACTGCAATCATCATAATATCATGAGCAAGGCAGGAGGATGTCCTAACCACAATCATCATAGTGTCATAAGCAAGGGAGAAGGATGCCCTAACTACAATCATCATAGTGTCATGAGCAAGGCAGAAGGATGGCCTTACTAGAATCATCATCGTATTATGAGCAAGGCAGAAGGAATTCCTAACTACAGTCTTCATAGTGTCATAAGCAAGGCAGAAGGATGCCCTAACTACAATCATCATAATATCATGAGCAAGGCAGAAGGAAGTCCTAACTACAATCATCATAATGCCATGAGGAAGGCAGAAGGATGTCCTAACTAAAATCATCATAGTGTCATGAGCAAGGCAGAAGCATGTCCTAACTGCAATCATCATAATATCATAAGCAAGGCAGGAGGATGTCCTAACCACAATCATCATAGTGTCTTAAGCAAGGGAGAAGGATGTCCTAAAAGCAATCATCATAGTGTCAAGAGCAAGGCAGAAGGATGTCCTAACTACAATCATCATAGTGTCAACAGCCAGGCAGAAGGATGTCATAACTACAATCATCATAGTATCATGAGCAAGGCAGACGGATGTCCTAACTACAGTCATCAGGGTATCATGAGAAAGCAAGAAGGATGTCCAAACTACAATCAACATAGTATCATGAGCAAGGCAGAAGGATGTCCTAACTACAATCATCATAGTGTCATGAGCAAGGCAGACAGATATCCTAACTACAATCATCATAGTGTCATGAGCAAGCAAAAGGGCTTCCTGACTACACTCATCATAGTGTCATGAGCAAGGTAGAAGGTTGTTTTAACTACAGTCATCATATTGTCATGAGCAAGGCAGAAGGATGTCCTAACTACAATCATAGTGTCATGAGCAAGGCAGAAGGATGTCCTAACTGCAATGATCATAGTGTCATAAACAAGGCAGAAGGCTGTGCTAAGTACAATCATCCTAGTGTCATGAGCAAGGCAGGCGGATGTCCTAACCACAATCATCACAGTCTCATGCGCAAGGCAGAAGGACTTCATAACTACAATCATCATAGTGTCATGAGCAAGGCAGAAGGATGTCCTAACTTCAATCATCATAGTGTCATGAGCAAGGCTGAAGGCTTTCCTAACCTCAATCATCATAGTGTCATGAGCAAAGCAGAAGGATGTCATAACTACAATCATCATAGTATCATGAGTAAGGCAGAAGGATGTCCTAACTGCAATCATCATAGTGTCATGAGCAAGGCAGAAGGATGTCCTAACTACAATCATCATAGTGTCATGAGCAAGGCAGAAGGCTGTGCTAACTACAATCATCATAGAGTCATGAGCAAGGCAGAAGGATGTCATAACTGCAATCATCATAGTATCATGAGCAAGGCAGAAGGATGTCCAAACTACAGTCATCATAGTATCATGAAAAAGCCAGAAGGATGTCCAAACTACAATCAACATAGTGTCATGAACAAGGCAGAAGGATGTCCTGACTACAATCATCATAGTATCATGAGCAAGGCAGAAGGCTGTTTTAACTACAGTCATCATATTGTCATGAGCAAGGCAGAAGGCTGTCCTAACTACAATCATAGTGTCATGAGCAAGGCAGAAGAATGTCCTAACTACAATCATCACAGTGTCATGAGCAAGCAGAAGGGCTTCCTGACTACAATCATCATAGTGTCATGAGCAAGGCAGAATGCTGTTTTAACTACAGTCATCATATTGTCATGAATCAGGCAGAAGGATGTCCCAACTACAATCATAGTGTCATGAGCAAGGCAGAAGGATGTCCTAACTGCAATCATCATAGTATCATGAGCTAGGCAGGAGGATGTCCTAACCACAATCATCATAGTGTCATGAGCAAGGCAGAAGGACGTCCTAACTACAATCATCAAAGTGTTCTGAGCAAGGCAGAAGGATGTCCTAACTTCAATCATCATAGTGTCATGAGCAAGGCTGAAGACTTTCCTAACTACAATCATCATAGTGCCTTGAGCAAAGCAGAAGGATGTCATAACTACAATCATCATAGTATCATGAGTAAGGCAGAAGGATGTCCTAACTGCAATCATCATAGTGTTATGAGCAAGGCAGAAGGAAGTCCTAACTACAGTCATCATAGTGTCACGAGTAAGGCAGAAGGACGTCCTAACTACAATCATCATAGTGTCATGAGCAAGGCAGAAGACTGTGCTAACTACAATCATCATAGTGTCATGAGCAAGGCAGAAGGATGTCATAACTACAATCATCATAGAATCATGAGCAAGGCAGAAGGATGTCCAAAGTACAGTCATCATAGTGTCATGAAAAAGCCAGAAGGATGGCCAAACTACAATTAACATAGTGTCATGAGCAAGGCAGAATGATGTCCTGACTACAGTAATCATAGTATCATGAGCAAGGCAGAAGGGCTTGCTGACTGCAATCATCATAGTGTCATGAGCAAGGCAGAAGGATGTCCTAACTACAATCATATTGTCATGAGCAAGGCAGAAGAATGCCCTAACTACAATCATCATAGTGTCATGAGCAAGGCAGAAGGATGTCCTAACTACAATCATCGTAGTGTCATAAGCAAGGCAGAAGGCTGTTCTAAGTACAATCATCCTAGTGTCATGAGCAAGGCAGAAGGATGTCCTAACTACAATCATCAGAGTATCATGAGCAAGCAGAAGGATGTCCTAATTACAATCAATATTGTGTCATGAGCAAGGCAGAAGGACTTCCTAACTACAATCATCATAGTGTCTTGAACAAGTCAGAAGGATGTCCTAACTACAATCATCATAGTATCATGAGCACGGCAGAAGGATGTCCTAACTATAATCATCATAGTATCATGAACAAAGCAGAAGGATGCTTTATCTTCAATCATCATAGTGTCATGAGCAAGGCAGAAGGACTATCTAACTACAATCATCATAGTAGCATGAGTAAGGCAGAAGGATGTTCTAACTACAAAAATCATAGTGTCATGAGCAAGGCAGAAGGATGTCCTAACTACAATCATCATAGTGTCATGAGCAAGGCAGACAGATGTCCTAACTACAATCATCATAGTGTCATGAACAAGGCAGAAGGATGTCCTAACTACAGTCATCATAGTGTCATGAACAAGACAGAAGGATGTCTAACTAGAATCATCATAGTATCATGAGCAAGGCAGAAGGACGTCTGAACTACAGTCATCATAATTTCATGAGCAAGGCAGAAGATCCTAACTACAATCAGCATAGTGACATGAACAAGGCAGAAGGTTGTTCTAACTACAATCATCATAGTGTTATGAGCAAGGCAGAAGGATGTCCTAAATGCAATCATCATAGTATTATGAGCAAGGCAGAAGGATGTCCTAACTACAATCATCATAGTGTCATAAGCAAGGCAGAATAATGTCCTAACTAAAATTATCATAGTGTCATGAGCAAGGCAAAAGGATGTCCTACCTGCAATCATCATAGTATCATGAGCAAGGCAGGAGGATTTCCTAACCACAATCATCATAGTGTCATGAGCAAGGCAGAAGGACTTCCTAACTACAATCATCATAGCGCATGAGCAAGGCAGACAGATGTCCTAACTACAATCATCGTAGTGTCATGAGCAAGGCAGGAGGATGTCCTAACTGCAATCATCATGGTATCATGAGCAAGGCAGAATGATGTCCTAACTGCAATCATCATAGTATCATGAGCAAGGCAAAAGGATGTCCTAACTGCAATCATCATAGTGTCATTAGCAAGGCAGAAGGATGTCCTAACTACAGTCATCATAGTGTCATGAGTAAGGCAGAAGGATGTCTTAACAAAAATCATCATATTGTCATGAGGAAGGCAAAAGGCTGTCCTAACTACAATCATCATAGTGTCAAGAGCAAGGCTAAAGGATGTCATAACTACAATCATTACAGTATCATGAGCAAGGCAGAAGGATGTCCTAACTACAGTCATCATAGTATCATGAGAAAGCCAGAAGGATGTCCTAACTACAATCATCATAGTGTCATGAGCAAGGCAGAAGGATGTCCTAACTACAATCCTTATAGTATCATGAGCAAGACAGAATGATATCCTAACTACAATTATCATAGTGTCATGAGCAAGGCAGAAGGGCTTCCTAACTACAATCATCATAGTGTAGTGAGCAAGGCAGAAGGCTGTCCTAACTACGATCATCATAGTGTCATGAGCAAGGCAGAAGGATGTCCTAACTACAAACATAGTGTCATGAGCAAGGCAGCAGGATGCCCTAACTACAGTCATCATAGTGTCATGAGCAAAGTAGAAGGACTTCCTAACTACAATCATCATAGTATCATGAGCAAGGCAGAATAATGTCCTAACTACAATCATCATAGTGTTGCAAGCAAGGCAGAATGAGGTCCTAACTACAATCATCATAGTGTCATGAAACAAGTCAGAAGGATGTCATAACTACAATCATCATAGTGTCATAAGCAAGGTAGAAGACTGTCCTAACTAGAATCCTCATAGTGTCATGAGCAAGGCAGAAGGATGCCCTAACAACAATAATCATAGTATCATGAGCAAGGCAGACGGATGTCCTAACTACAATCATCATAGTATCATGAGCAAGGCAGGAGGGTTTCCTAACCACAATAATCATAGTGTCATGAGGAAGGCAGAAGGATTTCCTAACCACAATCATCATAGTGTCATGAGCAGGGATAAAGGCTGTCCTAACTACAATCATCACAGTGTCATTAGCAAGGCAGAAGGATGTCCAAATTACATTCATCATAGTGTCATGAGCAAGGCAGATGGATGTCTTAACTACAATCATTGTAGTGTCATAAGCAAGGCAGAAGGATGTCCTAATACAATCATCATAGTATCATGAGCAAGGCAGAAAGATGTCCTAATTACAATAATCCTAGTGTCATGAGAAAGGCAGAATGACTTCCTAACTACAATCATCATAGTATCATGAGCAAGGCCGAAGGATGTCCTAACTACAATCATCATAGTGTCAGCTTAAACGTAAACCCTTATGTCACTAGATGGGTTGCAAACTGGCTAAAGGACAGAACCCATAAAGTTAAAATCACTGGAGCAATGTCAGACTCAAAGCCAGTCACAAGTGGTGTCCCACAGGGATCTGTCCTGGGACCCCTCTTGTTCGGCATTTATTTCTCAGATGTTAAAGCAAACATGGGAGGGTTGTGGCTGACAAAGTTCGCAGATGACTGCAAACTAGGCACCATAGTCAATACACCAGCGGACATATATATCCTACAAAAAGGCCTCACAGAAACGGACAACTGGTACCGGAGCCATGGCCTTAAACTAAATGCCAAAAAATGTATAGTCATCCCCTTTGGGAAAAACAAAGTACCCACAAATTATCACATAGACAGCAACCCACTGAGTACAGAAAAAGTAATCAGAGACCTAGGGACCCAAGTCGACAGCGACCTCTCATTTGACACCCACGTTGCCAAAGTCGTTAGAAAAACATTCTACCTTGCACACCTTATCATGAAGGGATTCACATCCAGATCCAAGGATGTCATTGTACCCCTATACTCCTCCCTCATCAGACCCATGATTGAGTACAATGCCCCATTTGGTATGTACCTCACCAGGCATTTGCAACAGCTGGAGAGACCACAAAAGTACCTCACTAAGAGGATCAAGGGTCTCCAACATATGTCTTATTCTGCCAGACTAAAGAAACTCCAGCTCTATTCAGTAGCATACTGCCTGCTCAAAGGTGATCTCTGCCTGACATACAAGGCCATGTCCAATCAGGAACTGATGGACATGTTCCACCTCAAAAAATCCAAATCCATTAGGATCACGAGAGCTGAAGACTTAAACCTCGGCACAAGTATGAATAAGACATGCTGGAGGGATAGATTCATAACCCAGAGGCTTCCCATGCTCTGGAACAAAATCCCAGTTCATGTTAGGCAGAGCCCCTCACTGACTCTCTTCAAGAGAAATCTTGATGAGTGGATGGGAGATCATAAGATTACCCCAGGGGTCACATCTGTGTCACTACTAGACAGGGGCACAGTAAACTAATTCTATTATATAAGGGGACCTTCACTGTGTCACTACTAGACAGAGGCACAGTATTCTAAATCTATTCTGTGCATTTTTGTACCATTTCATGGGGTGGCAAAAGCCACATCACTATGGCTAGGCTTACAAATGCCCCAGGGTAGATAGCCTAGTACTAAACTATGAAACTATGAAACTATGAGCAAGGCGGAAGGATGTCCTAACTACAATCATCACAGTGTCATGAGCTGGGCAGAAGGACTTCCTTACTACAGTCATCATAGTGTCATGAGCAAGGCAGAAGGATGTCTAACTAAAATCATCATAGCATCATGAGCAAGGCAGAAGGATGTCCTTACTACAATCATCATAGTGTGATGAGTATGACAGAAGAATATCCTAACTACAGTCATCATAGTGTCATGAGCAAGGCAGAAGGATGTCCTAACGATAAACATCATAGTGTCATGAGCAAGGCAGAAGGATGTCCTAACTACAATCATCATAGTATCATGAGCAAGGCAGAAGGATGTCTTAACTACAATCATCATAGTGTCATAAGGAAGGCAGAAGAATGTCCTAACTATAATCATCATAGTGTCATGAGCAAGGCAGAAGGATGTCCTAACTACAATCATCCTAGTGTCATGAGCAAAGCAGAAGGATATCCTAACTACAATCACCATAGTATCATGAGCAAGGCAGAAGGATGTCCTAACTGCAATCATAATAGTGTCATAAGCATGGCAGAAGAATGTCCTAACTACAATCATCATAGTGTCATGAGCAAGGCCGAAGTATGTCCTAACTACAATCATCATGGTATCATGAGCAAGGCAGAATCATGCCCTAACTACAATCATCATAGTGTCATGAGCAAGGCAGAAGGATGTCCTAACTGCAATCATCATAATATCATGAGCAAGGCAGGAGGATGTCCTAACCACAATCATCATAGTATCAAAATCAAGGGAGAAGGATGTCCTAACTACAATCATCATAGTGTCATGAGCAAGGCAGATGGCTGGCCTTACTACAATCATCATTGTATCATAAGCAAGGCAGAAGGACTTTCTAACTACAGTCTTCATAGTGTCATGAGCAAGGCAGAAGGATGTCCTAACTACAATCATCATAGTATCATGAGCAAGGCAGAAAGATGTCCTAACTTCAATCATCATAGTGTCATGAGCAATGCAGAAGGACTACCTAACTACAATCATCATAGTAGCATGAGCAAGGCAGAAGGATGTCCTAACTACAATCATCATAGTGTCATGATCAAGGCAGATGGATGTCCAAACTGCAATCGCCATAGTGTCATGAGCAAGGCAGAAGGATGTCTAACTAGAATCATCATAGTAGGATGAGGAAGGCAGAAGAATGTCCTTACAATCATCATAGTATCATGAGCAATGCAGAAGGATGTACTAACTATAATCATCATAGTGTCATAAACAAGGCAGAAAGATGTCCTAACTACAATCATCATAGTGTCATGAGCAAGGCAGAAGGATGTCCTAACTGCAATCATCACAGTATCACGAGCAAGCCAGGAGGATGTCCTAACCAGAATCTTCATAGTGTCATGAGCAAGGAAGTAGGATTTCCTAACTTCAATCATCATAGTATCATGAGAAAGGCAGACGGACTTCATAACTACAATCATCATAGTAGCATGAGCAAGGCAGAAGGATGTCCTAACTACAATCATCATAGTGTCATGAGCAAGGCAGAAGGATGTCCTAACTGCAATCATCATAGTGTCATGATCAAGGCAGATGGATGTCCAAACTGCAATCGCCATAGTGTCATGAGCAAGGCAGAAGGATGTCTAACTAGATTCATCATAGTAGGATGAGGAAGGCAGAAGGATGTCCTTACTACAATCATCATGGTATCATGAGCAAGGCAGAATGATGTCTAACTGCAATCATCATAGTATCATGAGCAAGGCAAAAGGATGTCCTAACTGCAATCATCATAGTGTCATTAGCAAGGCAGAAGGATGTACTAACTACAATCATCATAGTGTCATAAGCAAGGCAGAAAGATGTCCTAACTACAATCATCATAGTGTCATGAGCAAGGCAGAAGGATGTCCTAACTGCAATCATCACAGTATCACGAGCAAGCCAGGAGGATGTCCTAACCAGAATCATCATAGTGTCATGAGCAAGGCAGTAGGATTTCCTAACTTCAATCATCATAGTGTCATGAGAAAGGCAGACGGACTTCATAACTACAATCATCATAGTAGCATGAGCAAGGCAGAAGGATGTCCTAACTACAATTACCATAGTATCATGAGCAAGGCAGAAGGATGTCCTAACTGCAATCATCATAATGTCATGAGCAAGGCAGAAGAATGTCCTAACTACAATCATCATAGTGCCATGAGCATGGCAGACAGATATATTAACTATAATCGTCATAGTGTCATGAGCAAGGCAGAAGGATGTTCTAACTACAATCATCATAGTATCATGAGCAAGGCAGAAGGATGTCCTAATTACAATCATCATAGTGTCATGAGCAAGTCAAAAGGGCTTCCTAGCTACAATCATCATAGTATCATGAGCAAGGCAGAAGGATGTCCTAACTACAATCATCATAGTGTCATGAGCAAGGCAGAAGGATGTCGTAACTACAATCATCATAGTGTCATGAGCAAGGCAGAAGGATGTCCTAACTGCAATCATCATAATATCATGAGCAAGGCAGGAGGATGTCCTAACCACAATCATCATAGTGGCATAAGCAAGGGAAAAGGATGTCCTAACTACAATCATCATAGTGTCATGAGCAAGGCAGAAGGATGGCCTTACTACAATTATCACCGTATCATGAGCAAGGCAGAATGACTTCCTAACTACAGTCTTCATAGTGTCATGAGCAAGGCAGAAGGATGTCCTAACTACAATCATCATAGTATCATGAGCAAGGCAGAAGGATGTCCTAACTTCAATCATCATAGTTTCATGAGCAACGCAGAAGGACTACCTAACTACAATCATCATAGTAGCATGAGCAAGGCAGAAGGATGTCCTAACTACAATCATCATAGTGTCATGAGCAAGGCAGAAAGATGTCCTAACTACAATCATCATAGTGTCATGATCAAGGCAGATGGATGTCCAAACTGCAATCATCATGATGTCATGAACATGACAGAGGGATGTCCTAACTACAATCACCATAGTGTCATGAGCAAGGCAGAAGGATGTCTAACTAGAATCATCATAGTAGGATGAGCAAGGCAGAAGGATGTCCTTACTACAATCATCATAGTATCATGAGCAAGGCAGAAGGATGTCCTAACTACAATCATCATAGTGTCATAAGCAAGGCAGAAGGATGTCCTAACTACAATCATCATGGTATCATGAGCAAGGCAGAATCATGCCCTAACTACAATCATCATAGTGTCATGAGCAAGGCAGAAGGATGTCCTAACTGCAATCATCATAATATCATGAGCAAGGCAGGAGGATGTCCTAACCACAATCATCATGGTATCATGAGCAAGGCAGAATCATGCCCTAACTACAATCATCATAGTGTCATGAGCAAAGCAGAAGGATATCCTAACTACAATCACCATAGTATCATGAGCAAGGCAGAAGGATGTCCTAACTGCAATCATAATAGTGTCATAAGCATGGCAGAAGAATGTCCTAACTACAATCATCATAGTGTCATGAACAAGGCCGAAGTATGTCCTAACTACAATCATCATGGTATCATGAGCAAGGCAGAATCATGCCCTAACTACAATCATCATAGTGTCATGAGCAAGGCAGAAGGATGTCCTAACTGCAATCATCATAATATCATGAGCAAGGCAGGAGGATGTCCTAACCACAATCATCATAGTATCAGAATCAAGGGAGAAGGATGTCCTAACTACAATCATCATAGTGTCATGAGCAAGGCAGAAGGATGTCCTAACTACAATCATCATAGTATCATGAGCAAGGCAGAAAGATGTCCTAACTTCAATCATCATAGTGTCATGAGCAATGCAGAAAGACTACCTAACTACAATCATCATAGTAGCATGAGCAAGGCAGAAGGATGTCCTAACTACAATCATCATAGTGTCATGATCAAGGCAGATGGATGTCCAAACTGCAATCGCCATAGTGTCATGAGCAAGGCAGAAGGATGTCTAACTAGAATCATCATAGTAGGATGAGGAAGGCAGAAGAATGTCCTTACTACAATCATCATAGTATCATGAGCAATGCAGAAGGATGTACTAACTATAATCATCATAGTGTCATAAACAAGGCAGAAAGATGTCCTAACTACAATCATCATAGTGTCATGAGCAAGGCAGAAGGATGTCCTAACTGCAATCATCACAGTATCACGAGCAAGCCAGGAGGATGTCCTAACCAGAATCATCATAGTGTCATGAGCAAGGCAGTAGGATTTCCTAACTTCAATCATCATAGTATCATGAGAAAGGCAGATGGACTTCATAACTACAATCATCATAGTAGCATGAGCAAGGCAGAAGGATGTCCTAACTACAATCATCATAGTGTCATGAGCAAGGCAGAAGGATGTCCTAACTGCAATCATCATAGTGTCATGATCAAGGCAGATGGATGTCCAAACTGCAATCGCCATAGTGTCATGAGCAAGGCAGAAGGATGTCTAACTAGATTCATCATAGTAGGATGAGGAAGGCAGAAGGATGTCCTTACTACAATCATCATGGTATCATGAGCAAGGCAGAATGATGTCCTAACTGCAATCATCATAGTATCATGAGCAAGGCAAAAGGATGTCCTAACTGCAATCATCATAGTGTCATTAGCAAGGCAGAAGGATGTACTAACTACAATCATCATAGTGTCATAAGCAAGGCAGAAAGATGTCCTAACTACAATCATCATAGTGTCATGAGCAAGGCAGAAGGATGTCCTAACTGCAATCATCACAGTATCACGAGCAAGCCAGGAGGATGTCCTAACCAGAATCATCATAGTGTCATGAGCAAGGCAGTAGGATTTCCTAACTTCAATCATCATAGTGTCATGAGAAAGGCAGACGGACTTCATAACTACAATCATCATAGTAGCATGAGCAAGGCAGAAGGATGTCCTAACTACAATTACCATAGTATCATGAGCAAGGCAGAAGGATGTCCTAACTGCAATCATCATAATGTCATGAGCAAGGCAGAAGAATGTCCTAACTACAATCATCATAGTGCCATGAGCATGGCAGACAGATATATTAACTATAATCGTCATAGTGTCATGAGCAAGGCAGAAGGATGTTCTAACTACAATCATCATAGTATCATGAGCAAGGCAGAAGGATGTCCTAATTACAATCATCATAGTGTCATGAGCAAGTCAAAGGGCTTCCTAGCTACAATCATCATAGTATCATGAGCAAGGCAGAAGGATGTCCTAACTACAATCATCATAGTGTCATGAGCAAGGCAGAAGGATGTCGTAACTACAATCATCATAGTGTCATGAGCAAGGCAGAAGGATGTCCTAACTGCAATCATCATAATATCATGAGCAAGGCAGGAGGATGTCCTAACCACAATCATCATAGTGGCATAAGCAAGGGAAAGGATGTCCTAACTACAATCATCATAGTGTCATGAGCAAGGCAGAAGGATGGCCTTACTACAATTATCACGTATCATGAGCAAGGCAGAATGACTTCTAACTACAGTCTTCATAGTGTCATGAGCAAGGCAGAAGGATGTCCTAACTACAATCATCATAGTATCATGAGCAAGGCAGAAGGATGTCCTAACTTCAATCATCATAGTTTCATGAGCAACGAGAAGGACTACCTAACTACAATCATCATAGTAGCATGAGCAAGGCAGAAGGATGTCCTAACTACAATCATCATAGTGTCATGAGCAAGGCAGAAAGATGTCCTAACTACAATCATCATAGTGTCATGATCAAGGCAGATGGATGTCCAAACTGCAATCATCATGATGTCATGAACATGACAGAGGGATGTCCTAACTACAATCACCATAGTGTCATGAGCAAGGCAGAAGGATGTCTAACTAGAATCATCATAGTAGGATGAGCAAGGCAGAAGGATGTCCTTACTACAATCATCATAGTATCATGAGCAAGGCAGAAGGATGTCCTAACTACAATCATCATAGTGTCATAAGCAAGGCAGAAGGATGTCCTAACTACAATCATCATGGTATCATGAGCAAGGCAGAATCATGCCCTAACTACAATCATCATAGTGTCATGAGCAAGGCAGAAGGATGTCCTAACTGCAATCATCATAATATCATGAGCAAGGCAGGAGGATGTCCTAACCACAATCATCATGGTATCATGAGCAAGGCAGAATCATGCCCTAACTACAATCATCATAGTGTCATGAGCAAAGCAGAAGGATATCCTAACTACAATCACCATAGTATCATGAGCAAGGCAGAAGGATGTCCTAACTGCAATCATAATAGTGTCATAAGCATGGCAGAAGAATGTCCTAACTACAATCATCATAGTGTCATGAACAAGGCCGAAGTATGTCCTAACTACAATCATCATGGTATCATGAGCAAGGCAGAATCATGCCTAACTACAATCATCATAGTGTCATGAGCAAGGCAGAAGGATGTCCTAACTGCAATCATCATAATATCATGAGCAAGGCAGGAGGATGTCCTAACCACAATCATCATAGTATCAGAATCAAGGGAGAAGGATGTCCTAACTACAATCATCATAGTGTCATGAGCAAGGCAGAAGGATGTCCTAACTACAATCATCATAGTATCATGAGCAAGGCAGAAAGATGTCCTAACTTCAATCATCATAGTGTCATGAGCAATGCAGAAAGACTACCTAACTACAATCATCATAGTAGCATGAGCAAGGCAGAAGGATGTCCTAACTACAATCATCATAGTGTCATGATCAAGGCAGATGGATGTCCAAACTGCAATCGCCATAGTGTCATGAGCAAGGCAGAAGGATGTCTAACTAGAATCATCATAGTAGGATGAGGAAGGCAGAAGAATGTCCTTACTACAATCATCATAGTATCATGAGCAATGCAGAAGGATGTACTAACTATAATCATCATAGTGTCATAAACAAGGCAGAAAGATGTCCTAACTACAATCATCATAGTGTCATGAGCAAGGCAGAAGGATGTCCTAACTGCAATCATCACAGTATCACGAGCAAGCCAGGAGGATGTCCTAACCAGAATCATCATAGTGTCATGAGCAAGGCAGTAGGATTTCCTAACTTCAATCATCATAGTATCATGAGAAAGGCAGATGGACTTCATAACTACAATCATCATAGTAGCATGAGCAAGGCAGAAGGATGTCCTAACTACAGTCATCATAGTGTCATGAGCAAGGCAGAAGGATATCCTAACTGCAATCATCATAGTGTCATGATCAAGGCAGATGGATGTCCAAACTGCAATCGCCATAGTGTCATGAGCAAGGCAGAAGGATGTCTAACTAGATTCATCATAGTAGGATGAGGAAGGCAGAAGGATGTCCTTACTACAATCATCATGGTATCATGAGCAAGGCAGAATGATGTCCTAACTGCAATCATCATAGTATCATGAGCAAGGCAAAAGGATGTCCTAACTGCAATCATCATAGTGTCATTAGCAAGGCAGAAGGATGTACTAACTACAATCATCATAGTGTCATAAGCAAGGCAGAAAGATGTCCTAACTACAATCATCATAGTGTCATGAGCAAGGCAGAAGGATGTCCTAACTGCAATCATCACAGTATCACGAGCAAGCCAGGAGGATGTCCTAACCAGAATCATCATAGTGTCATGAGCAAGGCAGTAGGATTTCCTAACTTCAATCATCATAGTGTCATGAGAAAGGCAGACGGACTTCATAACTACAATCATCATAGTAGCATGAGCAAGGCAGAAGGATGTCCTAACTACAATTACCATAGTATCATGAGCAAGGCAGAAGGATGTCCTAACTGCAATCATCATAATGTCATGAGCAAGGCAGAAGAATGTCCTAACTACAATCATCATAGTGCCATGAGCATGGCAGACAGATATATTAACTATAATCGTCATAGTGTCATGAGCAAGGCAGAAGGATGTTCTAACTACAATCATCATAGTATCATGAGCAAGGCAGAAGGATGTCCTAATTACAATCATCATAGTGTCATGAGCAAGTCAAAAGGGCTTCCTAGCTACAATCATCATAGTATCATGAGCAAGGCAGAAGGATGTCCTAACTACAATCATCATAGTGTCATGAGCAAGGCAGAAGGATGTCGTAACTACAATCATCATAGTGTCATGAGCAAGGCAGAAGGATGTCCTAACTGCAATCATCATAATATCATGAGCAAGGCAGGAGGATGTCCTAACCACAATCATCATAGTGGCATAAGCAAGGGAAAAGGATGTCCTAACTACAATCATCATAGTGTCATGAGCAAGGCAGAAGGATGGCCTTACTACAATCATCACCATATCATGAGCAAGGCAGAATGACTTCCTAACTACAGTCTTCATAGTGTCATGAGCAAGGCAGAAGGATGTCCTAACTACAATCATCATAGTATCATGAGCAAGGCAGAAGGATGTCCTAACTTCAATCATCATAGTTTCATGAGCAACGCAGAAGGACTACCTAACTACAATCATCATAGTAGCATGAGCAAGGCAGAAGGATGTCCTAACTACAATCATCATAGTGTCATGAGCAAGGTAGAAAGATGTCCTAACTACAATCATCATAGTGTCATGATCAAGGCAGATGGATGTCCAAACTGCAATCATCATGATGTCATGAACATGACAGAGGGATGTCCTAACTACAATCACCATAGTGTCATGAGCAAGGCAGAAGGATGTCTAACTAGAATCATCATAGTAGGATGAGCAAGGCAGAAGGATGTCCTTACTACAATCATCATAGTATCATGAGCAAGGCAGAAGGATGTCCTTACTACAATCATCATAGTGTCATAAGCAAGGCAGAAGGATGTCCTAACTACAATCATCATAGTGTCATGAGCAAGGCAGAAGGATGTCCTAACTGCAATCATCATAGTATCACGAGCAAGGCAGGAGGATGTCCTAACCAGAATCATCATAGTGTCATGAGAAAGCCAGTAGGATTTCCTAACTACAATCATCATCATGTCATGAGAAAGGCAGAAGGACTTCCTAACTACAATCATTATAGTATCCTGAGCAACACAGAATGACGTCCTAACTACAAAAGCACTATAGGTTCATATGTGAACAGTGTAGAGAAAGTGATACCCTTGGCAGACTGAAATTTGTTTTCTTCTCTCCCCTTTTGTATTCAAACTCTTTAAACCATGACCTTACATTCACATTTCATCTCTTGAACTTAATGCCTGCTTGCCAGTTAGCACAGAATATTAAAGCTATGAGCTGTTAATAAGCTTCAACATGTACTCCATGGTTTGATTCTCTTAGCCTCCTTTTGCCTACTGTGCAACTCTGAACAAAGTACTTAAGCATTCAATGCTTCCAATTCATCTGTGAAAGAGAACACTTGTGTCCTGTGGAGTTAACTGGCTAATAAATAAATGAGAAAAATATATAATGCTGGTAGATTTGCTTGTTTCAGTAATTTGAGTTTCTAATTTTGTATTTGTTCTGCTGTGTTTACTACCTAAAAATCTCAAAGAATTTTATGTAGAGAATCTCTTTTTTGGGGGAGGGGGTTCTGAATAATAAGGCATTGATTTTGCACTGTGAGGGATACAGCATTAGTCAGCACATCTATCACCATCAGACTTATGGCCACGCAGAAAGCAGAGGTGATGATGCGACAATAGCAGACCAGGCACTTTACATGTGCTAAGAAAAGCAACATCAAATCTACCAGCTCAACAAGTAATTGGCACTAATAAAATCTAGTCCACTTTCTTGGTATGAAGTGCCCACCATAAGTAACATAAGAGACAGTGTTTTGAGGAAAGATTACATTTTTGTAACATTCAGTAATTTAACATGTCACACTAGTAGTCTATCAATATTTGGGATCAAGGGAACATTTAAGCCTTTCCCAACTAACTTAACCAGGTTTCTATATCTAATTGTATCTGATGCGTTGAAGTTATGAATACTTTGGTATCTTCATTAGGCCAATAAAAATTTACATGTATGAGATGCCCTCCAGGAGTGAAAACTCATGCTGCTATCTACCTTCTCATAAAGCCTGTGATATGTGAGATGAATCAACAATTCTGGTTCCTACATAACTCTTCTCTTAGCAGATATTGTGCAAATGGAGACATTCATCATTTCAATTTCCTGTAAAAGCAATCCACGTTTTGCATTACTTTCTTGCAGAAAATAAATTACACTGGTATTTTTGAAACAATACAGATATGTGTTTTTGCTTTATAAATATAGATACATTTCATATTTTCTATGTCAAATTTATGAAAGAAGGTGGAGATATAACTGTTTATTATTGACTGACATCAAATTGTATGAGCTGTGTTTGACTTGTATCCTCAGACATAAGAAATACAGAAAAAAAATCAATGAAATACTAAATCAATCAATTAAACACCCTTTTGACAACTAATTAAACTACAGTTGTGTGGTGTGGTAAACTAGATTACCGCCCCATAAGCTTGACGAGCCTTGTCTGCAAAGCTATGGAGAGGATCATAATGGAACTCATAAATAAAGACATTGGTGGACCTACAGACACTGGATCCTACCCAATTTGGCTTTGTCAAGGGCAGATCCTGCCTCTTGAACTTGGTCGACTTTTTCGAAACAGTCACTAAGGCCATTGATGAGGGTAAGGCAGTTCACACAGCCTACCTTGACCTAGCAAAAGCGTTCGACACAATACCCCACTCGGGCATCATAGAAAAGCTCACCAGCTTAGATGTAAACTCATATGTCACAAGATGGGTTGCAAGCTGGCTCAAGGACAGAACACACAGGGTTAGAGTTGCTGGTGCCATGTCAGACTCTAAGCCGGTCACGAGCGGTGTCCCACAGGGCTCAGTCCTGGGCCCCCTCTTGTTCGGCATTTATTTTTCTGAAGTGCAGGCAAACATAGGGGGATTGTGGCTGACAAAATTTGCAGATGACTGCAAACTGGGCACCATAATTGACACTCCATCAGACACAGACATCCTCCAGAAAGGTCTCATAGAAATGGATAACTGGTGCCAGAGCCATGGCCTTAAGCTAAATGCCAAAAAATGTATAGTCATACCCTTTGGGAAAAACAAGGTAACCCCTAATTACCACACAGGTGGTAATCCATTAAACATGGAAGAAGTTATCAGGGACCTGGGGACCCAAGTTGACAGTAACCTCTCTTTTGACACTCACATTGCCAAAGTGGTTAGGAAGACCTTCTACATTGCCCACCTGATCATGAAGGATTCACATCCAGATCAGGAGAGGTCATTGTACCCCTGTACTCTTCACTTATCAGACCAATGATTGAGTACAATGCCCCATTCGGAATGTACCTTACCCGACATCTGCAGCAGTTGGAAAGACCCCAAAAGCTCCTCACCAAAAGGATAAAGGGGCTCAAACATATGTCATATGATGCCCGACTGAAGAAACTCCAGCTCTATTCAGTCGCATACCGTCTGCTCAGAGGTGATCTGTGCCTGACATACAAGGCCATGTCCAACCCGGAATTAATGGACATGCTCCACCTCAGAAAATCCAAATCCACCAGAGCCACGAGAGCAAGAGACTTAAACCTCAACACGGATATAAATAGGACGTGCTGGAGGGACAGATTCATCACCCAGAGACTACCTACACTATGGAACAGAATCCCAGTCCATGTGAGGCAGAGCCCCTCACTGACTCTGTTCAAGAGAAATCTTGACGAGTGGATGGGAGATTGTAGGTTTACCCCGGGAATCATCTCTGTATCACTGCTGGACAGAGGCACAGCAAACTAATGGGTATAGTATTCTCATCCTAAGGGGTGGTGAAAGCCACACACACTCTGGCTAGGCTTATAAATGCCCTAGGGCAGATAGCCTAGTATGAACCTATGAACCTATGAACCTATGTTCAAATGATCACTGCTGCAATAGCCTTAGCCATATGGGTTATATCCTTCATAGGGTATAACAGCCAGCCAGCTTCCAAAGCTTCAAGGCACCTTCCATGCTCCCAAACTGTCACTCAGCTTGAGTTGTTGGCACCAACTAGAAAACCTTTTCCATTTGCTAATACAGGATTTTCTAGTAGCAGGCTTTCTTGCCTTCATTAGCCCCAGTTGCACTTCCTCAGTAAACAGGTGGCTAAGCAAGCAATAATGCTTGACAGGGTATAATTAACGCCTGCCTAAGGGTGTTATGAGGCCCAACGCCGCAGGTGGAGGGCCTCTACACCCCTGGAAATGCATTAATTACACATTAACATACACCCCGGAGGGCATTATTGTGCTTAGACAATTGGCTCACTGTACAATTGTTGTGCTTTACTTGCTTGTTTGTTTCTTTTTTTAAGTGCTATTTTTTTATATATATTTTTAATGTAAACTAGTTCATCCGCCTACTGTTTCAAGCTTGCTGTAGTACATGTTAATGGTGTTGGAGGAAGCATTTTATATCAAAGCTATATAAAAAATAATATAGAGTTTAAAAAAATAAGCAAGTGAAACACAACATACAGCTCATTCTCTCTACCATACACACATGCACAGTCTCCTCTGCTTTCATACACATGCATATACACACACAGTCTCCTCTGCTTTCATACAGACACTCACTCACACATGATCTGTCTCAATCTGTTTCTCAGTCTCTCACAGTCTCCAGCTGCTTTCATACACACGTTCAGTGTCACTCACTCTTGATCTCTCTCACAGGCAGTCTGCTCTGCTTACATACATATATTCACTCACACATCACCCACTTTCTCTATCACTCTCTCCATCCATCTCTCTCGCTTTCTCACAAACACACACACACAGACACACACACACACACACACACACACACACACACACACACACACACACACACACACACACACACAGCCTCTCTGCTTTCATGCACCCATTCACACACATGCAGACAGAAACACATTTAAGGATATTTGCTGTATCCACCAAGTCATTTCTCTTCTGACAAACCCCAGAAGAGTTTGAAAAGCCAAACGATGTTGGTGCTGAGAAGAAAAGAAACTTCAGCTACCATTGTGTCTTTTTCATGTGGAGTTTTACTAGGGGTGTCATGAGAATCATAGATGCCATGAAACCCAGAATCCTGAGGTATTCCCATGCCATGACTGATGGTTGACTGGAAAACTATAGGAACAGATCTAGATATAGATCTACTTTTTCCTGTGGAAGAAAAGCTCTTTTAACTGAAGTGTCTAGCTGACACCTAAGGAACACAATCCTTTGTGAAGGAGTCAAAAAAACTTTGAGCATTTTCTTGGAAGCCCAGATTGTGTAAGAGATCTCTTACCGAACTGAACATTTTCTGATACTTTTAAAAAGATTCTGCAACAATAACCAAGTCATCTAAATATGTAAAAAATGTGCCTACCCTGTAGCACTGAGCAATAACTGGAGCTAGACACTTTGTGAACACTCTTGAAAGAACAGGTAACATATTGGGAAGTGATATCATTTTGAACATGAGGACTATCACAAACAGGTTTAGGAAAGAAATTTTCTTTCTTTGGTACTAAAAACATACTTGAATAAAAACATTTCCCAACCTGGGAAGGAGGAAGAAATGGTTCTACCATTCCATGGGATAGCATATGACGAAGGACAGAGGGAAATAGGAGTGTGGTATGGTGGATAAGGCATTACCACCCTGGAAAGGAGGAATTTCCTCCCACTGCCATCTGCAACCTTGAAGAATGATATTCAGAACCCATTTGTCCAAAGCTATCTGTTGCCAAAGAGAAAAATGGAGATTAAACTTTCTGGAAGGCAAAAGGGACTTTCAGCATGGGAGGGGGAACAAGACCCCTTAAACAGTAATTTTCACTTTGTGGATTGCCTTGGTTTTGTGTTCCGGAACTTTTTTGGAACCACCTTGCCATTTCTTCTTAAGCATTTGTTTACCTGCATTTTGTTGAGACTGTTTATTTTGTGAAAATTGGATGAGGGACTATAGAATCCCTTAGAAAATTTGGTAAAGAAGAGCTGAAAAATCTTAAGAAAGTTCCTGTATGAACTTACCCCTTTCATTACATTTTTTATCTCTTCTGCAGCGCATGATCCAAAAATTAAATCTCTATCCAAAGCAGAATTCAAAATCTCATTTTAACATCTTCTGGAAAGTTCTGAGAATGTAGCCAGGCAAGCCTCCACAAAACAGTGCTAGTAGCCATAGGCCTGGAAGAGGTATTATCTAAGTCATATACATATTGTAAACAATCAGTAGTGATTTATATAATGTATGAAACTAAACTATTTAAAGCATGTTTTTTCCTCAACAAAGAAACTGCTGATAAAACATTCCTCAAACTTTCACAATCAGTCTGAAACACTTTGACATGTGAGCCTGGCAATTCACAGTTCTGAAAATCAAAATTACAGAATACACTTTATTCCCATACTTATTAATAACTTTCTGAGCCTTGTTATCCACAAATGTAGTGTGAGCTATTGCTTTCCTTAGCGGTTTGCTTTAGCTGCCTACTTCAGTCTGCTCTAGCCCTTTCTGTGTTCAGCCTACTTGCAATTGGCACTGAGGCAGTATATCAGCCTATCTCATTTTTGCTGACAACACCTTGTGCTTAACTAACACTTAACTAACACAGACACTATTTTTGAGAGATGTAAATATTAATTGAACTTGGTGGTTGGTCTCTCACTGTCTGCCCATCAGTAAAAATCATGCCTACACTACACAGCACTCCAACACTAAATTCACACATGTTGAGGTAGTAAAGAATTCATTATATAAGCCTCATCATTTCCTCACAAACAAGCCTCAGTCACCTGGACTCACAGCTACTTCTACAGCTACACCCAAATCCTCTCCATTTATCTCCTTGAAGAGTCATTAGCAATGTAAGCACTACATCAATAATACTCCCAAAAACTGCAGCCTCCCTCTTTAAAGTCCTACTTATCAGTGACTCTGTAGTTGAGCACACAGAATAA
This sequence comes from Protopterus annectens, assembly GCF_019279795.1. Taxonomy (NCBI): domain Eukaryota; kingdom Metazoa; phylum Chordata; order Ceratodontiformes; family Protopteridae; genus Protopterus; species Protopterus annectens. The sequence goes on from NC_056750.1 coordinate 128,333,120, forward strand.
TACCCTCACCAGGCTGGACAAGGAAGATATGACATGAGGCTGCCTATAATCTGCAAGAATTTGTGATGTGATCAGAGCTTTTATCTCAACACTCTAAATATGACTGTGACTTTGTGGTTGCCATATGGGTTTGCATATTGTCTGATGCTCTACCCTAGGGGAGACACAGACAGACATGGTGGATATCTCCTTACATGTGTCCTTGGTAGATAAAACAGTCTTAAATAGCATTCTGCCATCACTATGAATTGTGCTACAGTACAAAGACACAACAACAGGTTTAAACAACTTAATAATTAACTAGTGTCAGTCCAATGACTTTCTTTGGGAATCCAGTGTGTGTCAGCATGATAGGTGATGGTTGACAGGGCAATTTGCTGTACCATGATGGACTGCACCTAACTCTTCATGGCTTCTGCATACCAGCTAAAACTTCTGTAGTCCCCAAAGTGTTCTTTTTTTTGGGGGGGGGGGTGGCATCTTCAGGACATACCAATGTAGCAAATTCCAATTCAACCTACATAAAAGTGGTATTACTTAATGCTAATATTTTAAATAAAAAATTCCAAAACTTGAGACCTTCTGACTCTCGAGCATATATACAGTTGACATTTATTAAAATATGGTTTCCTTCTTAACCTGGGTTTAGTGCCTACTATTCATTAAAAACCATTAGGAACTGCAATGTTCCTTCTGTACATATCTGTAATCTCATCATTTCACACAAAATCCCACATGAATCCAGACTAGAACTTTTCACAATTGTGGTCACTCTGAACGTAATCATCATATTCTTTTGAATTATAGGCTCCCTTCAATGTTTCTTGCCAATTTATGACGTATACCTAAATCATTTGGAAAGAAACCTCAGGATTTAATAAAATCCATGTAGGCACTCTGTACAGCCTACTCAGAATCTATCTCTTTACATGCCCACGGTCCCCCATCGGCAGTGCGTCATGCATATTTATGATGGCACACTGCTGAGGGAGAGCCAAGGAACAAGAATATTGAATCAGTGTAGGGAGAGGTGTAGCAGCTAACCATGGCTGCAGATGATGTTGAGACTCTCTGCAATGGCCTTTTTTTTAAAACACATGTTTGAGCAGTGTGGGTGGCACAGAGCACAGCAATGCCAAGCTGTGCTCACATATATATAGGAGACACCTGCTAGACATCTATAAAATAGAAACCAGGTGTAATTAATTATTTATTTGAAGGTGTGTTTAAGCATGTTTAAACATGTTTGCTTGGCTCGGCATGGTGCTCAGCACTGCTAACAGGTAGCTCAGTGGTATATATGAAGGTATACCAGGTTTCTTAATATTCACATAGCTAAATTGGTAGAGTTATGGCCTTAAGTGCATTAGGCCTAGGGTTTGAATACATGGAAGGGAAAACATGTATGTATTTTTGCTGTACAAGTTATAAACAACATTTTAAAATATGGCTCCACTGTGTTCTGCCTTGCTCTGCTCAACTGTGCAAAAACCTGCTAAGCACCACATAAACATGTTAATGGCTGCCAATGTTTGCATGGTGCTCAGCTTTGCTTAAACCATGATTGTGTGTTTGTACACTGCTCAGCTCTGCTTGGCTGGTTTGTGCACTGCTAAGCAATGCAGCACTTTTTTGAATGGTGCTTAGTGACATATAAGGGTGGGAAAATAGCTTATATTAAGCACAATAGTCAGGACTCTGCATCATCTTTTGAGTCTTATCTATTGTAGATATGGCTGGTGGTGCCGGAGAAGGTGAGCACTTTTGGGCAGAGAGGTGGGGCATTCTAGAGTCCAGGGTCATGGTTGAGCTCCTTGTTAAAAAAAACATGATGATAGGCTTGCAGGGCAGTTTCCAGGGTTCAGAGTGTAAGATGGATGCCTGTGATCAGTTGGCCAAAGAAGTCACCAGTGCTACTCGTATCCTCCATACAGGTGAGTAGTATCGTCACCACCATGATGACCTGAAAAGGTGAAAGAGGGTAACCTTGGACACCTGGCTTCAAGAAGCAAGGGCAGGGAATGCCCTATAAATATGTAAGTATGTTTTCTGCTGTTGTAACAAAATGCAAGCTGAATGTCTGTAAAACTGGTATGCATAATGGTGTGCTTCTCTCCCAACAGCTGTAGCTGAGAGGGCTGTTGAGTCCCATGCCAGGCACTTGGCCAGGTTACTCCACGATTGTGGTGAGTACAGATGTATTATGCTAACTGTAGTGCAATAAACAAGAAAGAGTAAAGCATTAATTGCAAAAAAGTATATACAATAAAGTCTGTAGTGCAATAAATGTGGAATTAGAGATGTAGTGCAATAAATGAATAATAACAACTGTAGTTCGATAAAAACAAGAAACAATACCAATAACAGCAAGGAAAATAATGTACATTAGGATTATCTTGTCATAACCATTGCATTACAGCTGTATGCATTGAGCCTGTAAGGTAAGGTGGCCACAGTGAAGTATAACACTTTAATAGCTGTAGAATGCAAATCTAATGGCCTACAGACTGTACTGCTTAACTCATAGTACTGTCCAAGGCTGTCTCTAGGCCAATATTGGTGTATAATGCTCTGTCATCCACAGACTTCAGATAATAAAAGTATATGGGTGAGGTAGCCCACTCCATGAGCTGATATTGTCTGTTGAATCCACAGATATTTCAACCCACTAACAATAAAATGTGTACACCTGCACTGTTGATACTGAAAGCTTATGTACTATCTGCATTATGCTTGTATTTCATGCATGTGCTTTCTACTGTCACTGCAGTCTAGTATAACTCTGTAGTAGTACTACTACCAAGTCATAGTATGGTTCCAGATGAGCTCCAGGCAAATATCAGTCATTCAGTAATCAGCAGTGACTCATTAGCTCAGTCTGTTACATGCTCTGTAAATAGTACATTTTGCCACACACAGTTCAGCATTCGAATCCAGTGGTATGTATCAGTAAATATTACAGTAGCAGTCATATAATGCTCGCAATTTCTCTCTCCACATGAACTATAGGTAAATGTGTGAAACAGACCATATTATGAGTAGATAATTGTGTTATATGTCACAGACTGTTAAAATCAATAGCAAGAATGTCTTCAGCAGCAATGTTCAGTCAGAAATAAAGCTGTGTAGTCCTCGTATGGCTGTATTCTTGGAATGTCGGTTCAAAGTTGCTGATGTCAGTTATTACAGTGGTCCCCAACCACCAGCCCATGGATCAAGTGGTACCAGGCCTGGTGTGAATGGAGTGGAAAGAAAAAGTGAATGTGTGTATGAGTGTGTTTATGTATCTGTATGTGTGATTGAATGATGGCCCGAAAGTAGAAGAGTGTGTGTGTGTGTGTGTGTGTGTGTGTGTGTGTGTGTGTGTGTGTGTGTGTGTGTGTGTGTGTGTGTGTGTGTGTGCGTGTGTAAGAGATTGGGAGAGTGAGAGTGATGTGTGAGTGAATGTAGGTATGAATAAGAAAGTGACTGTGTGTGGGAGAGATCGGGAGAGAGTGCAAACGATGTGTGAGTGAATGCAGGTATGAATGAGGATGTGATTGTGTGTGTGAGAGATCGGGAGAGAGTGAGAGTGATGTGAGTTAATGAGTGCATGAATGCAAAATAGACTGTGTGTGTGTGTGCGCGCGTGTGTGTGTGTGTGTGTGTGTGTGTGTGTGTGTGTGTGTGTGTGTGTGTGTGTGTGTGTGTGTGTGTGTCAGACAGAGGGAGACAGACAGAGAGGGACAGAGTGAAGAGTGAGAGTGATCCTTGGCAGCAGCAGCAATGAGGTTTATGCACCTCTCAACCATACTACCTAACCTTCCGCACAATAAATCTGGACACATACCTCTCAACCACTTGGAACAAGAAATCTGGACAAAACCATAAATAATGGGGGGACAAAGGCCCAAAAATTGGGACACTTTTAAATACTGCTCTTACAAATTTTGAAAGTAGATAGAAATACAGGTTTTGCATTAGCATGTATTTTTGGATAGGTATGAAGTATGAAACTCAACTGTCTTTCTCATTATTTTCTGACTTCAAACCTCAATCATCTGCCACTGATTTGCCAGAAAACAACAAATTTATGAGAAAAAGATCAAAATATGAGGCCAAAATCTGGACATTCTTTGAAAATCTGTACAGCTGAGAGATATGTTGGACAGAGCCAAATAATAGGGTCAGATTTTAAATATTGCTGTTATAAACTTAAAGTCAATAAGGTTGCAATTAGGTTTACGTACCTCTCAACCATAGTAGATCAATGTTATGCTATTAAGCAGACTGTGCACTTTATTTTATAGTAATTATTGCCAATTGTCATTTTATTGTACTTTGGGGCTTTTCTCCCTGGGTCTCAGCTGATAACAGATTTATATTCCAGTTAGGCCTCCCCATTATACAAATCTCAAATAAATAAATAAATATTATGCACTTTATTATGCATGCGCGATGGCTTGTCCATGACAAATGGTCTTACATGAAACTGGTCCTTGGTACAAAAAAGGTTGTAGACCACTGAATTAATACATTCTATGCAGATTTTCCCCTGCAGTCACAGCTATTAGGTTCTAGTCCCATGCCTGACAACCAAGGCACGACAGCTGGTTAGTGTCTGTACTGTACACATACATGTCACTCAAGTGTTAAGATTTCACATACTATAATTTCTATTGTGTAATCCATCTGTCAGAGGATTACCATGAAAATGATTACCCATAGTGCAAAGTATTACCAACTCAACTCATAGAACACCTCGGTAGTTATATAGGTAACTCCAGGAAGGTTGTGCTGAGGCGCCAGAGTGTTATTCAGTGTGAATAAACTATTTAATACAAGATTGGTGGCATCTTTTTCACTGGCTTTGTAGTCTGGTGAGTTATATAGTTCCACCTGATGTGCAAGTGTGCTGTGTATTTGTGTGCCTGCAGTTGTTACTGCTTCACCTATAGTGTTCCATGTAAATAGCTTGAGAGGTATGTACATTCTACATTAGCTATAGGAGACTTGTAGTCACTGCACACATAAAGAAAATACAGATCTGTAGAGTAGATAGTAGTACTATTGTCGGGGATATAACCTGCAATGTGACTAATAAGACTGTTTTTCACTCTCCCCCCACCTCTTATCTTCATTTGTTTATTATTGTTATTCATTTGTTATGGCTTACAATAACATACGTTGTTACATTAACTGTATTTTGAGCATGTGTTTTATTATTGTTATGTATTATTAACCTATCTTGTTAAATTACCTATTGTTGTGGGCCTTATGCTGTAACTGTTACTGGCATGCTGTTAACATAGTGACTGTTCTGTTATTTAATGTTGTGTTACACATAATATACATTAATATCTAATTGGGTTATTTCCAATGTTGTTCCATGCTGTTATTACTAACATGATTTGTTCATAACTAACCTATACTTATTGCTATATCTCAATGCCAGAGCAAGTCAAGGTAGGCCAGTTCCAGCTGATCCTCCTACTTTGCCTCAACTGGCCATGGCAGTGGGTCCCAGCACATCTGGGACCCACTTTGGTGGTGACCCCTCTGCTGTCCCTGCACTACCTGCTGCGTTGGGTAGGATTGCTTCAGGGGATGGAGCCCGGCCTTCCCCTGGGAGTGGTGGCAGACGGGCTGCTGTCACTCAAGCTCAACTGCTGGTCATGGTGCACAGGATTGTTCACCATAGTTGTCACTCGCCAGGTCAGGGTAAAACAGGCAAGCATTGTGGGATCTTGTTCAGGCAGCTTTATTGTATGCAAACACATCGTAAATGAGATTAAGTAACTTTAACTCATAAACAGATTAGCTATCATGCACATGGATGTTAACACTCTGGCTGCACCTTCAAAATGGCACTGAAGATAATGTGCTTGGTATTTATATGTACACACAAATCTTGGAAATGCTTCTTAAAGTACAACACACCTGTTATTCTACATCCTCCCTCTTGAGAAGTGACTTAGACATTGTCATTGAAATTAATGAATATGCAATTTACATAGAAATGATTTTCATCATGCAATCATACAAAGCTAAATACATGTATACAACTATGTCTAAGTTGCTGTGTATTTCACACTAGGCTTTGAAATGCAACCATATCATGTGACATAAAATTTGGGATCTGATTTAGCAACTGGAATTGTCTCTGCTGTCTGTTCAATCTTAGGAATGCGGGAATCATCTGCCGGAACAATATCAGGAGTCAAGACACATTCTGGAACATAAATTTCATCTGGATTGCTCTGAGAGTTAGAGTCTTTATCACAGGTATAATGCTGTGATATTGGTTATGTTACAGGAAGATGTCTACAATTTCCCCTGTTCCCCATACCCTCACATTTAACAAAATAGGATCTCAGCTCCACACAAATACTCGTTACTTGACCAATCTGGTCAAAACCTTTTGCCGTCAGCATTCTTATTGTCTCTCCTTTTTTCAATGGATGAAGAAATCTGCTTGACTTGTCATGAATGGACTTCTGGAAAGAATGCCTTCTAGATAACTGGGCTTTGATTGCTTGGTTGTTCTTAGCTTTAGGCTTCAATAAACTAGAACTAATAGGCAATGTTGTTCTGGTTTGCCTTGACAGAAGTCTGTGAAAAGGTGAGCCAAGTATATTGTCATGGGGTATGTTTCTGATATTGAGAACATTAAAAAAAATCAGTATATCATGCTTTGACTTCTCAAGTAATTGCTTTGCACTCTGTACTGCATGTTCAGCAGGTCCATTCGATTGTGGATACTCTGGATTACTAATAACACATAAGAAGTCCCATTCTCTGGCAAATGACGTAGACAGCAAGCTTCATAGCAGTATAGTAATTGCGTAATACTATAGTACAACGAACTAGATAGGCAGAGCAACTGTGTGTGTATCTGTGAGTGAGAAACAATATCTCCTGCCTAGGTGTGTAAAAATATTTAGGGTGGAAGGTTGGTGTAATGGTTAAGGTGCTTACTTTACAGACAAAGGGTGCAGGGTTTGATTCTTACCTGGGGTGATTTGGCTTGGCTTAAAATAGCTCACAGGGGCAGTTAGCTGAGAACTAATCTATGAACCTATGAACCTATGAAAGTTCTGAAACAACCGACTGATGAATTTCGTACCATTAGCAGAGATTAAATTCTGTGGACTGCTCTGGGTTGAGAAATGGTGTTTCAACTTAGTAATGACTACAGCAGAAGTTAAATTAAGTAGTAAATTGATCTTGAACCAATTTGAATATGAGTTTACCAATAGCAAGTAATGTTGATTATTCCATTCGAATATGTCAGTAGCTACAATTGACCGAGGTAGATCAGGAACTTGATTTAGCTTAAGTGGCTCTCTTTGCAAATGCGCTTCCGTACTATTACATACTGAACAGGAAGAAAGTACTCTATCAATGTATTTCACTAAAGAAGTCCAAAATACTAGTGCTCTTGGTCTTACCTTAGTAGATTCACAACCCAGGGAATCACGATGCAAAATCTGGATATATTCTTGTGTAAGGAAGCAGGAACAACAGTTTTAGTACCTTTGAAAATAATGCCATCTTCCATAAACAACTCATCTCTGTAGGGAAAGTAAGATTACACTTCTGGTGGTACACTCAATTGCTTTGATGGCCATCCAACACTAATATAATAACTAAGCTTTTGCAAAACTAGATCAGCCATTGTATGATCTCTTAGCTCATCAAGTCTTGTGGAAGAAAAATGATGCACTTCCATGACATAAAAGTCAAAATTCTTTGCATGAAGCTATTCTGTTGTATCTATGGGCACTCTGGGTAAGGTATCAGCCAGATAAAGAAGTCTGCCTTTTGTATAGACTATTTTGAAGTTGTACTTTTGCAATCTGAGCATCATTCTTTGTAATCTCACTGGAGCTGAATGCATAGGCTTCTTTAAAATAGTAACCAAAGGTCAATGATCAGTTTCAATCTGGATTTCTTGACCACAGATATAATCATTAAACTTGGAACACGCAAACACTATTGCCAAAAGTTCTTTATCAATTTGATCATATTGCATCTCAGTCTGCATAAGTGTTCTAGATTACTGGCTTGCCTTCTTGAAGAATTAGTACACCAAAACCAAATTTTGAAGCATTGCAGGAAAATGTTACTGGTTTGTTGACATCATAATATCATAATGTTGGAGGGTAACAGTTTTCTGCTTAAGAACTTCAAATACTCTCTGGTGCTGGTCTAGCCATGCCCAAGCAACATTTTTACATATGAGCTCTCTCAAAGGTACTGTCAACTTGCTGAAATCTAGTATAAACCTGCCTAAGTAATTGACCATACCAAGAAAACATTGTAGAGTTTGTACATTACCTGGTGCTAGCATTTCAAGAATGGCTGCTTGCTTGGACGGGTCTGGTCTCAAGCCTATAGTTATAAACAAATGACCTACATATGTAACTTCTGGTAGTCTGAATTTGTACTTTAGAGGACTGAGCTTCAAGTTCACTTCATGTGCTCTGTCTGGAGCTCTCTTAAGATTTCTGTCATGCTCCACCTCACCATTGCCTCCAACAAATATATCATCTACTATTATGGCACATGGATAACATGAAAAAATTTTGCTCCATTACACTCTGGAAGACTTCACTTGCAGAATTTATACCAAATGGCATTTTGAGGAATCTATATCTTTCAAATGGGGTACTGAATGTGGTCAGTAATGAAGATCTGTGATCAAACATTAGTTGCCAAAATAAACTCTTTGCATCTAAGACAGAAAAACAGTGGCATTTGGTGTCAGAACTGCAATCTCTTTGACTGTACACATGGGATGATGTGGTCTATTCAATGCTTTATTCAAATCTCTTAGGTCAATACATATTCTGATTTAATCTGAGCCTTTTGTATAAGCTGCTTCCATGGATGACACCCATCCAGTATATTCTGTATCTGGACAAATAACACCTTGTTGCACCACTTTGTCCAATAGAGCTTTGACTTTATGTTGCATAGCTATTGGAACTCTTCTTGATGGTCTGACCACTGGACTGATTTCTGGGTCTAATTTCATGGAATACGCAACTGGAAGTTTGCCCAGTCTGTCATCGAAAACATCATCATACTCTGAAAAATAGTATTGATGAAGCTGGAACTAGGGCGGCACACAGGGAAATACTTCAGTAATGACACTATCTTGGTGATATCTACACACGTTGTGTGATGTGAGACTGTGGGGTATGACTATGAGGGAGCAGTGGATAGTGCAGGCCATTATGGGCGTGCTGAATCTGTACATAGTGGACGTCCACGTATCTGGTCCTGTAATGTGTTCCCCATTTGTTGTCTTTCAGGAACCATGTACCGCAGATGTCACAACCCCTTCTCAGATGCAGAGAATGAGATAATAGTGGATGCACTAAGGCAGCATCATCAGATCTTGTTGTCCATGGGTTGCCAGATGCAGAGAATGAGATAATAGTAGATGCACTAGGGCAGCATCATCAGATCTTGTTGTCCATGGGTTGCCAGATGCAGAGAATGAGATAATAGTGGATGCACTAAGGCAGCATCATCAGATCTTGTTGTCCATGGGGAGCCATAATCAGGAACGGTGGGCAGCATTTTGAGCAGACCTTGTGCTTGACATCAATGGGTTTGGCCAGCAGGACAAGACCTATGAGCAGGTCTGACACTAAGCCCCAGACATGGTGAATGCTGCACAAAGAAGGGCAGCTGATGTTGCCAGGGATCGTGCTGCCACCACTGGATGGCCTGCAGTGGAACAACCACTCTCGGCCACAGAAGAATTCCTGATGAACCTATGAACACATGACAGTTACCAGGCATCTATCACACCATACATCATGGAGATGGGAGCCACAGTGTCCACAGCAGAGGAGTGTCCAGGTAACCTTACTGTGTTCTCCATTGTAATACTGTATCAGTCATTGTGGCAGGCTGTACATACCTATACATGGGTGTCAGGTTTATCTGCATTGGGGGGGGGTGTTGGAGTTTAAGCTCAGTTGTGCACACATACTCAGCATGCCAGCAATACAGCCAGTAACATAGCTGTGATATCTACACATGTTGTGTGATGTGAGACTGTGGGGTATGACTATGAGGGAGCAGTGGATAGCGCAGGCCATTATGGGCATGCTGAATCTGTACATAGTGGACGTCCACGTATCTGGTCCTGTAATGTGTTCTCCATTTGTTGCCTTTCAGGAATCATGTACCGCAGATGACAGAACCCCTTCTCAGATGCAGAGAATGAGATAATAGTGGATGCACTAAGGCAGCATCATCAGATCTTGTTGTCCATGGGTTGCCAGATGCACAGAATGAGATAATAGCGGATGCACTAAGGCAGCATCATCAGATCTTGTTATCCAGGGGGAGACATAATCAGGAACAGTGGGCAGCATTTTGAGCAGACCTTGTGCTTGACATCAATGGGTTTGGCCAGCAGGACAAGACCTATGAGCAGGTCTGACACTAAGCCCCAGACAAAGTGAATGCTGCACAAAGAAGGACAGCTGATGTTGCCAGGGATCGTGCTGCCACCACTGGATGGCCTGCAGTGGAACAACCACTTTCAGCCACAGAAGAATTTCTGATGAACCTATGAACACATGACAGTTCCCAGGCATCTATCACACCATACAGCATGGAGATGGGGGCCACAGTGTCCACAGCAGAGGAGTGTCCAGGTAACCTTACTGTGTTCCCCATTGTAATACTGTATCAGTCATTGTGGCAGGTTGTACATACCTGTACATGGGTGTCAGGTTTATCTGCATTGGGGGGGGGGTTGGAGTTTAAGCTCAGTTGTGCACACATACTCAGCATGCCAGCAATACAGCCAGTAACACAGCAGCTAGGGTACAAGTGGATATACGTACATATTACCTTGTAGTGCTGCAACTTTTGGTGGTGCTGACAATACGTCTCCCTCACCTTTTCATAGGTTTGTCAGGTGTTGCCCAAGCCTTTGGTCCTGTACCTGGTAAGCACGATACTGTTGTTTTACAGTTCATAAATACCCTATGAAAGGTAAGGGCTGCCATATTGCCTTATGTACAAATGTTGTGTTTAGCCAGAGTAGAATATTTGTATGTTCCATTTTAGAACAGTTAACTACAGTTCATAGACTGAGTAATCACAGGTGTGTATTTGAACGAACATTAACACGTTTGCACTTATAGTTATGAGTGATTATGCAGCCTGGTATACATAAGGCAATTACTCCAAGATGCCTGTTCAAACACAAAAGGGAGGTGGTTCATACCTGTGGAAGTGATACTAGTACTGGAATATCATTCTCAAGATAGGTGCACTAGGTTTTATGTGCAGTTCTATCATGTATGGTGTCATAGTGCATAATTTACAGGTATATTGTACTGGCAACTTTAACTGGATGTAGCTGACATGCTTGTTATAAAGGCCTTCACTTGTAAGTGTATGTTGTAGTGAGGTTATCTGTTGTGCATGGGAGCGGAGATGAGAAGATGTAAGACTGGTAATGCAGTTATGGATCCTCATCTGTATGAGTCTGTGTGGATTACCATACATAACAGTGCAGGTAGTAATGTACTGCTTTTATCTTGGTTTTCACAGGTGACCGGTCCCCCTCACAATCTGATGTTAATGTCTCATCAGACTCTGATGATGATGGTGTTCCTAGTGAGGCACAAATTGGGTTGTCAGGGGCTGAATCTGTCCCAGAGGTTGACAGCCTTCTTCTGCCCCCATCGTCTCTGCACAAAGTGAGTATGCCCACACATATACAGTCCCCAAATGCACAGATATTGGACAGTCAGAGGGTGGAGACACGGATGTGCCAACTATGACTCCAGTGAGTGTAGACACCAGCCATAGCCTGAGAGCTAGCGAGGTCCCACAGGTGGATTGACAGAGGTGCTTTTAGGAGGCCTACTGTCCATCCATCACCTGCTGCTGGTGTCACATCGCGGGTCACTCGATATATGTTTCAGACCATCATGGAGGCACAGGCATGTTCTGAATGGAAATCCAGATGTATGCTTAGTGTTATAGATGCAGCATAGCCTCCACCACATTAGGGATATCCTGGATTAGTTCACTGATGCAATGGACAGATTGTGGGCGGAGACAGTGTCTGTCTTAGACCACATATTGCCTGTGCTTGAACAAAATCTGGGTGGAGTTAGGAGTCAGACCCATGGAAGTAGGTCAGCAACACCATCTGCTGAGAGTCCATGTGGCCATGCACAGTCATGCTTCTGTAGTGGCAGTACCTCTATTGCTACAGAGTGAAGTGTGCTGTCTACACCGTAAGTGGCAAGCCATGGGCACGTGGTCCTGGGTGGTCCCATGGGGGACACAGCCCCAATGGACAGCAGTCACCCTCGGGTAATAGCACCACATCTGACCTTGCCCACATCTGACCTTGGGTATGGTGGTTCCCAGTGCTACCCCTGGCAGAGCCAATTCTTGTGTTCATGGCCAGAGATGATGAACTGTCTGCTCTATCATGTATGGTCTACAGCTGTCCAACATACAGACATGTAAGGCTAGCTCTGGGCTTGACTGTTTACACACAAACAGTCAAAAACCATTGTCACATGCAGGTCCTCTACAGACACACATGACAGCTCTCCATGGCCCATCTAACCCACACCCCTTCCTGTCTCTCACACACACACACACACACACACACACACACACACACACACACACACACACACACACATGCTGTTAACTATTTGGCACAGCCTAGGCCTCCAGCACCCACACACGACACCCTGTGCATGTGATGATACCTGTGCCACATCCCTGTCATCCTTGCCATTGATGCAGAGGAAATGAAGCTATGTGTTTGATGCACAGGGTGAATACATTACTTGACATGTACTTGTGTAGTGCAGTATTGGTTTGCCATGCCACTTGTTGCGGTCCACTACAGACACTGTATGCTGGCATGTGTCATGACTATGCATCAAACTTTGTTTACCTTATGTTGTATGATATTGTACTGATGGTAGTGTTGCACAATGACAGGTGTGTCACAGACCTGTGTATGTTTCTCTTCCAGGTGACTGAGGTGGTAAACTATGGACACATGGTGGCAATACAGTGGCACAGGATGGCATGGCTGCATGGCAGAAATATGACATCAGCAAGGTACAGCAGTGTACATCCATGACTCCCTAGGTGCATATGTGTTTAACAGTCTAACCGAGAAAGTAAGGACAGTCGGCGTAATCATGCATTCATACTTTGTGATAAGGTCTGCTGCCTTTGATGCATGTGACCTGGGTTTTCTGAACATGCAAATATACAAGGAGTGGTGATGGAGTTGACATATCTACAAATATCCTGTGTCCAGTTTAGGCAGGTGGTGGATGTCAGTTATGATTGTCATGTTCTGCATCTCATTGAGTAACCCTCACATGATGTGTGTGACAGCAGATGTGTGCTTTACATGCATGGGGTGCCTGTGTCATGCAGGGAGTACTGTCTGTGACACTACTCCCCCCAGTATGTACTATGTCTATCATGTTGATCTACATGTGTAGCACATGTGGGATATGTATCATTCCTGTCATGGCAACACTGGGGATACACATTGGGATCTGACAACTTCCTGTATGAGAACATACACATCCCCAACATAGCAGTTAGTGGACAGGCTACATTTCTATGATCATGACACAGACACCATGGGACATGTTACCTACATTGTGTATTGTTTTACCATGACACCTGTGTGGTTGCTACAGTTGTACATTATGTACATGTGGTGACATGCCTATGTGGTGACATGGCAAGGGTGCCATTGCACACTATGATGGAGTGCTGGCTGCCACATTCAGTATAGTGGTGAAAGTCTGACATTTACATCCATGTGGAACCTGTGAGTATTATTGGCACAACGGTGAATGCATCCCTACATCCCCATAAACAGTGACTGACAAAGGTTACAGCACTGTGTGTCCATACCTTCATGTGTCATGGCTCCATTGTGTGTGGTGTACAGATACTACATTATTGTGCTGAGGTGGATGATATCTCACAGGATAGTAATGTACAGTGGTTGGCATGTTGTCTGTGTCAGTGGTGCAGAAAGCACCTGATTGTGGTTTAAGCCATCCTGGATAACTGTTGGATCTGTATGGGTGTCAGTGATGGCTAGTAATGTGCAACCACCTGATAATGTACCACTGAGAAGTCACTGACAGAGGCTGTGACTGCAGGGAAGGGACACCTAGAAGAGATACAGCTTAATGGCAAATGCTGAATACCACTGGTGAGTGGCATCAGTGCAGCATAGGTCTCCTGATGGTGACTCTCAGACACTTGTGTATACACCAGCTGACATAGCAGTCTGCACATGGAATACACAGTTGGCAGCAAACCCTGCTGCCCTAATATTCCCATAAACCTTGTTGTAGCAGTCAACATGGATATGGGTGGGGGTACATCAGGGCATACAACACCCAGACTGAGCCAAGCCATCTCACTATACTGCCCATTCAGGCAACATGTACAAAACATCCACTAAGGCATCCACAATACTATCAATGTAGGGGTCACTGCATGTCCCATTGATGCTAGACATATGCAACATAGGGACATTTAACTCCAATAGTTGTTCTGTAAGCAGCAGTGCTCAACAGGGCACAGTCTTGGGTCCTCTAATGCTTGGACTGCATGCCACCACAGTACATGCAGGTGCTGACTGATTGTGGGTAACAATGTTGGCTGCTGCCTGCTACTTGTGATCACCCACCCATTCACTGTGCTATGTCTGTGTCTTGCATGAAAGTGTTACAAATACATGCCTGGTGACATAGTAATGGCCATAAACCCCAATCAAATATATTTGTACTATCCTTTACATCAGGAAGACCTATGTCCCCTGTTAGTAGCACAGCAGTCCATACATGTCCTGCTCAAACTTAGGGGTGACAGGTAGCCACACAGACCCAACCACACAGGTGTATAACTCATGAGCCACACATCCACATGTCTGTACAGTGGTATGGCAGGAATCATACAGCATAGCTGCAACCACAGTCACTGGTAGGAAACATGCTCCACCCTCCATATACTCTTCCCTCAGCATGCCACTGTCTGTCTATAATGGTAATGTGTTGACATATCTTTCCAAACTGTAGTAGCACTTGCAGTCTTCAGTATGGCTCCTTACAGGGTCACTTCACATCTTCAATATGTGCTCAGTGCTGTTCATCTGCAATGCATGTCAGTGCCACCTCTGCTATTCAGAATACTCATAAGTGATCTGTGTCATGAATACAGGGCAAGGTGTGGCCATGCTTGATTGCATATGCTGCCTATCTCTAGGAAGCATAGCAGATGGATTGCTCACTCTAAGGACATTAACCCACTATATGATGTTAGTACATGCTTGTTGCAGACATTTCTGTATCAGACATAACACACCCTTGACACAGAGCCTCCCTACTGGTATGGTACAGAGAGTACCTCACTGCATGCCACACATGCCATCTCTATGACTGATTGGGCAAATGTCATCTCAACACTGGAGGTGTTACTGCATCTCTCGTGGACTTGGGCAATATGTGCTGTTCCTGTGATGAGGGGTAGCAATGTCTCCAATTGTGATGGCTGTATGGCCATCATGCTACTGACATGCACATCTCCTATTGCTCTGTGCCAAGATGTACAATGCTGACACAGCCTGACACGCACACATGGTTACATTCTGGCTAGCAGCACTTCCACTCACTCCATACAGGACATGCCATGGCACACACATAGTGCATGTTGGCTGCATGTACAGTGGAGCACATACCTATGTAGTGGTACACATTACAGAGGATACTACCGGATGGACACACCATGCCTCATGTCTGCTAGCACTTTCCATGAAGGACTCATAATGCTTGTTGATATCAGCATGTTTTCATCAGTCATTTGGGAGGCCACATCACCTGCAATCAGTAAAATAATGCAAAACCCTACTAATGTGTATGTTGCAAAGGTTATCATATGCATATGGCATGGATATGCACACACAAGTTGGCTCCTGTCAGATTGCAGCACCTACCTATTTATTGTTGCAACCAACCATCAACACTGTTATCCATACTAACGTCTAAAGCCCACAAAATGCCCACCAAACAACACCTTCCACCAAAATCTGTCTTGATTCCATCCTATTTGTATTATCCAATACTAAAAATAGTGCTTTCATGGATCAAGACAGTGCAAATGATTTTGTGTTCCTCCTAAACTGACAAATGTGCACATTTTGCTTATCCCCTTCTGTACCTATTCAACCTTAATCTCCAACCGGTTACATATCAGATGTTTGGAAAACTGAAACTATGGTACTGCTATACAAAAGTGGCTCCTCCACAGATCCAGATAATTACAGACCCTTAAGTCTCACTACTATTATCTGTAAAATTATAGAATGTATCAAAGTGGAACTTAAAAAAAAAAAGACTTACAGAACTCCGAGTCCCTCAACCCTAATCAATTTAGCTTTGTCAAAGTCAAGTCCTGCCTACTCAAGCTAATTAAATTATTTGACAAGGTCATGGAAGCCATGTCCATGGTCTATTCAATCCAAACTGCCTATGTGCACTTCCTACATCCTTTGATATAATTCCTCATTCAGATATTACCAGCAAGCTTGTTCAGTGCATCGGTCCTTATACTATTTACTGGGTAGCCACTTTGCTCACCAGCAGAATTCTTACAGTAAGGGTAGGATTTAACTCTTCAACACAAAATTCTGTTACTAGTGGTATCTTTCAAGGCTCTGTCCTAGACTTCCTTCTCATTAGCTTGTGCTGTTCTAATATCAAGGTGTAAGTCAAACAGCTATGCTCCCCTGCAGACACTCACACTAAGAAGGGCTTGCTGAGAGCAACACTTGATGTACCAGCCACTGGTTCAAGCTTAACAAAACAAGATTTCCCTCAGTCGTACTGTATGAAAGGGACCCTCCAAAATGAATAGTTATCAGAGATATGGATACTTTTATCAACAATAAATTGTCTTTTTAACCACTACATTTCAATCACAAGTTAAGAAGTCATAATTCCACTCTATATGCCAGTCATCAGACCTACCATGAAATAAAATGCTACCTTCAGCAGGTACAACTCCAAACATCTAGAAGGGCCCAAAATATTCCTAAAACTGCCGGATTAAACTCTCTATGCTAGTTACACAGACAGAGTAAAACATTTTCACTATAGTCCATTTCATGCATGTTCTTTCAATGTGAGTTTTGCTTAGCCTTTCTAACCATGAAAGATCTTGTCTGCTTGTGCTCTTTCACCTTTACAAGAGTAGCAGTATCATAAGCACTAATAAGAAGGACTTTAACCTTTACTGGCACATACATATCATCCTTTGGAAAAGTTTCCACTACATGTCAGTCAAGGCAACACATTAGCTATCTTTAACACCAGCACCATTGATTGCATAGTTGTTAATAAATGTATCCCAGAGATATGTTGTGTGGTTCTGCTTGATCAGGGCAGATAATAGTTAAGTATAGTGGGTAATGTAGCTTAGGCTTTCCAATGGTCATCTGAACTGCCTGTATAATGCACACCAAGAACCCATGAACTATGAAGAAAAAACATACAAATACAGCAAATCAACAGTCCAATAAATACCACACATTGTCTAAATAATACAGGAGATGCATCACATCCACTGTGGATGCTATTAAGAAAGAAAAAGTAAAGTAGATGCAAGCATATATGAGTAGTAATTATTTCAACTATGGGGTGGAGCATACTATGATGGAGTAAGCAACTTCCTGCAACTGCTCAGACCACAGCAGTGTACCTTTTTGTTTTCTAATCTGTTAACCTCAAAATTTGCTATTGTGCCTCCCTATCATTTATCCTTTCCGTTTTCACATTTGGACTTTGCTGAGACTGTGTCTCAGTATCTGAGGCATCCCCAAACTGCAGGATGATTCTGGCCAATATGGAAACCAGCTGTCAGTTGCCTGTAATGGAACTCTGCAATAAGACAATTTAACAGCACTTGTGTCTAAATTCCTTGATGATACCACAGAACTGACAGGAGAAGTGGCTGCACAAACATCACTGTTTGGATTGGTATAGTATGGTGATTCAGTCATTGGAATATTGTGTTCATCACCATGAGACTCATCTGCTGTCACAGCATTAGTCTGTACTTTCACATGGTAATGACTTTCAAGCTTTATGGGGGAAGTGGCTGTCATTGAAAACAGAAGTTGATGGAATAACTTTCAGCTAGTTGGACTCCCTGAGTTCCCTGAAGGCACTGGAAAAGAGGATATATGCAATTTTTAGAAGACTGGTGAAAAACACTTAACATACCTCCATCCCAACCCTTTCTAATTGAGTGAACTTGTCGCATATGTGACACTGCCAGCCCAGCTATCTGGAATTTTGTAAATAATTCTGTCATTTGTTAATATTGATATTATTTATACAGAACTATATGTTACGTACTGAGCTTCAAGAATGTAACATCAGCATACCCTGCTGGAACATAGAAGATTAACATACAAAACATCAAGAAATAAGTTGAAATTAAATGCTTTACGATGTGCTATAAAAGTTAGTTTCAATGCAGCAAGCAGACACAAGGTCTAGAGCTAGAGGTTTTTCTGTTGTCTTGGAGAGTAGCAATTACTAGATCTAAAATGTAAAAGTGTTTGTTTTACAACTTCCATTTCTGGGCAAACATGAGAAATATGTATTTTTAACACACAGATGTTAGTTTCTGTTAGCCTGGGAACTGAAGTCAGGTGGCAAAGAGTGATGTCATCCAAGCTGACCCAGCAGTAATGTTTCATATTAATTTAAGAACTCTCCCAGAGAGAAACTTTGCATTTTGTGTCTTGTCTTGGACCAAGAAACATCCACTCATCAGCACTTGCCTTGCTAACAGTAACTAGGGAAAAGTCATTTTTTTAGATATAGATTAGAATATAGTAAAGATTAGTTTAGATGTTTTCTGCATTTATTGGAGACTGTCCTGCAATGTTGTTTTAAAATATTTCCTGTGATTTTGAAGTCTGAAGGCATTGTGTTGAGTCACTGAATATTGTCTTGTTCTTTTATTATTTATTATTAAATATATTTAAACCTATCATTGTGGCTAATATTTGTGAGACATATTTAAGCTCTTAGAGTACTTGCATATGTATTTGGTGACACTGTACATGCCACTCCTAATAGCCTGGCACTTGGTCAAAAACTATAATTTGGATAATAGTAACATTACACAGTAGGAATGGCCACCCTTTGTTAAGGGTCTTAGGTAGCTGATAAAGAAGGGTGGTGGCAGTGATAACTATCTTATAGTCTGGGCAGAAGGGGGCATAGCTAGTAAACTTCTGACAGCCTTCCACAGGTGTGTGTGTGTGTGTGTGTGTGTGTGTGTGTGTGTGTGTGTGTGTGTGTGTGTGTGTGTGTGTGTGTTTGTATATAAATCAGATCTCAAAGTGTGGGCAGGGACATGAAGCACTGGTAGGACAGAGAGGGTGCTGGAGGTATTGGCTTGACCTCTCAGCTGAGATTTTAACCTTATAGGTATGGCAGTGGGGAATCTTATTGGAGATCTGAAGAAAGAGACAGAAACCATCCACATACTGACTATGATCTCTGAGTGCTCTTAATGAAAATTGTACTTTATTGTGTGAGTACTTGTCATCCTCCCATTGTGTACATCCCTCACTGTTGCCAGTGTTGAGGATTGATGCTCCTTGATTACTGGGTCAGTGCAGAGATGTCGCAGCATACTCCACCAGCCAGGCCCTTTGCACTTGCCACCTATACAGATTACTATTTGGATCCTTTGCAGATAAAGAAAGGCTGCTTAGAACCACAAAACAGGGGCAGCTCTTTCTTCTGTTGGGACACTGAGTACAGCTTTTTCAAGACTTTTGCAGGCATCAAGGCCCTGTGTTTTAAGAATAATATTCCTATGTTTTTCAGGAATCTGTGTACATTGACACTGAAGATACATAATAAACTATACTCCTTCATAGGTTCACAGGTTCATAGGTAGGTACAGACTATCGACCCGAGGGCTGATGTAAGCCTAGCCAACAAGTTTCCCTGGCTTACACCACCCAAGAAAGTTATTTTCCTGTGCCACTGTGAAGCAGAGACACAGAAGTGATCCCCGGGGTGTATTCCCTATTTCCCATCCACTCAAGATTTTTCTTGAAGATGCTAATGAAGAACTTTACTTGACATAGATCATGATGCAGCTCTGAATTTCTTGCAGTCACATTTGCTGCTCCCATCGGTGGACAATGAAACAGCTAGACAGCCCTCAGAAACCATGGATACTAATATGAGTCAATCACCCACTCAGGATCAAGAGAGAGTGTCACCAGGCTTGGGCAAATATGTGGCTTTTGTCAAAGATGAAAGGGGTGAATGCCAGGATACTGCTACAAGCTATGACATTGCAAATTCACTACAATCCCTCAGCCCAGAACATCAGTCAAGGAAATAATCTTCCAAATAATCTGGGAGAGGATCATTTACTCGGGGGAGTTTGGATACTAACAGCCACTTTTCCCCACTTCAGAGCTGAGAGGATAGTTCTGCAGACTGATTTAACAGTGAAGACAACTGAACACTGTTGTACTTTCATTTCTTTCTTTTGTTTGGTTTACTGTTTTTTTTTTTTTTTAATGATTTACTGTTTGACTACTAATGACTGAGGGCTTAATTCTAAGATTAAAAGGAATACTGTTAATCGGTAGCTGAAAAACAAAGCAGAAATTGTGCTCATTCAGGATTGCAAGTTAACTGTATGTTAGATTATAGAAAAGTTTGACTGTTTTCACGATCTCCCTCATAAGGCAAAGCAGGAGTAGTTATTATGGTTAAAATGTCTGTGGGATGGATCTTTATAGGAATAAAAGAGGATTGGGGGAGGCAGAGGAATGTGGGTAACACTAGACACTATACAGTTTTTTTCTTATGTTGTCATTGTTTCAACTCATATCTACTAACTGGAGGAGATTTTAATATCAATATGCTATGGTCAGCTAGGAATTAAACATTACTGTTTACTGAAAGGCACCTAAATGCCCTGCAGGTGTTTAAACATCATATAGACACCTTCACCCTAGATGATGCTTGGCACATGTCACATGCAGACGTAGAGAGTTTTTCTTTTTCATCTCACTCCTTAGAGGCTAGTAGGTTAGATTTCTGGTAGCCCTCCAGGGATTTTTTTTGTTAAATATGGAACAGATAGAGATGTTGCCTCCACTTTCAGATCACCTGGCAGTTTCATATACATTCACAGGCTTATGAATCCCCCTCATCTTGCGGTATCCTAGTTTAGTAGACTATATCAAGAGAGGGATCTCAGTCTGTTTAGACAATAATGTTATGGAATCTTTCCGCATAGGTACCTGGTAAGAGTTTCTTAAATTAGAACTGAAGTCTTTGTGCACAGCAGCTAAAGCACAACTTTTGGGGACAAGGATGCTTAAATAAAGGAGACTGAACAGCAGTTACATGACCCTTTTCACCAGTGTAAACAAAGAAACAAGATTTAGAAACCATAATTGTTTATGGGAGTACAAATTAATACCAGCATTACATATTACAAACAGACTATTTACAGAGATTACATAAGTAAGCAAGTTAAACAAGTTCCACAGGTTACAGTTAGTCCTGAGCACAAGTCAGGATTAAATTAAATTACACAGTAAACTGGTTAACAGATTTTTACACATTCGAGTTAGCCTGGCTTGATACATTGACATAGCCAGTTTGCTGCTCAAAACAAGTACAAATGCTGCTCAAAACAATACTTGGTCCTGAAAACAGGATAAGGCCTACCTATTTGTGCTGAGGTTACAAACACAAGTCAGGACGACTGGTAGTAGATCTTTAGCTTTACTGGCCTGACAAACCCACTTGTAGTGTTCAGTTTCTAAGACAGTGAGCAACAAAACTGGGAAAGTGGTGACCAGATCTAAAGAAATAATGGAAGAGTTTGTGGAATTTTATAAAACCTTATATAATACAGTGAGGGAAAAGACTGATTCTATAACTGCAGCACAACAAGGTATTATTAGCTCATTAACTACTATGTGGAGTGGACTGTCACACCTCTAGCAGCCGATACATTTGCTTTCCAGAGTAATTTCTGAAAACTGCTTAAAAAGCATAATATAAATAAATGTGAATATTTTGTGAACAATAAAAGCTTTTAAAACTATGCAAATAGCAATACTATCAGTAAGAAGTTTTCTTTTCAGTGATAATAGCCAGTACATTCATTGTCATAACTAGTATAATATACTATAATGCATACAAATCCAGAATTATACATTTGCTAAAGTTTCTCAAATTGTCATATCTTAAAAACTGTATAATCTAGGCATAAATCATCTGAACACTTAGTAACTAGATATAAGCTTTCATACAGCAAGAAATTCCTCTCTGACAACATCTTTATTGAGATATTAACAGATATATCAAAACATAGCTTGACTGAGTAATTAGCAATATAAATAGCACAGAATATCCCTCTGGGTGTGTATGTTACAAAGGCAGTTTTCTTCAACATCGTCTATGGATTCACCAAATGCTATAAAGAACATAAGGAAACAATGCTTATTTACATCATTAACAGACAACTAGCAATATTTCCAGTACAGTGTGATATAAATGGACATTAAAAATTAATTTTTCTGTCTCCCACTACGGCATTTCATGGCACCCTCCCCCCCAATAGCAGATAAGTCAGATTAGAAAATATGAACATAAATACAAAATGTGAATAAGTG
Organism: Protopterus annectens; assembly: GCF_019279795.1. Classification (NCBI taxonomy): domain Eukaryota; kingdom Metazoa; phylum Chordata; order Ceratodontiformes; family Protopteridae; genus Protopterus; species Protopterus annectens. The sequence goes on from NC_056750.1 coordinate 128,355,885, forward strand.
TCAAACAGTGATTAATTTCTCTACTGAAGAAGATCCTAGATTAATAATCATAGTGTCATTTTGTTAATAAACCCTCATCCTTTCTATTACTGCCTAGTATTAGCTGGTTAGCCAGTAAGTCAATTAGTTAAAGCCAAACCCTAAAAAGGACTGGATACCATAAGTAGATATGACTGCTAACTTTAAGTACAGAAAAAGGGAACTATAGGCCTTGAATGAGTAAAAAAGGCTAAATTACGCCACATCTCTCCCACTCAATCGAGGCAGTTAGCCAGTACATTGAATTCCCTTGAAATCCAAACAATATTGCACCAAACCCCAACTGGTAAAGGTATACTCTGTCAACTATGATTTCACTTTGTATGTATCCATATGTTGCACTTTGTAATTCACTTTGTATATAATGTATTGTGTTAACCCAGGCTGAGAATGAAATAGGTCCAATGGGATCAGTGCTCTATCAAAGTTAACAAATTAAAAAAAAATAATAAAATAGCAGATCCCAATGGCTTGAAAGAAGGGTATCTATATATAAATACATAAATATATATAGATAGATAGATATACATATATAGGTCTACTGTATAACTTCAAAAACACACATTTTCAAAACTAGACAGTAGACCCACACCTCCGCGAAAGTGCACTTAAGTGAAAGTGTACTTCCGCGAACATCGGTTCAATGAACTGATAAAAAAACATTAAAACATTGTTTTTGCAGGGGGGCTGTGCCCCACACCCCCCTACTTAAATATAACAACTCTGAGATTACACTACAGTGGGGAAACATGTAAACTCACTTTCCCTACTGTAGTGTGCTTTGGCACCCGTGTTCCTTAACGGTTCGTTGAACCATTCTTCGCAAAAGTGCACTTTCGCTTAAGTGCACTTTCGTGAAACCGAAACTCCACTGTTCATTTTCAAACAATTGGAATTTCTGTGTTTTCCAGTAGGCCCATACATATATATATATATGTGTGTGTGTGTGTGTGTGTGTGTGTGTGTGTGTGTGTGTGTGTGTGTGTGTGTGTGTGTGTGTGTGTGTGTGTAAGTATGTGTAAATATGTATATATATATATATATATATATATATATATATATATATATATATACAGAGAGAGAGAGAGACATACATATATACAATGTGTATATATATATATATATATATATATATATATATATATATATATAGGTATATATATATATATATATATATATATATATATATATATATATATATATATATATATATATATATATCAGGTGTTACATAATCTAATAATATTTCCCTTGAATAAAGAAGGCCAACTGAACCCAAACTCATGTATTTCTATAATCTCTGTTCTCCCAAAGCCTAACAAAGACTCCTCTAAAGTAGAAAACTATGGACCAAGCTCCCTACTTGACGTACATTTAAAGAAAACTAAGTTAATGCTTTCTACCTCAAAGAGTTGCCAAAATCAAAAGCAATCCTTTACCATTAAGTAGCAAATAATACTGTCATTCAAACTGTAACTCACAGTAAACCTCTAGGCTTTATAATATATAACAATCTCAAATATGACCAGCATACACTGCACACCATTAAATCTACACATCAGATACAAGGCTCCCTTTATAGGATCAAACATTCCCTTACAGATACTGAAAGAAAAATGAAAGAAAAACTCTAGCCACCACCTTCTTATTGCCAACTCTCTTATATGCAGCTCCTATCCTAAAAAACTTAAATAATACCCAAAGAAAGAAACTTGCCTCCTGCTAGAATTAAACAGCTAAATTTGCCACCAATCTCCCTTAAAGCACCCACCATCATCATAGCTGAAAGCAATCAAACTGGCTTGAGCTACGCAGCTGCCTAATAATTCACAACTAACTACAGCAGGCACACTCATTCATCATCCAGAAAAATGCCCTGCACTACATAACTTATTACTGACCTACTGTCCAGCAAGGGGACTCCGCACTAGTAACAAATTCTTATTACTTACAAATAAGTCAAATAATGTTGCAGGAGACTTACTCTAATACCAATATGTTATTAAATGCTGGAATAGTATGCTCGCACAAATAAAACTGTCCAACAAACTCAGTAGTTTTAAACCACTGCTTAAACAACATCTTAACCAGTCTTGGTCCTGCACATGCTCATCACAAGGTTAAGACTTTGTGCTCACCATACAATACTTTTCTAAAGCAGAATACTCTCAACCTCTCACTATAATCACAGAACAGTTCTTACACATGACTGGTGCTTATACAATCCACTAAGGTGCATGCGGGTTTTCTCTTTAGTAACTTCAACCTCTGCAAAATCTAAGAATGTATAACTGTAACTACTGTTTGTATATAAATATAAATAGAAATGTAACTAATCTGTATTTAACTGGAACTTATTATAATGCAATGTTAGCAAACTGAGCTTTTCTCCTTGGGTCCCGATGAAAACTGATATTATCCAGTCAGACTTTCTTGCTAGACAAACACAAAAAAATAATTCACAAGGTTGCAAAAAATGGCTAACAGAGAATAAAACTCAAAAAGATCTTTATTTACATTCACTAAGTGCTTTCATCTGGAACATAAGATTTCATCAATCTGAATGAATTATACACACACAAACATTTATAAAATTGCATAAATTACATCTCAGTTAATCTGTTCTTAGCTATCACAAAAACACAGCCTGGAGTAAAGATGGTACTGGGTTATAGTAGCAGGTATATGTTAGGTAATACTAACTATTAAATGTTAGTTATGCGGCTCAATTTTGCACACCTTTACCTACATGCAAACAGATGCATCTTGCATACACATACACTTTGTTAACTGTTGCTGACTGCTCGGTGAGCTATTGAACTGTATATATGATGCCTTATTATTGGTGTTTATTGTACATTTCCTTTGTATGGCATAAAAATACATGTGTAAACATTGAAAAATAAGGGTCTGATCTAACTATATTTCATACATAGGTTCGCACTAGGCTAACTGCCTTTGCAAGCCATTTTAAGCCTAGCCAATTATCCCTTGTGAGACTCAAACCCTACACCTTGGGTTTGTAAGTCAAACACCTTAACCATTAGGCCACCCTCCTAACCCTTTACATTTAACATTTACAATACATCAATGTGTTGGCCCACCCACCACCAAGCATTGCAAGACTGGTGTCTCAGTAATTTTACTACACATTTATCAACCACATTACAAAGTCTACTATATAATGTTGAGTGCTCTTTCATAAGCAGGGCTAGTTGGTGTTGATCATAACCTTGTACTGCAAAGGTCAAGCATCCTGCTTTGCTCAATAAATGTACTTTTGTTGTTACACAGCAAGGCTTCTAAGCAGCCTGGTGCTATTCAGCTAGTAGCCTCATATGATGCTATGAAGCTATCTGCCTAGGCAGGCCTCCCAAGTTGTTGTTCTCCACATGGCCTGCTGATGTCATCAACTATATGTTCACCTGCTATCTTGTATAAATCAAACATATACCGTAGTGCTTATGATAAGTTCTGTGTTCTGTAGTCTGTGCATGCAGACAGATAGAGGTTCTAGTCTCACTGCAGTCAACTGGGTGTGTTTGTGTACCTAATCAGCAGAGTAGGTGTGGTATTCTGCAATTACTTCTCCAATGGCATAGATTGCCAGTACGTATACTTGCACAAGCCTACACATCCATTTGATGCAGCTCTTCCAACCTCTTGTCTCTCACATGGCCTACTGATGTCATCTGCTATACGTTCAACTGGAGTCCTGTAAAAATCAGACTAGTGTCATGGTGTTTGTGTTAAGTACTGTGTTCTGTAGTCTGTGCATGTGGATAAGTAGGGATTTTATTCTCACTGCAGTCACCTGTGTCTCCGTGTGTGTGGGACTAATCAGCAGAGTAGATGTGATAACCTGGAGTTACTTCTTCAGTGACATAGATTGCCAGTGTTTTGATACTTGCACATGCCTACACATCTATTTGATGCAGCCCTCTCAACGTCTTGCCTCCCACATGGCCTGCTGATGTCACCTGCTATAGGTTCATCTGGAGTCCTGTAAAAGTCAGACTTGAGCCGTGGTATGTGCTTTAAGTACTGAAGTCTGCGGTCCATGTCCCTTAGATTGTAGGGGTTCTAGTTTCACAGAAATCAACTGGGTGCATGTGTGCAAGTGTGTGTGTGTGTGTGTGTGTGTGTGTGTGTGTGTGTGTGTGTGTGTGTGTGTGTGTGTGTGTGTGTGTGTGTGTGTGTGTGTGTGTGTGTGTGCGTGTGTGTGCGATGTGTGTGTGCGTGTGTCTAGACAGAACGGCAGAAGTGTGTATCCCACAATTACTTTTCTAATGGCATGTCTTGCCAGTGTTTTTAGACTTGCACAAGGCAACACATCCATTTGATACAGCCCTCCAACCTCTTGTCTTCCACATGGTCTCCTGATGTAATCTACTATAAATTCACCTGCAGTCCTATCAAAATCAGACTTGTGATGTGTTGATTGCATTATATACTGTGTCCCTAGTCTGTGTACCTTAAGTAGGTAGGGGATCTATTCTCACTGTAGTCAACTGGGTGTCGGGCTGTATGTGTGTGTAGTTTTGTTGCTGGATGTTACACAGAGCATTTTACAGCAACCTTTGGGACGCTGTTCTCTTGTATTCATCAAACACTTCTGATGTCATCAGCTCTTTCAGATTATTGGATATGTAGTCATCCCACAAGGCCATGGTCACACACAAATATCACCTCATCCTATATAAGACAGACTACAGTGACATTCTTTTTAATGTATGCACGTACATAATGCATTGTTGTTGTGCACTGTGTTATCATGAATGAAAGCCTTGTGGTGTGTCTAGCTGCTTCTTTTACTTAATAAAGAAAAAACTAATTTCTGTTGTTTTATTGTGTTGCTATAATTAATTCAGGAAATTGTTCTGATGCTACTGTTGCCTATGTAATTTAATGAACAAAAAAGTGACATGTTCCACTTTTATTCTGTTGCACTTCTGTTGGCCGCACTACACACTGGATTTAGACTGGCTGAATCCAGTTCTGTTTGAGTACTGATAACTAAACATCATGACATCTGTTTTTGGACAAACCCAACTTTTACCCTTGTGGCAGGAGTGTACAGTAGGACTGTCTATTTAAAGGTTAGCATTTCTGGACTCAGTTTGAGCTTTAACGGTGTTTTTTTTTTGTATTAGGTGCTTTGCTCTTGCTTGTATGCAGAGGGCTTGACTCTTTGCACTTATAGATGCAGAAATGCCAATACACTTATTTTCCATTACAATCAGCTGCTGCTATCTAGCAGAGCAGATCTTCAGCAGCTCTAAATAGCTGTCAGAAGTTCAGTTATCCAACAAGCAGCAATTTAACCACATTCCTACCAACAACAGAACTATAGCTCCCCCTTTTGATAGACCTCCTACTGTACACCCCATAGGTTAGTCCCCCTAAAACACCATATGACATACTTCATCCTTTTTGCATTGTCTATGCAGATACAACGTTCGAACCTTCTGTTATAACCTCTAAGTTTCCCTCTGTTTCTCCTGATAGTCTAGATGATGTGTTGTTGAGTCAGTGCAGATAATGTCTCATGTGCACTGACAGTCCTGTACTCCTAAATCACTGAAGTGCAATTTGCAAGAGTTCCACCTATAGTAAGAATCTGGAATCACTGCTCTCTTGCTTCCAGAAGAGCAACACTAAACAGGTTGTCAGCTCACACACCTTGACTCCTACTCATAATATGCACCAAACACAAACCATCATGTGCAATGGTATTCTCCAAAAACCTACCTAAACAGGAGGGACATCCAAAACACAAACATGCTACACATAACATTGCACCCAAAGCACACACAAAAAAATAGCACCAGTGTCTCACCATAGATGTGCTTAAGGCAATGGTCATCTATTCCAAAAGATTTGTTATAGTTGACTGCATATTGAGATGTACAGATGCCTCACTCACCAGCTTAAACAAGGATAAGTTTAGTGTTAGCTGTCTGGCACAAGTAGTTGCCACATCACACATGCTCTCAAGTCTCTCCACAAGTCCAGCTATTAATCCATTATACTTCATGTTGGTATGCACAACTTGAGGCATACCTCTATGGAATATATGAAGACAGATATGATTGAACTGTCTAAATATGAGTCCCAGGCAGGTATGTCTCTATGTTTGATCAGCAATATACTCTTGCCTAGGATGATACTGCTATTTAAATGATTTATTGAAACTGGCTAAGTTTCTGGTGTCATTCTAAGGTGATACGGTCCTTGGCACTGTGGGATGACATTGTGGACAGAGCACGCTACTTTGCAAGACATGGGGAGAATCTAATAAAGCCTACATGGTCTTTTTTTTTGCTGTGTAGGCATAGTGGCACACTGATTACATTAAAGTAAGCAGGTATGCAATTCACTAAACACAACTGAGTGCTTGCATGCATGCACCAACAGAGAAGTTTCTGTGGCATGCAAATCACCTCATAAGCAGGTAATTTCATGTAAATTAAAAAGTTAGAGTGATCCAGAAAGCAGATAGTCAGCCATGAAGACCCCATGTCTGTCCGTAGTGTACACAAAAAAATTCCATGTGCAGGATTTTAGACAGAGAAGAGGGGCTGACAAAATGTAGGTAGATGGATAGAAATGGCATAGCACATACAGGTATTAGCATAACTATCCACTGTGTGTCCAAGGACATAGGGGAATTAAATAAAAATAAGTTTATTTTTTTTAATGATCTGGGTATGTTTGCACGGTGTGCCTCATGCACAAACATGCTTTTATGAAAAAAAAAAGAGTGAAAAACTAAATTTAATAGTATGTGATAGTAATGTATTATAGGACCCTTTGTGGAGTATTTACAATGCTGGAATGGTGTTGCTGCTAACAAGGCAGGGCCTAGAACCGTGCAGTTTCCAGGTTGTGTGCATGGATCCCTATGCAAATGAGGTGGGGTTACTGAATAGTACAAATGTGTATCCGTGTCCGCATATCCCTTTAGTGTAGGCACAAAACTATGTTGGTGTCCACAGAAGAGGTAGCTGACATCAAGGGGGGGGTTGTGTCTGAGGACTTGTAAGCTCATTGGAGCTCAGCTGTGCCTGTTTGCACAGCTCGCCACTGTACTGAGTAAGGGTGTGTGTACAGTTACTGATAAGCTTTGTTTACCTTTGAGGCAAGTGTTTCCATGTGTTATTGCATGTTTGCAGAAAGTGCTTCTGTGCAGAGCATGACCATTCATGGGGGTGTATACAGTGAATGCTGAGCATTGTTTATCTTTGGGGTGCATATTTCCAAGTGTTTGCATGATGGTCTGCTGTGCTGAGTGAGGAAGGCTGTCAAAAAAAGACTGAGAAAGCCAATGGCATATTAATTACTGATGACCCCTGTTTACTTAAAGTAGGGTCATTAACAGTTCTTAATGATGTAACTGGCAGATGGACTGCATCATAGGTAGCCAATCACACAGGCTGCACCTACAACAGAGCACTGTAAAGGTTGCATACACCCTACAATCTGATTTCACCCCCTCATTCTGCACCAGTGGAGTACTGACTTTGGATTTTTAACTGAAGAAATGCTAGGGACTGCTGCAGGTCTGATACATCTGTATGTGCTAGATGCTGAGGTCAAAGCTGCTGCTGCTGGCAATAGGTCTAGACTGCGAAGGAGAAGAGTGTTCAGGCCCAGGATAATATACCAGGTGCTACAAGAGCGGGATATTGTAGAGTGCTACAAAGTGGACAGGGACATACTACAAGAACTCATTGAGCTCTGCAACCTCAGCTCACACCAAGAACCAACAGAGGAGAATCCATCCCAGTGGAAACAAAGGTATGTGTAGCTCTTAGGATACTAGCTACAAGTACTATCCAAAGACAAATTGGGGACATGATGGGGGTCTCTAAGGCATCGGCATCCAGGGTACTCCACCAATTCCTGGATGCCATGCTACCACATGCCAGTGAGCACATTTATTTTCCCCTCACCCCTGAGGTGAGGGCTAACAGTATACAGCACTTCTACTGTGTAGCACACTACCCTGAGGTAGTGAGTGCTATAGACTGCATTTGTGTACACATCAAGGCACCACCTGGTGAGGAGGGTAGAATCTATGTCAACCACAAGGGGTATCACTCCATCAACTGACAATTTGTGTGCAATGCCAGGGCATTATAATGAATGTGTGTGCTGGCAGCCCTAGGCGTTATCACAACTCCCATATCTGGCTCACATCACATCTGTATCAGACATTTGCTACAGGGGACATCCTGCATGGCCATTTATTTCGGGATGATATCTATGCACTGGAACCATGGATGATGACACCCATCAGGAATGTACAGACACCCATGGAAGAACTCCATAATGAGGCACACGCACAAACTTGGAACATCAGAGAGTGTGTGTTTGAGCTGCTGAAGTAATGGTTCCAGTGCCTCAATATATCTGGTAGAGCCCTGCAGTACTCTCCAGTCACATATGCACAGATGTTCACAGTATGTGCCATGCTACAGAATATAATCCTGTGGAAACAGCTGCAGCAGGATCAGCAAAGGAAAGGGATACTCATCCCCCCACCAGTGCCTAGGTCCCCACAGCCACAGCCACAACTCCTCTCAGTGGTCCCCTCAGGCAGATGTAGGTGGGGTATGCTCTGGCCTTAATAGCCAAGCATGCCACCAAAGCACATGCACTGACAAGCTACTGCCTGAGGGACTGACACCTGAGGGACTGACACTACATACTGAATATAATACATACCAGCACATAAATAATGCCATAATACCCACTGCACCATGTAACCATGTGTACTGTGCATGCAGCCACACCAAAACCACAACACAGGCAACTGCTACATACACAACACACAAGTAGTTCATTTATTTATACAACACTTGTAAGTGTAGAAAGACATGGTAGCATATTTATGGACCTGCCATGTATACAAAGGGATATAGTGGCTACTGGGGCTACTGGAGAGATCTAACAGCCACATGAGACAACAGGTACCCAGTCCAATAGTATGGGTTATACCCCTCAATTTGTTACTGCAAGAAAGCTGGACTAAGTCAGAGAGAATGGAGGACAAAGGGCTAAAACTATAGACAGATATTGCACATACTCTTATTAATTTAGAAGGTGACTACTATAACAGTGGGTTGCATCAGAACATGATATTTGCAGAATGTAAAGTCTGTCACTTAAATGTGTCTGTAGTTAATACTATACATTGACTGCATTATACATTATTTTACTGGCACACCACAAACATATGAAGAACAGGCCAGACATATGGGGAAAAATTCTGGACATTGTGCAAAAACATGTAGAGTGGGAAGTAGGCAGACTGTCACCCTGTGTATGGTGTTACGTTATGCACCCCAGTCACATATTAAGTACAGCACATAGCCGGGGAATGCCACTGGCAATTTCAAGGAAGTGCTGCACTGTGGACACTGGTGCAGCTGCCAATATCTGTAGTATACATAAGTTCATAGGTTGGTACTAGGCTATCAGCCCTAGGGCCTATACAAGCCTAGCCATAACAATTCCCTGGCTATTTCTTCCCACACTATTTACTTCCCTGGACCCCTGTCTAAAATCTCAGAGTGGAGTACAGGTAGCTCTTGCCTGCAGTCACCTTGTTAGTATTGACACTCCCACTGGGCATGCTCTTACACTTAGCTAACTTGAGTACAATTCTGCTGCTTCTTTAATACAAAGACCTACTATGTGGAAATATGTCTGTACATACAGACAGTTATGCATAAATACCTCTCTCCCCATCCCCCTCTCACATGATTAGTGTATCTGCCACTATGTACTCCAAATACATATGATACTGATATACATATATATATATATATATATATATATATATATATATATATATATATATATATATGGTTCTACCTGACTTTGTATATACCATATAATCAACATCTATATCTATATATATATATATATATATATATATATATATATATATATATTGCAGTGGTACATAGAGTCCCCACATACATCTATATAGCACATATGCATAACATGCACACACAGTCATCTTATAAGTACTGACAGTACCACTGGGCATGCTCCTACACTTAGCTAACTTGAGCACAATTCTGTTGCTTCTCCATAACAAAGATCTGCTATGTGGAAATATGTCTGTACATACAGACAGCTACATCTACATGCCTGTCTGCCCCATCTCCTCTCACATGATTAGTGTATCTACCAGTATATACCCCAATGTATCTACATAACACATATAAATACCATGCATACACAGTGACATTTATACAGTCATCTTTATTATAGCTATAGTGAGTAGGTTGGGGTAATGTATAATAGTTTCAATGCATGACATGGACAGGCCAAATTATACCTGGCCACATGTTTGCCTATCTAACTGCAACCAGCCACATATGGTCATTCTGGCAACTGTACACACATAGCAGGGATATTAACAGATATCCTACTCCTAGGACATTAGATACAATAACAGTACCAAACAATATCATCTGAAGGCCATGCATGCTGTCATACATAAGGCTACATTGCGTATTCCACAAGTACAGTGCCTACAATCACATATACAACATTTATAACCTGTGGCATGTGTAATAAGTACTGTGAGCTATAATGTGCAACTGTAGATAGGTAGGGGTTCTACTCTCACATCAGCTAACTCAGTGTGTGTGTGTGTGTGTGTGTGTGTGTGTGTGTGTGTGTGTGTGTGTGTGTGTGTAAGTATATCCCATTGTAGCACTATGGACATGCCTGGGTCTATATTACGTGATCGAATGATCACAATAGCGAACGCTGAAAAGAGCGAAAATGCCACACATCAAAGTGCTTTTTCTGGGATCATGGTACAGTGAAGATCGGGGCATTTGCCCTTTCCTCACTATAGTGCAATGTCAAAGTTGGTATATATTTAGTGGGGGGTGTGGAGGCTCAGCCCCCTACCATAATGGTTTCAATGTGCTGCAGTTTCACTCTTTTGAGTGTTCGCTATTGTGATCATTCGATCATGTAATATAGACCCTTTACCCATATAGGTTATCCCTGGGTAATGAGTATGTACTTTTTGGCCCTGTAACTAGCTGCTGGCCTCTAATGATGTCATCCATCTTAAGAGTAATTGTTTAATTAGCATCCATCTTAAGAGTGCTGGCTGACAGTCTAACATCAGGTAAACTCCATGGCACATGCAGAAAAATCTGCAAGCTATAGAGCATGCCAGTAGATACGTAGGGATTCTAATCTCACAGTAGCTAACTTTTGTGTGTATGTGCATACTGCATGCATATGACAAACTTTGTAACGTACACATTAGAAGGTTTTGCATTATTTTACTGTAGGTGATGTGGCCTCCCAAATTACTCACCACAATATGGCCTGCTGATATCTACAAGCATGGTGTGTGCATCTGATATTGTCCTCTGTAGTGTGTACACTACATAAGTAGGTGCTCCATTGTATATGCAGCCAACATGCACTATGTGTGTGCCATGTCGTATCCTGTATGCAGTCAGGGAAGTGCTGCTAGCCTGAAGGTGGCCATGTGTGTGTGTCAGGCTGTGACAGCATTTTACATCATGTCACAGAGCAATAGGAGATGTGCACGTCAGTAGCATCATGGCCATGCAGCCATCACAATTGCAGACATGACTACCCTCATTACAGGAACAGTACATATTGCACAATTCAATGACAGATGCAGCCACATCCTCACTGTTGAGATGACATTCGCCCAGCCTATCATAGATAAGTCATGTGCAGAGGTGCACTGAGGTGCTCTCTGTACTGTACCAGTAGGGAGGGTCTGTGTCAAGGGTGAGTTGCATCTACTAAACAAACGTCTCTGACAAGCATGTACTACTAACATCACATAGTGGGTTAATGTCCTTAGAGTGACTAATACATCTATGCTTCCTTGATATAGGCAACATATGCAAACAAGCAGGCTCATGCCTTGTCCTGCATGGACAGTACAGATCACCTATGAGTACTCTGAATGGCACAGGTGGCACTGACATGCATTGAAGATGAAGAGCAGAGAGCACATACAGAATATGTGATGTGACCTTGTGAGGGGCCATACTGTAGTCTGCAAGTGCTACTACCATTTGGAAAGTTATGGCAACACATGGCCATTGGTAGTCAGATACTGGCATGCTGAGGGATGAGTACTTCACCTACTGGTGACTGTGGCCCCAGCTATGCCATATGATTCCTGCCATACTACTGTACAGACATGTTGATATGTGGTACATGAGTTGTACACCTGTGTGGCCAGGTCTGTGTGGCAACCTGTTACCACTAAGTAGGTACATCACATGTAGGGACTGCTGTGCTACTAACCAGGGGACATAGGTCTTCCTGATGGAAAGGATAGTACAAATATATTCAACTGGGGTTTATGACCATTACTATGTCACCCGGAATGTATCTATAATACTGTCATGCAAGACAGTGACACAACACAGTGACTGTCTGCCTGCTACTTGTGAGCACTCAGACAGTGACTGTCTGAGTGCTCACAAGTAGTGGGCAGCAAACATTTTAACCACAGCCAGTCAGTACCTGTGTGTACTGTGGTGATATGCAGTCCAAACAGTAGAGGAGCCAGAACTGTGCCCTGTTGAACACTGCTGCTTACAGAGCAACTCTTGGAGTTGAATGTCTCTGTGATGCATATATCTGCTATAAATGGTCCATGTAGTGACCCCTACATTGACAGTATTGTGGATGCCTCAGTGGGTGCATTGTACATGTTGCCTGAATGGGCAATATAGTGAGACATCTTGACTCAGTCTGGATGTTGTATGCCCTGATGTACCCCAAACCATGTCCCTGCTGACTGCTATGACAAGGTTTATGGGAATATTAGGGAAGTAGGGAATGCTGCCAACTGTGTACGCCATGTACAGACTGGTATATTAGCTTGTGTATACTGAAGTGTCTGAGAGTCATACTCTGGGAACATACCATTAGCAGACTTATGCTGCTCTAACAGCACTCACCAGTGGGGTTTGCCATCCACCATTAATGTCGGACCCCTTCTAGGTATTCTCTCTCTGCAGCACAGCCACTGTCAATGACCTCTCACTGGTACATTAGTATGTGGTTGCATATTACTAGCCATCACTGACACCCATACAAACCCAACAGTTAACCAGGCTAGCCTAAACCACAGTCAGGTGTTGTCTGCACCACTGACACAAACATGACAACCACTACACATTACTATCCTGCGAGATATCATCCACCCAAGCACAATAATGTAGTGCCTGCACATTGCACACATTGGAGCCATGACACATGATGGTATAAACACGCAGTGTTGTAACCTTTGACAGTCACTGTTTATAGGGATGTAGGGATGCATTCACTGTTGCGCCACCAATACTGACAGATTCTGCACAGATGTAAATGTCAGATTGTCACCACTATACTGAATGTGGCAGCCAGCAATCTAACATTGTGTGCAATCGCACCCTTGCCATGTCACCACATAGGCATAATGTACAACTGTAGCAGCCACACAGGGGGTCTATATTATAATCACAAAGGTTTAAAACTTCGAATCACTAAAGATCAAACTTTAGTGATTGAAGTCTTAAACCATCGAAACCAAAAAAAACAACTAAATATAAAAACATAATAGTGTGTAGGCAAGGGGGCAAGCCCCACTGCACCCCCATGTGGGGGGGCCCTACTTAAATATACCAACTCTGAAAACACTACATTGAAGTAAACGGAAATCTCCCCCTACAGAGATTTTCCATTTAAATGTTCGATGTAGTGCGTTTTTGGTATTCTCATGTCAACAATATCGTATTCGATATTGTCAGACTTTGAGATTTTAATATAGACCCCCACACAGGTACCACAGGAAGAAGTAAAAGAAAGAATAAGAAATTTAAAGGTACAGGATATGAAATGGGATGAAGTAACAGCCAGAGAGACTGAAACAAAGTTAAGAAAAGGATCTAACTGGAAAACCCCAGGCCCAGATGCAGTACCTAACTTTAAGTATTAACATCCTTGTACAAGGATTTAGCCGCAAGTAAGAACTATTTATTTGCACACCCAGAACAGACACCACACTGGCTAACAACAGGCAGAACAATGTTCTTACCTGCAAGCTACCCTAAAAATTATAGACCAATAATTAGCCTTCCGACGACATATAAACAATACACAGGAATTGACGCTGACAGAGTTTATAGTCATTTAGAAGAAAACTCATCTATGGTAGTAGAACAAAATGCCAGTAAAAGAAAGTCATATATAACAAAGGATCATTTGTTGTTAAATAAAGTTATAGTGGAGAACTGTAAAAGGGGGAAGAATCTAATTATGGCACTGAATGACTACAAAAAAACATTTGATAGTATCCCACATTCATAGATAAAAGAGTGCTTAAAATTGTATAAGATACACCCTACACTGACTGACTAGATTACAGTGACCATGAAATAATGGCAGAACACTTTGCAATTAAGCCATGATAAAGGACAGATTATTATCCCAGGGATAACAATTCAAATGGGGATATTTCAGGGTAACTCCCTATCACCATTGCTATTCTGCCTTGTGATTAACCCATTAAGCTGTTTACTTAACAGCTTAGGCCATAGCTACAATTTGGCTCCTAGAAAACAACAAAGTCTAATGACTTCTCATCTTCACTTTGTCAATGGTTTAAAACTGTATAACTCATTAGATGAGGAACTGAAAGCACAGCCATTTCACACTGAGCTAATTGAAGGAAGGACACTGAGCAAACTCGGATCTATAATATATAACATTAAGTATCCTGTTTTTTTGCTTATGTTTTGAGTTATTTATAGCACTTTGTCTACTGTATATTTTTCTAGCTAGTTTCACTGTGTGTGAGAAATTAACTGGAAATTGTCCACTTTTATTAAGCATCTGTTGGGTTGTTTGATTCTGATAACTTGTTTGCAGTTAAAAGCTTTCTCTAGAGGCTCCTTTATCTGTTAAAAACTTTCATTTAAAGGCTCACTGCTGCTTTTCTGCTGTGAGAAACATTTCTGCAGTTTGTTTCCCATCCTCCCTTCCCCATTTGTATGCTGTTCTTATAGTTGGTGGCTTTGCAGTTGCCCGCCCCTTCTGCAAATTTGATCTGGAACCCTACTCACAGTCTAGTGTCATTACCTTATTCAACCTAATACAGGGAGAACATTTGAGAAGGCCAATCAGCTTAGTTTCTTCCCCTCTTTTCTCTCTTTCCACTTAAAAAAATTCTAAGCTTGTTTCCTACCTTTCCTGTGGGTAGTCTAGTCTGGATACAGATTTGATGTGCCCAGGACTATTTGTGGGCTTCTGAGCCCCAAGCCTTTCTGTGTTGGAGGGAAGCCTTCTAGCTTAATTTTGATTCTTAGAATTAGCCAGTTTTTTAGTTTCAGCACTCAAGTCTGTTTCTTTGAGCTCAGCACTTGTTCAGAACTTATTGTAAGCACTAAATAAGCTACAAATTACTACAACACTCAACTTTCCTCACTGTCTAAAGGAAAACAGTTTCTAGTACTTAACAAATAAGCACCTATCCAGGCATGTCTAAGGATCAGCTCCCGGTGTGTTTTCCTGTCTACCTGATGAATCTGGGCATCTTAGGGCAATGCAGCAATTGCCTCAAGTACACAGACAACCCCCTCCTCCTACCACCCAACACTACAACCTGTGAGAGATGCACTTATAAAGCCAAACTGGAAGCAAAGCTCTCTTCACCTAAGACTGGACTAGACAGTCAAGAGGAGAAAGTAAGCACTTGCACCACACCACACTCAGCACATAGTCCCTCAAAACCTACACCACCAAAACACACACACAGAAACACAAAACACAGAGGCTCTCAGTAAAAACCTGCCCAAGCAACAGATACCTCCAAAGCATAAACACAAGCAACCTCCACCCCCCAACACAACCCAAATGACACATAGCCCACAAACTTAGTGTGCCATTCAATCACAGCCCATAAGGCATAACAACGTACCCAACACTCTAGTCATAGGTGATTCTATAGTCAGGCACACTGATGTTCTACTCACCAGGCTAAACAAGGAGAAAGCTACTGTCAGCTGCCTGTCAGGTGCCAGAATCCGCCACATAATGCATGCACTCAGGTCACTCCACAACAAGTACAAATATGACTCTGTCATTATCCATGTTGGTGGGAATGACCTGAGATGTATCTCCTTGGACTACAGGAAAAGGGACATGGAGGAGCTGTTCGATCTTGTAGCCCAGGCAGGTATGACCCTAGCCATGAGTAGCATCTGCCATCACCCAGAATGATACCACAGTACAAGGACAAAATGATTGACTTAAACAATTGGCTAAGCTTCTGGTGTCATTCTAAGGGGATCCAGTATCTGTCTGTCTGGGATAACATGACTGACAAACCACGGTGCTTTGCCATAGATGACCTGCACCTGTCACCCCTGGGATTCCAGATACTGGCTTAGGCTCTAGCCACCTTTATAGTGCCTTTTTTATGCAAGATTCAAATGACAAATTCACCACCATAACAGGTACAAGCAAGAAGAATCTGAGGGTATTGCTACTCATGCTAGAAGTCTAAACCTCAAAATGCACTCACTCGAGGCACTCATTAAAATGGAGAACATCGACATCTGTGCAGTGACAGAGACCTGGTTCAAGGCTCCAGAGAGTACCCCTGCATTACCAGGCTATAATTCATACCACACCTTTCAGCCACCTAACCTGGACCGAAACACTAAAGGTGGAAGCATGTCCATATTCATTAAGGATATCAACACCTCCAGGCTAGTTGCTCAGCATAATGTATCCAAGATTATCCAAGTGCAACTAACTCTGGGCAAGACCGCAATCCAAATTGTAACTTGCTACAGATCCCCCACCATGCCCCAGGATTCCCACTCCTCATTTCTTTATACACTGGAAAATATTAGGGTAAAACCTAACATCCTATTAATGAGCTATTTCAACTACCCCACCATTAACTGGGAAAACTACTCATGTACCAACTCTTGTGCTCAACATTTTCTTGAATTCATAAATTCCAATGCCTTGGATCAACTTATCCACACCCCAACCAGGGGCAGCAATATCCTAGATCTAATTATTACCAACATGGGCAACCGATGCTCTACACCACAGGTCAATTCCTCGTTGGTCAGATCCGACCACAAGCTAATCACCCTAGACATCCACATCCCTCCCCCACCCCCCATTAGGGAAATCACAGTAAAAAAAAATTCTCCAAAGCCAATTTCACACTTCTTAAGACTGAAGTGGCAAACTTCACGACACCCATGCTGACAGACAACAGAGATATGACTGCTGAATCATACACAAATGCACTTTATAAGCACTTATACGAGTGCATGGATTGTGCAATCCCTAACAGAACCAAGATGCTATGCTCCAAAAAAAGGAAGCCATTCTGGTGGTCCCCTGCCATAAACAAACTCTACAACAGAAGAAAGGAACTGTTTTAAAAAAGAGTAAAATCCCATGATTGGAAAAACTCCCTGGTCAGCTTCAGTAAGAAGCTGAGATCCCTCATAAAATCCTCCAAAGCTAGTTACAAAAACAAAATTGCCACTGACTCTAAACACAACCACAAAGCATTCTATAGCTATGTCAAGAATCTCGATGGCAACACTCAGATCTGCACTGAGTTACAGCACAATGGCACTAAATATACAGAACCAACTGATATTGCCAACACCCTGGCAGATAAGTTCAGTGCTAAATTTACCCCCCTCTCATCCCCTAAAAGGCCCATCTCTATACCAGAAAAATGCAAAGTTCCTGTAATTACGACTGCACAGGTAAAAAAAAAACACTCTCCAAAGCCATGAACACAGCATCCATGGGACCTGACAACATCCCAGGCTGTGTTCTACATGAACAACAGAATGAAGTGGCACCCCACCTAAGTACCATGTTCAATCATAGCCTCACCTCAGGCTTTGTGCCCACTGAATAGCGCACAGCGACGGTTATCCCACTCCACAAAGGGGGAGCCATGACAGACCCAGGAAACTACTGCCCCATTAGCCTGATGAGCCTGGTCTGCAAGGCCATGGAACGTATCATCATGGAACTCATAAACAAAGACACTGGTAATCTCCAAACTCTGGACCCTACCCAGTTTGGATATGTAAAAGGCATATCATGTCTCCTAAACCTGATTGACTTCTTTGAAGCAGTCACCAAAGCCATAGATGAGGGTAAAGTGGTTCACACAGCTTATCTAGATCTCGCCAAGGCTTTTGACACCATCCCCCACTCTGGAATTATAGATAAGCTCATTAAATTAGGTATAAATCCCTATGTCACAAGATGGGTTGCCAACTGACTCATGGACAGAACCCACACTGTGAAATTAGCAGATTCCAAATCCGACTTCAGACCAGTGACAAGTGGAGTACCACAGGGTTCAGTCCTGGGTCCTCTCCTGTTTGGTATCTACTTCTCTGAAGTACAGGCTAACACAGAAGGTCTTTGGCTAAAAAAGTTTGCAGATGACTGCAAACTAGGAGCCATAATCAAAACTCCTAACGATGTGGACATACTACAAAAGGGCCTCACTGAGACAGATACCTGGTGTCAAAGCCATGGCCTGAAGCTCAATGCCAAAATGTGTATTGTCATCCCCTTTGGTAAAAACTCTGTATCCATGAACTACCACATAGCTGGTAGTCTAATTAACACTGAAAATGTGATAAGAGACCTTGGGACACAGTCCAAAAAAATAGTGTTCACAGTGCTCTGAAAACGAACAAACCAAGAAAAAAAATGGGTGCTGCCTGCACTCCTCTGTATGCTAATCTGGTGCTCCTGGGTTGGGAATACAAGTATATCTTCCAGAATGAAACATTCTCTTCTAATGTTAAATAGTATGGTAGATTTTTGGATGAGATTTTTATTTTGTGGGAAGGAGGGTCAGAATTGATTTCTGAGTTTGTTCATTATTTGAATCAAACTACTGATTACTTGAAGTTTACCTACCAGTTTGATCCCCAAGAAATTAGTTTTCTGGACACTAAAATTATCAAAGGTCATGATAATTTTATTTCCCAAATTTACCGGAAAAACACCTTCTGTAATAGTTATTTGCATTACACCAGCCATCACCCCATTCATCAGAAAAAGAGCATTATTAAGGGTCAGGCTATAAGAGTTGCTAGAATGACTACAAGAAAAGATGATGTTATAGTAGAGTTTCAACATTTAAGGGAGATGTTTTTGGAGAGAGGGTATCCTGGATACTTCATTGACCCTATTCTTGAGGAGGTGCTCAATAAATGGGGTAAGGTGTATACACCCCTACTTGGTGTTGGTAGGGAAGGATATCACCACAAATGTCAGGATATGACTGTCTGGGATAAACCTGATTTTCAACATGCCTGTGTAGTGCAATATAGCCCCTTGTATTCCCAGATTAAAGGAATTCTGACAAAAAATTGGAATATTTTCTAAACTAATACTGAAATATACCGAATATTGGGTCAACAACCTATTTTTTCTACCAAGGTGGGACCTAACATTAAGATTATATTGGAGAAGGATCATATTTTGAACAGTAAGGATAAGAGATGTGGTAGTAAACCCTGCGGTAGATGTTCGTATTGCCCTTATATATTACAAGACAGTTTTATTACCCTCGGTAATCAAAGTAAGAGTCATATTTTTTTAAAAAGTGGCAATTGTGGTTCAAGCAAACTGGTATATATAGCTAAGTGCTGCTCCTGTTCCTCCTTTTATGTAGGTAAGACAGAGAGAAGATTAAAAAACAGGATATATTAACATCTTTATGACATCAAAAATGAAACAGATACCAGTGCACTGTACAAGCATAGTGTTACTTGTACTAATTTCAAGTGTTATAAGTTTGCTATACTAGAATTTGTCACAATTGAAGCCAGAGGGGGGGACTGGCAAAATGTGTTGTACAAAAAGGAATTATTATGGCAACTGAGACTGGCCGCTGACTACCCACCAGGGCTTAATTAGCATATTTCTATAATGTCAATTCTTAAAGAAAAGGCTGGTTTAGTGTAGTAGCACTCTCATAGTATTCTGAATACATATAATAATATGATTGTGTATATATTAAGAAGAGTTCTTAATTGTAATGAGGCACTATGCACTTTTTTATTTTTTGTTTTTGTTGAACCAAGTTTTTTATTGTTGTGAACTACTACTTTTTTATATAAAAAAAAGGAACAGATGCTATTTTATTGAGTAATTATATATTCATGAGGAGGGAATTTTCATTGACATGATTGGGTATTTTGAATTGATCAACTAGAATTATGTATTTAAACCTGAAATTTTACTTGTCATTTTGTTCTGAGGAAGTCAAACTATTTGATGAAAGTGCTTAACGACTGTGGATTTTAACTACGTTCTTGGATATTATTTTTATATTAAAATCATCTGTGGACCTGCAACACTGTGCTCTTTTTTTTCTTGGTCTAGACCTTGGGACTCAGGTGGACAGCAGTCTCTCCTTTGATAATCACATTGCCACAGTGGTCAGGAAATCCTTCTACATGGCTCACCTCATCACAAAAGGTTTCTCATGCAGAAAAAAAGAGGTCATTGTTCCCCTCTACTCATCACTCATTAGACCCATTATAGAGTACAATGCCCCTTTTGGTATGTACCTCACAAGACATCTGCAACAACTGGAAAGGTCACAGAAATACCTCACAAAGATGATTACAGGCCTCAAACAGATGCCCTACGCAGACCGTCTCAAAAAACTCAGCTTTACTCTATCACATATCGCCTACTCAGAGGTGATCTCTGCCTAACATACAAAGGTATGTCAAACTCAGAGCTGTTGGACATGCTCCACTTAAAGATATCCCAATCCCACCAAGCTACACGCTCTAGGGACCTAAACCTTGTCACCACAATAAACAGAACATGCTGGAGGGATAGATTCCTGTCCCAGAGACTTCCCATACTCTGGAACAGACTACCTATCTATGTCAAAAAGAGCTCCTCATTAGCACTCTTCAAGAAAAATCTTGATGATTGGATGGGAAATAGGAAATTCACCCCAGGGATCACTCCTGTGGCTCTGCTCGACAGGGGCAGAGGAAAATAATTTTCTTGGGTTGCGAAAGCCAGGGTACATTTTTGGCTAGGCTTATATAGTCCCTAGGGCCAGTAGCCTAGTACCTACCTATGAACCTATGCTCCACTTAAAGAAATCCCAATCCCTATGAGCTACATGCTCTAAGGTCCTAAACCTTGTCACCACAATAAACAGAACATGCTTGAGGGATATATCCCTGTCACAGAGACTTCCCATACTCTGGAACAAACTACCTATCTATATCAAACAAAGCTCCTCATTAGCACTCTTCAAGAAAAATCTTGATGATCAGATGGGAGATAGGAAATTCACCCCGGGGTCACTTCTGTGGCTCTGCTCAACACCATCATCATCATCATCATCATCATCCCCCTTTTTCCCATTTACATGGGGTCGGGGTATCGTATTAACTGTCGCCAACTCTCTCGATTCAGTGCCACTCTCCTGCCTTCGTCAACAATCATGCCTGACTGTCGCAGATCTTCTTTCACACAATCCAGCCACCTCTTTGCTGGATGCCCTCGCTTCCTTTTACCTTCTTCCTGTCTGTCCCAAATCTCCCTCACCAGATTGTCTTCTGCTTTTCTACACATGTGCCCATACCATCGTAATCTGTTCTCCTTGATCTTTTCTGCAATTGGAGCTACTTTGGCTTCTGCTCTTATGTCCTCATTTCTTCGCCTGTCCCGCAGTGTGCATCCTACCACCTTTCTCAGGCACTTCATTTCCATCACCTCTAGCTTCTTCAACTGTTCTGCCTTTACTGCCCAGGTTTCTATACCATACAGTAGTACTGGTCGCACCACTGTCTTGTACACCTTACTTTTCAGCTTCTTTGGCATTCTTCTGTCATAGACTACACCTGATACTCTATGCCAGTTGGCTGCAGCCCCTCTGATTCTAGCTTTGACCTCTTCATTCAGACTACCCTTCTCCTCAACCACCCCTCCCAGATACTTGAAGCTGTTTACCTGTTTCACTATCTTCCCATCTATCTCTATTCTCAGCTTCTTCTGATTTCCCCAATCTACTGCCATTACCACTGTCTTATCTGTGCTTAGTTTCATCCCATGTGCCTTCAGATTTGCATTCCATTCTCCTATCCTTTGCTAAAGTTCTAGATTAGAGTCTGCCTGTACTGCCACATCGTCTGCATACAGCAGCTTTGTTGCTCTGACCCCTCCAACCTGTTTGCTGATGTAGTCCATTACCAGTATGAACAGCAGTGGGCTCAGAGCTGAACCCTGGTGTACACCCACTCCCACTGGGAACCCCTCAGTGAGGCCAAACACTGTTCGTACTTGAGTCACTGGGTCCTTGTACATAGCCTGTACTAATTCTACCAATGTTTCTGGGACTTCAAACCACCGCAGTACTGCTCAGATCAGCTTTCTTGGAACCTTGTCATATGTTTTCTCCAAGTCTAGGAAAGCCCAGTTTGACTCTCTCCTCTTCTCTAGTTTCTTCTAAAGTATCTGTCTCAATGCAAACATCGGGTCAATTGTGATGCATCCTGATCTGAATCCGAACTGTTCATCTCCCATCTTACATTCTACTATTCTGCACATCCGTTTATCAATCACCCTCTCCAGAACTTTCATGCAATGTGGTAAGAGTTTGATGCCTCTGTACTGTCCACAGTTGTGGATGTCCCCTTTGTTCTTGTACACTGGCACGAGTATGCTTATTCTCCAGTCATCTGGGATATGCCTTTCTCTCCACACTGCAATTAGTACCCTCAGGAGCCATTTCTCCCCTAGCTCACCCATCATCTTTATCATATCTGCTGTGACCTCATCTGAGCCTGCTGCTTTCCCTGACTTAATTTTCCTTAGTGCTGCTCTTACTTTTTCTAAGCTGGGCTCCTCTTCTACTCTCATTGTAGGCTGTTTCTGGGGCAATACCACTTCTGTGGGGTTTTCTTCATTAAGAAGCTGCTGGAAATACTCCTTCCATCTGCCTTTGATGTCCTGTGGGCCGGTAAGTAGGTTGTTGCTGGAATCCCTTATGAAGGGTGTCTGACTATCTTCTTTATCTTTCTGTCTTTGCCTTGCAACCTGGTATAGTTTCTTTGTGCCCCTTACTGAGTCACTTTCCAGAAGCTGACAGAGTGCCTCTGATGCCCTATTCTTTGCTATTGCAACTTCTTTCTTAGTTTCTTTGTTAGCCAACCAGTAGTCCTTCCTAGCTTGGTCAGTCTTTTCAATCTCCCACTTCTTCCTGCACTCCTTCTTTCTTTTGATTACTTCCTGCACTTCTGCATTCCACCACCAGCTTTCCTTATGTACCTTATTTCCATACCTGGCTCAGCCACATATCTTTTCTGTAGTCCTAACACATGCTGTTTTTAGGTGCTGCCACTCTTCTTCAACTCCACCTATTTCCTCCTCTTCTTGGGGTGCTAGAGCCCTGAGTAATTCCTTGAACTGCTGTACTTTCTCTCCAGTCAACTTCCAGGTCTTCGGCCTGGTCTCTGTTAACCTTAGAGCCTTCTCTAACCACTGCTTGCAGCTGATTGTGGCAACTACTGGTTTATGTTGTGAACCAACTGTTTCACTGGGGATGACTTTGCAATCATGGATTCTACCCCAGTGCCTTTTCCTTACTAGGAGGAAGTCTACCTGAGTTGCATGTTGGCTACTCTTGTATGTGATCTTGTGACTGTCTCTTTTTCTGAACCATGTGTTGGCTACTATCAAGCCATTTGCCAGACAGAAGTCTAGAATGGCTTCTCCTTCTTTATTCTTATTGCTCCACCCTTGTGGACCCAGGCAGTCCTCATATCCTGTTCTGTCTGTCCCGATATGTGCATTTAAGTCACCCATTATCAACACCAATTCATGTTGTCCTGCTTTATCTAGTAGGTCCTGCAACTGCTGCCTGAATGCACTCTTTTCCTCACTATCACAACCCTGCTGTGGGGCATAGGCTGAGATTATGAATACAGTCCTATCATTACACTGGAGTCTGATTGCCATGGGTCTGTCATTAATTCTGATGATATCCCTCACTGACTTCTGAAGCCTCTGTCTCACCACAATTCCTACACCATTTCTAGCCTGTCCACCACCTGAGTAGTAGAGTCTGGATTCCAAGCCAAGTGGCTTTGTTGCACTGCCCTTCCATCTCGTCTCTTGGATACATAGGATGTCCAGCCTCCTCCGTATCATGTCATCCACTTCTAAGCTGCGTCCTGTCAGTGAACCTATGTTAAGTGTAGCAATTCTCAGTTCATGTTTGGCAGGTTGGTTGGTTTTATGTCCAGCTTTCACTCAACAGAGCTACCCAGGTAACCCAGGCTGGGCAACTAGACACCGGCCAGCCAGTAGCCTATTGACCCAGGGCTGCTGGGCTTTTATGGCGGGCACACACTGGCCAATAGGGGCACATATACCCCTCCCACTGTTAGCATGGGTCCCTGGCATGGGTCAGAGAGTAGGCTGGATCCTCAACCCACTTATCACCAGTAACTACCCATGCCCATTATTTTGGCAACAGTCAACATGACCGAATCACCTAGAGCCATATTTTACACCGCCGAGTGGCTAGCCCTGCCACCGCGTGCAGTTTGTGATCCGTGTTCTCCTATCTTGAGGATACTGTGCACCACAATAGATGCCCAAAGTGGTTGGTCTTTTTACTGCTCAACAGTGGCACAGGAAAATAATTTTCTTGGGTGGTGAAAGCCAGGGTACCTTTTGGCTAGGCTTATATAGGCCCTAAGCCAATAGCTTAGTACCTAACTATGAACCTATGAGCTGCAGGTTGCCAAAACTTTTTCAGATGATATTAGAATGTCATTTGGTCTTGATAAATGTGCAAAAGCAACCTTTAAAGCAGGAAAACTGCAGCACCATGAAAACATCAGTTTGGGACAAGACTATGATATAAAACAACTTGAGCAAGAGGGAGTGTATAAATACTCGGGAATTGATAAAGGATCAGCAATAAAACATGAACAAATGCATATAAAACTCAGCAAGGAATACTTTAGAAGACAAATTAGTCCTGAAAACAGCATTGACATCTAGGAACAAGATCCAACTATAAACCAATTTGCTCTTCCTGTCCTAACTTAGTTTTGGAGTGACTGATTGGCCCAAAAAGTGTTAGATAGAGTAGATATTAAAACACGAAGGATGCTTCATGCTCACCAAATGATTTATAAAAATCAGTGTATACCAAGATTATATATTCCCTATTCTGAAGGAGGGTTGGGCCTACTTGAAAATGATTACATGTATAGATCTGCAATTGTGGGACTTTATGCATATCTACTGATCTCACAAGATCCAAATGCTGTGAAATTTTTGAAACATGAGAAGAATAAATTCAAGACTTCTCTGCTTAATCTAGCAGAAGCATATCGACATCAAGCAGGTATGGAAATCAAATAAGAAGTAGATAAAAAACAGGCAGCAATTGGATGTGCTAAAAAAAACAAAATAAAGAATATAAGGTAAAGAACCAGATGAGAAGGCAAGAAATGTGGAAAGAGCATAAATATTATTGCAAACATAGAAAACTTCTGGGAGAACCTCATGTTATCAGGAACGAATGCAGGATTATGACCAAAAATTGGAAAGAGGAGAAATTAGAATACTACATTGGGAATGACCGTGGTTGGATACTAAATTGGGGGTGCCTCTATAACATAAATTCCAGTTGCAATTTTTTCAGGCTTGTAGTATGAGGGTATAAATGATAAAGTGAAGTGTACTGGTTTGACTAAGTTAATAAGGATCCCACCCACAGACATAAAATCATTCTGTTGGAAGCAACAAGGGAGCTATTCAACTATGTGCCTTTTTCCCCAAGCCACAAAACAAGGGAGAATTTTCTCTGGATGTACACAGCCAATTACAATATTATTTACACAGAAACAAAAATATAAGAAAGTCTATTTATTTGGCTCTTTCACTACAGGCAAGGAGGGACAGCCAGTGTCAAAACAAGTAATTTCTACATAGCAAGCAAATGCCATTTTGTTCTGCTACTCATCCCAGGGTTTGAAACTGGAAGGCTCTATTAAAGGTCATAGTACAAATGGCACAGCCTCATCAGTGGCCTAACTTAAGGGAGCCAACATAATCTGTTCTGGAAGCAGTTACTGGGCTGTACCTTGATTTGAAGATGAGGAAGGTGCTGTGTTCAGTATGAATAGGGACATAAAAGAAGGCATCACTAAGATTAAGGTAACCATCATGGCATGGAGTAACAGGAAATGTAGGGTCTATATTATGGCATCAAACGGGCTGTTAACCGAATGCCCTTTTATTGACGCATATTAAGGGGAAATACAAAAACCCTGAACGGCCACAAAAGAAAAATTTTCCCAGGGGAAAAATCACTTGGCTGTCATCATGGATTTGCCCTTTCCTCCACTGTAGTACAGAGTTGTTATATTTAGTTAGGGGGTATGGGGGGCACAGCCCCCCACATGGGTCTGTGTGTGGGGAAGCAAAGCCACCCACTTCATACGATGATTTTTTTGTTTGTTTGTTTTATATTAGCCAGGTGATTTTTTTCCCCTGGGAAAAAAATTGCTTTTGTGGCCATTTGGGATTTTTGTATTTCGCTTAATATGTGTCGATAAAAGGGCATTCACTTCAATGCTGTAATTTAGATGTGGAAATATAGCATGGCTTGAAAGGTTAATATTTTGAATTTTGGGACTTTGAGGAAGGTATTGGGACTTCAGAGATCCAGAAAGGGTCTCCAAAGTCATTCTTTTTTGGGGACTAGAAAAAATACTTGAATACAACCCTTTGACTTCTCAGCAATACTAGTTCTATGAACCCTAATATAATAGGTCTTCTAGAATGGGGGGGTTTGGAGATTTGATATTTTGCAACAGGAATGATCTCTTCCATCACTGGTCTTTTACTGTAATTTGTAACCCTTGGTCATTACCTGTAGGACCCACTTGCCCTGTATGACTGCCTTCCACTTTTGGAGACATTAAGCATATCTTCCCAAAACTTGGATTGGGTGATAGTATGAAGCAGGTAGGGCTGAGGTGGGGTGGTTAGGATATGACTGAGAGTAAATAGATAAAGATGTAAATAATCATGGCGGCTCTCTGGAGTGTGAAGACCCATGGAGATGCCATGTTTTTCCTTATGCTCTCCCCTATCACTTTTTTGTACAGGCACTTTTTCCTTTCACTGTCTTGCTTTAACTTAATAAGGGCCTAGTTTAAAGGGGTAGTTTCTGCAGTACATGAGCATGGTGGGGGTGAAAATTAGAGTGGTACTTTACATAAATGTTCCCCTTTCCTTCATTTTCCTGAAAACTATGCATTATGATTCCAAAACATCAGCTTCTTACCCAAACATACATTGAGAAGCCAAACTATGACATCTTCTGGCATGGACTGCAGCATTGGCTAGGCTTGCATTCTGCATCCATAGCATCATATTCACAATAGTGTTCTGCCATCTGACTGGCTATCTTTAGCAACTCCTTAAATTGTGCCCATATATCTTCATCAGATGTCTAATTTTTTTCTCAGTTGGTCAAAAACTAACTGACAGTTGGTCATAGCAGTATGATTATTAATGGTCTTGAAACAGATCAACTGTGACAAATTGTTGCACATTAGTAGCCAATGCTCATTCAGGACACAATCTATGGTCTATGTGCTTCTGTCTAGAAGGAACTGCACACTACAGCTCATGTCTAAAGGAACTGGTCCACATGACTCTTCCACCAAAGGCAACACCTATAGCCTGTCTGCACTAACTCAAGTAGCTTATAAATAAGGTGTACAAAACAGTGGTGTGATCAGTGTTCCATATGGCACAGAAACCTATACAATGAAGGCAGAGCAGCTGAAGAAGCTTGATGTGTTTCAGATGACTTGTCTGAGATATGTAGTAGGGTCCACACTGTGGGATAGAAAAAAACTAGGAAATTTGAGTTGAAGCTAAGGGAGCCCATTTGCAGAGGTCATTGAGAAGAGATTACCAAGGTTCATTCATATCTGCAGGAAAGTAGAAGATGATACGGTAAATCAGAGTTGGGACAGAGAAGAAAAATACAAGAGGAGATAAGGATAACCAGCCTAGAGATGGCTGGAGGGATTGCATGAGACAAGACCTGTGACAGTCAGAAATGACAGTTAAAGCTGGCTGGAGCTTGGCACTGAATCAATAGAGAAGGCAATAGCTGAAGTGGCACTGATCTTCTATAAAAATGGAAAAATAGAGTTAATACTGCTGCTGAATTACTGGCCCTGAATGCTAGTGTGGCAACTGCATAAACTTTCTTCTTAATTCTAGTCTGTACTCTTCTTTATTTGCCATTTTGCAGACAACTGGTTGTAGAAACCAGTCTGGACCCTTTCTGTGGATGCATAAAATCAACAACTTTGTCAGCTGCAGGATTCTTATAAAGGTACTTATTTTGGACTGTATAAAACCTGTCAGGTTTTTCAGGATGAGGGGAATGAGTGTCTGATGCCTGAGAAAGCTTGGAAGGTGTGCTCTGTAATTCCTAAAACAGGAGGATAGCTATAAGTTTTTTTTGGGGGGGGGGGATCTAGGCTAACTAAGTCAAAGTGGTTCTCTCTTGTGCCCCTAATGCCTGTTATAATTTTCATTTGAAGTGCTCTTTCATTTTACTATGAGGTTCTACAACTAAGACTTTCTCTGTGGGAGAAGCAGAGGAAATTGTTTCTATGCTACAATTATATCTTGGGGTGGGTGAGACATTTAAGAAGAGCAAAGTGGGTCTTCCCATCACTGTCCAAGATGTCAGCTTTTACCTTAACAGGAAAGTATTGCTTCTTTATTTTTCCCTGTCAAGCTACAAGCACTGCAGAACCTGTAATCTAAGACTTCCCATTAAATAGGCAGCAAGTCTAATAGGATTATCCTGATGAGGAATAAGGTAAACAAATAAATAACTATGAAACCTTAAGCCAGGGTGATCTACTGGTGAGGATGGACCTATGATTGGGAAAGAGGTAAGGACCAGCCCAGCAGCTGGGTTCCAGATAACTGGAGACATTTTGAGATTGTGATCAGTGCTTCACATTTTAAGTCTTTTTAGTTGAGATGTCTACTTTGGAAGTCTTAACTTTTGAATGTGTGTGTGTCTGACTTCCACTTCATGACCAGGGATATCCTTCATCTTGAGGAAGTGATAATCTAGTCTTACCCATCAGAAACTGCAAAATGTGCTTTAGTGATGGCCATCTAGATGTGGGCATCCTCATAAGCTCATTCTCATTTGTCTGCTTAGAGGGATGAGTTAGGCTACTTTAGCATGACAATCTAGAAAGGGGCTTTGTCAGAGGCTTCAGGAAGAACAGATGTACATTCCAGGGGCTGTGAAAGCACCTCACTGGGGCTTACATCATCTGATCAGCACAAGACATCTGATGTCTGCATTGCATCACTCATGCCCATTTCTGCATTATCTTTGAACCACTTTTTTTCATGGGAGATGCCAGAAGCTGAAGATGAACCAGAAGATGCCATCAAGAATGGTTGAAGGCCTCAAGCCTCTTCCTGTCAAAACAGTATTGAAGAGAATGCTGCCTACTTCTAATAATTTTAGGGGTTAATCCATAACAAACCTTTCAATCCATGACATCATGCTGTGGGCCTTGGCAAATTAAACAATTATTCAAATAGTTTTTGGGAACTTGTCTACTACAGGCACATTTTCCAATCTCAATCCTTAACATATGGCTGAGGTCAACAAAAAGAACTACACTTTAACTGAAGCCTACACAACTAGAAAAAAAGAAGTTCCCCAATGGATATTTATCTGTTCTGAGCTCTAGAGTAGGTTGAAGCATGCCTGGCAATGGATACCAATGTTGCAATGTGTGCACTACAAACTGTGGTATAAAGGTCTATCATGGTATGTGCAAACACCTGTTTTACACTTGAGATGCCATGACATCACAGATGGGATGGTATCTACCATGTCTGGAGGGGGAAAGGTTCTGAGCTCTGGAAATTGGGCTAGATGTACATGTCTACAGTGACCATCCCAGTAGTCAGACCTATTTCAATAGTGAGCTAAATGAAGAATATGTATTTTATGTACCATAAAGTCTGAGAAAGATGTCTTTAAATGTTGATTCTCACTGATGGAGATGTGAAGTACTTCTCTTGAATCATAAGTCTTTATATTTTAGTCATGTTCTGGACTGGAAACTTTTAAAGAGGGTTTGTATCATTTATTAAGACATTCTCAGCTGAGGTGCCTTCGGTACAGAGTTGGTATGTCCTCCATGTGTTTGCTTGGGTTTTCTTCAGGTGCTCTATTTTTCACCCACATTTCAAAGACATACAGCAGGTGGACTGGATACTCTAAACTGGCTGTATGTGTCAGTGTGCAAGTGTGTGCAGTATGGAATAATGACTATGACAAGGCCAGACACCTGGTATTGTAAATACCAGATCTAGGTGATGGCCACCATTGATGTAACACCCTGACCCCATGTATAAAATGGGTAAGAAGTGTTTATGCTGGCACTGTGCAAACATATAATTTCTATGTTATTAATGTCCAATACAAATCTAAAAAATACCAGACTATTATATGTAACATGCACTTATAGATGATGCCAGTTAGGACTATTACAAAAAAATTGTGAGTGATGCTACTACACTTACAAATGATTTGGTATATCACAATGAAAGAAAAAAAAACATGAAATAACTGTGGCTAGGTGACTTCCATTATGAATATATAATAATACAAAAGGTAACTAAAATGATTTAATATTTAAAAAATGATGCATGTTACTGCTTTTAGATAATGTGACTTAAATAGATTGACAAATGTAATTGTTGAAATTCTATATGATGTTAGACCCCACACTTTATAGTGCGTTCATTGTAAATCTTCAAATTTCCCTGCTAATGTTTGTATTACTAATTCTACTTGAAATAGGAAATATTTTTGTTGAATTGCTGCTGCTATTTAGAGGGCTAAAATTTGAACTGGTTAGTTCTGATTTACAGAATGATAAGCTATCAAATGTACCTGAAAAGATTAGCATCTAAATTAGACAATTAAAAGTAATTTGCACTCATAAACTGAAATTGTCAAAAGTCATTTGTTAAACACCAAAAGTTGAACATGATGTTCTGTTTTCCATGCTTGACTGCTGAACCATTGAATAAAGTGACTATGTTTACTTGGTGTTATTTACATGCAAAAATACATCTTTTTCAAAAAAAATATTGCTGACTGTGTCTTTATCTGCACTTATGTGAGCTGTATTTGGTAAGATGATGCACTGTGTAATTTCATTAAATGACAGACTGAAAGGAAAACAGACCAGAAGAGGTGGAAAATATTAATACTGCAACAACATAATTTCTAAGTGATTCAGCCTGTTTATGTAGTAAAAATTATCCACAATACTATGACTGATATTAGTGGAGGAGAAACAATCTGCATAAACCCTGTGAGTAGGTAAACATATACAGCAAGGTCAAAGTAAGAGATCAGCCTATCTACTGTGAGAAGACCATAGAAAAGTTTATAATGCCATGAAACTTGTACTCTGATTACAAAAGGTGACAAAAAATAAGGAGTAGCCAAGAGTTTGGTGTGGAGAAACCAGAAGAATGCATGGACTGAGTAGGCACTGCTCTGACTTGTAGAACCACACATCACTGGGCATAATGCACAGAATCCCAATGAAAGCTACATCTTGGACAAAAGTAAAGATGATGTCTCTCATTCTTGTGTCCACTGTTTCCACAGAATTTATTTCAGTAATGTGTAATGGGATGAATCATGCCATTTACCTTCAGCGACTCTCAGTTGGGTAACTCATGATACAGATAACAGGCCTGTCCATTTTCTTATAGTAAGGACTAATGGTACTAGGTTTTTTATCTACGAAATCTGAAAAATATACAGCATTAGTCAAATATTTTTAACTTATTATCTCCCTCTCTAGCGTCATTGTATAGAGCTCCACATGCTTAACCGCTGTGAGATATTGACAAAGGATGTAATTTATTCACTGGCTATATTGGATTTATGGATTAGTGTAAAGTAACTCTGATAAGCTGTTTCAAACACATGCACAAATTCTTCTTGAGCTACTGATGGATAAGCCAATTACAGTCAATTAGCACACTATGTCTAGTATCTCTGCAAACATAAGCAATGTTTAACACCTTAATCTTTAGCACTTGTTATTATTTATACTTTCTTGTTAATATTTATAATTTGAATAAAACATTGTTTTAATTAATTCAGCAGATTACACAGTCAGTATGTTACTTGCATTAGCTATTAGTACCAGGGCCTCAGAAAAATATTTTAATTTTATGCATGTTTTGAATTAACAGATTTTTGAATTACGGTACTGCTTGATTTGTGCCTGACTGTACAAGAGAAAAAGCTGTGATCTTTCCATTTAGGTGCCGTGACTGATAAGCAGCTGTTTACACTATAGGTATTGTCCTTCAGCACCGGAGGTGCCGTTAACACACTTTCAGATACTGCATCCCCATCCACACTCCAACGCACTTCCACAGTTCCTGGATAAAATCCCTTAACCAGGCAACAAACTGACCCTATTCCAGTAGACAGTTCTTCGCTTGAAGGAGGAAAGATCCACACTGTGGGTACAGAGCTTCCTAAAAATGAAAGTGATAAATGAGTTACATGTATTGTACAACTGTTAAAACTAGCAACTTATTTAGCAGTAAATCATCACACTGTCAGTAACAATAACTTTCTGATGACAATAGTGAATGTGGAGGCTCACATTCTCAACTACAGAATTATCTGTTAAACTTTAACTGCAGTTCTGTATGTTATGTGCATGAGTCAGAAATCAACATACAAAAATTGTGTTAAACCTCTGCTTACTTGCTTAAGTAGGCTACACGTGGCATTTTTTCATTTAACACAACTCAACATAAGATGACTGTATCTATGAAATACTTAAAATAATATATACATCAGCTAATGAGTTTCAAACCAGTGACCCACTGAACATGCTTACTCACAGCCTACACTTAAGAGTAACTGTAGTTCTTAACTAACGAATAAAGATAATTAATATTTCACATAGCTGTATGCAGTTCGTTTTAAATGATATTCAGTCTGGCAGGTTTTAAACTGTTTGTAAGGAGATACATTTCTAATAGACAGTGGAAAAGAATTCCCTACCTATAGTATTAAGAATGAAAAAGCCTTTGTGAAACAATCTAAACAGTACAGAGGGACATCAGGATTACATAATTTGTGAAAATAAGCACGCTGTAAGTGAATGGCTTGGTTCTTAGAAGTGAGACTGGGGGGGGTCAATATTTCAGGAACAGAATAGTGTAGATCATAGAGTAGGATGCTGTGAGGGTCCTCTGGCAAATGGCATCCAGATAGCTTTTTTTTTTCCTTTATTTTTGAGTGTAATACAAAAAAAAAAGTATTGTGAAGTTGGCATCATTGAGTCATATTCAAGGTATCAATGCAAATAACACTCCCCTGCAAGTACGGCAGTGCACAGCTAAACATCTCCAAAGTCCATCAAAAAGAAAAAAAGCCAGCACAATAGTGGTGTGAGAGCAATCATTTAATTAATATGGAAAAAAACAGACCGGTTTCGGCAATCTAAACTATGTTTTCCTCAGTGTGAAAAGTCATTACAAATAGCCATATTATATAAGAATGATAAAGACAACATCACAAGATGACTGGCTGGTCACAACTGTTCATTCAGTCTTGGTGGAAATAATCCACCTAATCTAATTATCCATCTTTTTTCTTTTTGATTAAGAATAGTATGCCAACCAATATGTTATGGTAACAAAACTACTTTAGCTACTTTTAATTTAGATCCAGGGTTGAATAGGTGGGATTTTCTGGCAGGTTCTCAGTAACTCCTTTAGTTTATGAGATACTTGATCAAAGTGTACTTAGAAGGTTTGCTTAAACTTGGGCCAGAAGCCTATATATTTGTAATGGTTTACTGTATAAAACATATCCAATTATAGCCAAATTGACTGGCACAAAGGAACATAACTTGACAGTTTCAAAGAGTATTACTTTTTCTAAAGTTTGATAAACTTGGGGGGGACCAAAGCTCAAACCTTTGTGAAATGTTGGATAAAACATTGTTGATATACAACATAACAATGCTGTTGACATAGAAAATAAAATGAATACTAGGGACAGTGATTCTAAAGGCATTTATGAGGAGAGTGAAATTCAGAAACAGTAATCCATGAAAAGTACCTTGGTAAATACCAAAGACAAATTGTTCTGGGTAGGATATGTCATTTATTTTAACAGGGAAAGACCAGTCAGGCAGCTGATCACACTGCCATATTTCTGATAAATGTTTGGTGTACTGGACAGGGGCAAGGCCTTCTCACAGACCTAAGAGTACGATCCCCAGCTAGCTTACCGTGATCACAGTTTGCAGGGTCTTATTAACAAGAGAGAGTTTAACAGTTACAGTGCCTTATCCTTAACTGAAGCCATGTTGTTGCTTGTCACAAAGCCTGCAAGAGTTTATGTAAGATGAGAATTGTGGAGATATGGCCTTATACTCTGTATGTGCATTTACAGTAGAACAGGAGATTAGAACTTTAAAAATAAGTTGCTCAAGGTTAGCGTACTGAGGTTAATTGCTGGAAAAATTTGCCAAATGAAATTTGGTAAATCAGTTTTATTTATGTTGATGTTAAATGTGATTCTTTTTTTTTTTTTTTTTTTTTTTTACCAAAGGAGGTGTGGGGATGTGTGAATACTGGAATAAAAACAATTTAGCCTGCCATGTAAAAATACTCTTGGCAAAATAACTTTGTATCAAGATCTTTTTGGATTATGGACCATTTATATAGTTTTGTTAATCTGTGTTTTAAAAAGTTTAATATATATTTGTTAAAGTACTTTTTCATGTAAACTCAACAAAAACATTAAAAAAAGATACTCCTGGAAACTGGTGTTGTGACACTTTTAGTTTACTAATAAATTACTAATGTAATGTAGGGAGATGTACCTTCTTTGATTTTTCTAAAAACTATTATTTGCACTCAAAGACCACTGAATTCACAGTTTACTGCTTTATCTATTTGCACTTGTTTACCAGGAAAGTCTGACTTAGCAAAATCTCCTTTTCAGTGGAGGCCACAGGAAAAAGCTGCAAGATTTATGTCAAAAAACTGTAAATTTGACAGACAGTATTAGTAAAAAATGTTAGTAAAATTTAACACATTAAATAATAGTAAAATTTACAGGTAAAGTAAATAGTGACACATAGTTATGTGTGGTTAGATTATAGGCTATACTTGTTGTACTCCCTGGAACTGAAGTTGCAAATCCCACCTGAACCACATCTTCTTGCAGACTGGCAAGCTTTTTTTATTTTATTCATATTGCTGCTGTGAGTGGAGTATTTAATGGATAATCTTTTACTAAGAGTTGCCCTGGGATTCAATAACGCTTACACAGAGTGCAAAAACAGTATAAGCTCTCCTACATGGAATATGGCCGCCAAGCGAGCCAGTAAACAAGCCTGGGGATGTACATGAGCCTGGCAGCACTATTCCTACGTGGGCACCATTGAATAATGCTAATTATCTAATTTGCTGGTGAAAAACATGCAAATGAGGTGAATTAGCGATTCAGAAAGCAGGCAGGCATCCATACAGGAATAGTGCTAGGTGCAGGAATATATTTGGCTACTAGTCGAACACATTTCTGCAAAAATCGAAATGGAGCCATGACAGCTCAGAGTAAAGCATGTATTATAATCATAAGGTATGACAATGGCCAAATATATGCAACCATTTGCATGTAAAAGTTCTGAAAAATAATAAAAATAAAACTTTTTTTTTGGCCGATCTCAGCCATTTAAGCATAGGGCAGTGGTGCACAAATGGGATTGTGCTGAAAATAAAAAAAAATGTGAAAAGGCAATTCTAAGGAAAATCTGCATGTTGCCATTATAGTCTATGGCATGCAAAATCAAAACAATAGCAGGGAATAGTGGTTGCTAAGGGGAATGGCTCTGGTGTGGTGCTGTAACTAGGGACTAAGGCAGCAGGGTATGCTAATGAGGGAAATTTACTGAATCACAAAAAGGATTCCATTGCCCTAACTTCATCTAACCATGTAGAAGCTATAAGGCAGTCATGTAAGCAGGATATGCAGCTGACATGAAGGGGGGGTGTCATGCTTGGTGTAAGCACAATGGAGCTCCACAGTTCCTATCTGCACTCAGCTAAGCATAGCTGAGCAGGGGAGTGTGTCTCAAGCTGCTGACTAACTTGAAGCTGATTTCAAGAAACTAGAGCATGCCCACATCCAGAAGAGGGTGAAATCTTGCTTAGCATTGTTTACACTAGCTACACGAGTTTGTGTGGAGCACCGCAGGGCTTAAACAGGGAGGAAATAGAAAAAAATCAAAGGGAAATTGCAGAAAAAAAGAAACGACCCCTCATTTATGTAGCTGGTGGGAGGAATATATCACAAACAGCCAATCACACAGGCAGAAGTCACAGCATACCAGTATAAACTATGCAAACACCCTGTAGTCTGTTTTTTCCTACAAACTTTGCACCATAGGTGAACAATGCTGGGAATTTTAACTCACAAAAATGTTAGGGGCTGCAATTGCTTTGAGACACCAGTATGTGCTAGAGACTGAGGGCGGTGAGGAGGGTAATGCTGACAACTGCCACAGGCTGTGGTGGAGGAGGAGAGGGCTTAGACCCTGGGTAACCTACCAGGGGCTACATGAGCTGGAGATAGTAGAGCACTACAGTGTGGACAGGGGCATACTGCAGCAAATCATTGAGCTGTGCCAGCCTCTCCTCAGACCAAGAACCAACAGAGGGGAACCCATCCCAGTTGACACCAAGGTATGTATAGCCTTAAGAATACTAGCTACAGGTACTTTCCAAAGACCTACTGGGGACATCATGGGGGTCTCATGGGCATCTGCATCCTGGATACTCCACCAGTTCCAGGATGTCATGCTGCCACATGCCTGTGAGCACATTTATTTCTTAGCCCTGAGGAGAGGGCCAGCAATCTGCATCTCATCCACCATGTAGCAGACTACCCAGAGGTACTGGGTGCCATAGACTGCACACACATCCATATCAAAGCACCACCCAGTGAACAGGATAGGGTCTACATAAACGGCAGGGGCAACTGCTCCATCAACTGCCAGGCTGTGTGCGATGACCAGGGCATAACCATGAATGTGTGTACTGGCAGCCCTGGTAGTTATCAAGACTCCCATATCTGGCATGCCTCACAGCTGTATCAGGCATTTGCCAGAGGGAACATCCCATATGGCCCCCTGTTGGGGATGCTGGATATGCACTGGGGCCATGGATGATGACACCTTTCAGAACTGCATACACACACACACACACACACACACACACACACACACACACACACACACACACACACACACACACACACACATACACACACACACTGAAGAATGTCATAATGAGGCACACGCACAAACCAGGATCATTATACAGCATGTGTTTGGGATCATTATACAGCATGTGTTTGGGATGCTCAAGTCATGGTTCTGATGCCCTGACATATCTGGTGGAGCCCTGCAGTACGCCTCAGCCACATGTGGCCACATGTTCATTGTATGTGCCATGCTACACAATATGATCCTATAGAAACAGCTGCAGCAGCATCAGCACGGGAAGGGCCACACAGCTCCTCACCACTCCCAAGGTCCCAACAGGTACAGAGGAACTCGGAGGAGGAACCCCCTGAGCCTACACTTGTAGGCAGATGGAGGCATGCTCCAGTATGCCCAAGCCTTGGCAAAGAGGCAATGCATAGCACACATACTGACACTTTAAGGACCAGGGACTGACACCTCTCTCCAACTCACACACACAGTAAAATGGATGCCACACAAATCACACAACCTGTAACTCACCTTGTATAGGCTGTACCTCGTATAGGCTGTATATTGCATGCATCCAACATAGGCAGCTCTCAAGCATCATCCTCACAACTGCCACAGGCACAAGGTAAGTCAGTCTTCTTAACAATAAATTAATGGTTTAGTATGTTCTGGTAGCATAGCTATGGTACTGCAGCATACATGCAAGGGACTGAGGTGGCTTACTGGGATAGCAGCAGACAACTGACAGCTATGTGGGACACCAATAAATGTTTGCCCAATACTGGTTTCCCCACACTATGCAGTAGTACCCAAGGTGACAAATACCACTGTAATATATGTGGGAGCCCAATTAACAGGGGGCCATAGGCCACAGACATGTTTGTCACTGTGGGTGTCCCATACTCACCCCTCAGCCTTACCCATCAAATCAGCTGTAGAAAACCATAAAGAAATGTCTGAGAAAGGTCCACAAATGGTGACAATGATGAAATACCCCCTACAAAGAGATAACACAGCAGGTCTTGCAGTTGCAGGAAGGCTCTGAAGGGCAAGAAGTCTGAAACTCAAATGTATGCCATTACA
Source organism: Protopterus annectens (assembly GCF_019279795.1). Lineage (NCBI taxonomy): Eukaryota > Metazoa > Chordata > Ceratodontiformes > Protopteridae > Protopterus > Protopterus annectens. Next base: position 128,394,503 of record NC_056750.1, read on the forward strand.
ATCCGACCTTTTGGTCTTTAATGATATGCCTCTAGTCTACAAGACAGGGCACAATATTATGCAAAAGGGAACCAAACTGTAACACAAACATCAGTACAGTCTGTCCAAATTTGTACAGTTGACAGGTGTGCCCCCCACCCATATTCCCATAGAAATGAACATGTATGTTTGCAGAGAAACAGCAGCAGAGCACACATTGCTAGGGCTGTCCCAATCAACATCTACTGTCAGGATGTGGCCAGCACTTACTCCTGACTGTTGTGTCATACTGGCCTAGGTACAGTGCTGTCCTTGACAGAGTCATGTTCCAACTGCAGTGCAAACTCTTCCGCCATGTCAGCTACACCTACAGTAGATGTTGCATACACACTGCCCAAATGTCAATATCCGTTCATGAAAGAAAGCTGTACAGGTCATGGACAGGGGGCCACACATATGGACAGTACACAGCTTGGAGTAACCTACACAGTGCCTACCATACCTCTCAACTGTACAGACCAATTTCAGAATGTCCAGAGGTTTGTGTCATAAATGGCGGTCTGTATAACATGAAATAGTGGTTTTGTCTGACAAGTCATTGGCAAATCATGTAAGACTAAGGTCAGAAAATAATGGTGGATTTTAGTGTCAGGTTTCATACCCATGCATGCCAATGCAAAATCTGCTATTGAATCACCTTTCTAGGTTTGTAAGGACAATACTTAAAAATGGTCCCTATATTTAGGTCTCTGTCCGCCAATCACATATGACACTGTCCAGATGTCTGACTCTCAGATGTTGAGAGATATGGTGCCTAGTAGGACAGTGGGTACCTGAATGTCAGTGTACTGCTAGTGTAATATTTCTGTGTCAGCAGTGACAACATGTCATTGGCCATCAGCCATACCCCTGGAATGGCACAGGTTTTCACAGAAGGAGCATACGTATGCCCTATATATCTGCTCTGCTTGTCCTAACATTGCACTTGCCTGTCAACTATTTGCAAAACAAGAAAGGATCATATCAAAACAGCAATGCCAGACAGTGGGGAAGCAGATGTCAAACCCATATGAGCAAACAAGCAATTACAAAACCAGATGCCCAGTGATCTATATTTGGCTGAATATTACTAACACCCTCTCCCCATGTGTGGCCCTTTGTCTGACTATCACATCTGGGCCTGTCCAGATGTCAGTCTGTGATGCTATGAAAGCAAGGCCCACATGTAGGCTCATAATAACATATAGCAACACAAGCTAAGGACCACAGCAAATGGAGTGCTGCAATGATGGACAACCTGGTAAATAGGTACACTCACTGGTGTGAAGTCCAGAACCTTAAGTGCGATGTAATGGCATGTACCCCTGCCACATCAGAATTACAAATACATAACAGCAATCAGTGTGGGCAAAGCCTGTGACTGGACTAGAGTAGGTCAAAAAGTGACATACATAAGGGGAAGGGGAACCACTGGCCACACAAATGGAGAATGTGCACACCGGAACAGATTGTGCAGTAACATAGGTGCTATGCAGTAGAAGGAGTCAGTAAACATCACCTGCAGAAGCACAACACACACCCATGTAAGTGGAGGTCTGCAACAAAACAAAACCAAAGCATTGGACTCCTCAGAGGCAAAATCACATGAGAACCCCACAAATCTACACACCACAGACCATGTAGACTTCACACACCAGACTCCTGAAAAAAGTAAGGCTGTACCACAAGCCACAAACACCAACCCTATACAGATAGGCTAACAGCACTGTCCCTCTACCCCATTCTGTACAGACTCTGCTCAGGTGACCCCTGTCTGTCATACAAAGCAATCCAGATCCTGCCTTAATGGGACTGTTGCACATCTAGAACTCAAGGCGCACTCCACCAACCTACAGGAGCAGCATCAACCTGGGCTGTGATATCAGTATGGCTTGTTGGTGTGACAGATCCACAAACCACACACTTCCCCAACTGTGGAATAGACTACCTGTCAACAGTAAGCCAAGTACATCAATACCCCTACTGATGTGCTCCCTGTAGAAGTGCAATGGAAACAAAAAATACAGTCCTGTGATCCCACCTGTGTCCCTGCTGGACAGGGGCTTGTGTGCTGACATGTTGTGACATGGGCTACACTCTCATCTGCATGAGTTATAAGGGCCTCAGGGCCCATACCCTACTAATTTCATAGCAACCTATCAACCTATATACAACTGTTTGTCAGTGGTTCACCAGATTACTCTGCACTGCTCTGCCACTGACATACCTGGAAGTCACAGTGCTATGTGGAATATACTACACATATAATGGACATTTCTGCACAGTAGAATGTACTCTGTACCCACACCCATAACTCCAAACCTCTGAAGGCAACACATAGGGACAAGTTCATACATGAAAGTGGGACAAAGGCAATATGATAGGCATGTGATGTGAATATTGCCCACATACCGAGGAAACTGGTATGTTAAGGTGCTTTGTATTACCAGGAATTGTCTGCTGGTTAGGAAATCTGAAACATTAATGTCTGTCATTGTTTTGTAAGGTCAGTTGTCAATTATATGCAACTAACTTGCCATAAAAACACAAGTTTATGTGGACTGGACGAAACTGCTAAACAAATCCCTGGGCAATCTGACAAAAAATGTACAGTTGAGAAGGTATAGCCACACCAGGATATGACCTGTCAGGTAAGAATAATACCACATAAGTAGGGAATCTACAGCCAGTATAGTACCAAGTTGCTGGACTGTTTACAAAGCTTCAGCAGTCAACTGGCTGTAGCCGCACCTCTCTACTGGCCGTTTTGGGCAAGAATGTATATAGTCAGGCTCATAATATCGGTCTCTGCATCATACATCTTTTATTCAGGTCTATATTGAATCAGCGAATGCTTAAAATAGCAAACTCTGATTCATTGACCCTATGTAAGTGAAAGCTTACAATCCCAAACACTTGGAACAGCAATTTTTTTTCCCAGGGAAAAAAAAATCGCTGGGCCGGTTTTGAGAATTTGCTATTTCCTCCACTGCGGTGCAATCTCAGAGTTGGTATATTTAAGTAGGGGGTGGGGGGCACAGCCCTCAAATGGGAGGGGCGAAGCACTCCACATTATATACTGTTTTAAGATTTTTTTTTTTTTTGTGGAACAGCGATTTTGTTTCCCTGGGAAAAAAACACTGTTCTGAGTGTTCAGGATTGTAAGCTTTCACTTTCATAGGGTCGATGAATCAGTGTTCGCTTTTTTAAGCATTTGCTGATTCAATATAGACCCTTTTATTCCTCTGGTAAAGCACTGTGATGATCTGTGGATGTCTGCCACTAGGTACTGACAGAATACATTGCAGAGTCAGACCAGATATATCAGAAAATGTCTGCTAAAACAAAGCCAGTACCTCTAGGGAAGTCATGTTTACTTTTGGGAGGTATGGTTGTAGCACACAAAACCCCAGAAGAGAGTACAACTAACTGTGGAATGGAGTCCTACCCTCACTATAGATGGTCATACTGGGCATGCCCCTACACTCAGAGAATCACAGACCATGTGTAAACCCAGATCAGCTTATACAAGTGTATTTTGCCTATATGTCAGTACATACAGACAGCTATGCACAGCTGAACTGTCTCTCACAACCCCTATCATACAGGAATACTTTCAATTATCTGTAGGTAGCCCATATTTCATATGTCTGCATCTGGAGAGTGTGATACACATTCATATGTAAGGGCACAAATATATCAATCATACACTGACAGAGACAGGTGGAGAGAGAGAGAGAGAGAGAGAGAGAGAGGGGGGATACACACAGACAGAGAGTCATAGAGAGACAGAAACACACTGAAAGGCATAGACGGATGTCCTTCTATAGACAATTGCACACCTCGTGTAACTACTGCCATGTGCCACTATGAAGGTGAGCTTCATTGCTTAACAGTACTGAGGTAGTGCTTGCAATCTGACATCACCGTGTGTGTGTGTGTGTGTGTGTGTGTGTGTGTGTGTGTGTGTGTGTGTGTGTGTGTCTGTTTGCAGGTAACAGTATACTGAAACCTTGGGCAACAGAATCACACTTGGCATTGGCCTACTTTAGAAGGCCTTCTGATGACACTCACCTTAGAAGTCAACTTCAGACCCTCTGTAGCCCAGTAAGATGTGTGGTGTGTGTAATAACTGTGTAATTTTATAGTACAAGTAACTAGATAGGTAGGAGTTTTAACCCCAGCACTGATTACTGTGTGTGTGTGTGTGTGTGTGTGTGTGTGTGTGTGTGTGTGTGTGTGTGTGCGCGCGCGTGTGTGTGTGTGTGTGTGTGTGTGTGTGTGTGTGTGTGTGTGTGTGCGTGTGTGAAAGACAGAAGCATATCTCCTGTGTTAGTGTGTTGATTATATCATTTTGAGGCCTGTTGAACCCACTATAGTACCCACTGCCCTACTTTAGAAGGCTATCTGATGACACTCACCTTAGAAGTCACTTCAGACCCTCTGTAGTCCAGTAACCTATATGGTGCATGTAGTAACTGCGTAATATTGTAGTATAAGTAACTAGATAAGTAGGAGTATTAATCTCAGCACTAGCAACTGTGTGTGTGTGTGTGTGTGTGTGTGTGTGTGTGTGTGTGTGTGTGTGTGTGTGTGTGTGTGTGTGAGAGAATGACTGTGTGTGAGAAGCATACCCCCTGTGCAGGTGTGTTGATTATATCATTTTGAGGCCTGTTGAACCCACTATGGTACCCATTGTCCTACTTTAAAAGGCTATCTGATGACACTCACCTTAGAAGTCCCTTCAGACCCTCTGTAGCCTAGTAAGCTCATGGTGCATGTAGTAATTGCATAATTTTGTAGTACAAGAAACTAGATAGATAGAGGTTTTAATCTCAACACTAGCAACTGTGAGTGCCTCTGTGTGTGTGTGTGTGTGTGTGTGTGTGTGTGTGTGTGTGTGTGTGTGTGTGTGTGTGTGAATGATTGTGTAGGAAAAGCATATCTCCTGTGTGGGTGTGCTGATTATCTTTTTTGAGGCCTGTTGAACCCACTATGGTACCCTTTGCTCTAATCCAGGCCTTCTTTTTTGGAGATGGTTCCCCTGCACCCCTGCAAATCTTAAAATGCACGCACTTGAAGCACTCCTCAGTATGGAGAATGTCAACATCTGTGCAGTAACTGAAACCTGGTTCAAGGCTCCACAGAGCACTCCAGCAGTACTGGGCTACAACTCATACCACATATTTCAGCCACAGAACATAGACCAAAACACAAAGGGGGGGGGGTGTATCCATATTCATCAAGGATACCTACACCTCCAGGTTAGTGGCGCAGCATGATACCTCAGAGATCATCCATGTGCAACTAACATCAGGCAAATCTGCAATGCAAATTGTGGCCTGCTACAGATCACCCTCCATGACCCAGGACCACCACTCCGCCTTTCTGGGAACACTGGAAAACATGAAGGCCTTACCGAACACCCTGATATTGGGCGATTTGAATTACCCTACCGTTAACTCAACTACAAACTCCCAGGTCCAGCTCTTCCTGGAATTTAACAACTCAAATGCCCTGGATCAGCTGGTAAACTCCCCTACCAGAGGTGAAAACATATTGGACCTGGTTATCACCAACATGGGAGACAGGTGTTCTACAATGGAGGTCAACCCATCACTGGTTAGATCAGACCATAAACTAATCACGTTGGATGTCCACACCACACCACCACCTCCAACCAAGGAAATCACAGTGAAAAACTTTTCTATAGCAAACTTCACCTTACTTAAGACAGAGGTGGTAAGTTTCACAGCCCCCACGCTAAAGGATAACAGTGTCCAAGATGCAGGAACCTTTACAAATGCACTCTATGAGCACCTACAAGGATTTATGGGTCATGCCATCCCTAACAAAACAAAGACTCAATCCCCTAAGAGAAGAAAACCAGTCTGGTGGACCCCCGCCATAAACAGGCTATACAGCAGAAGGCAGTCACCAAGGCAATAGATGAGGTGAAGGTAGTTCACACAGCCTACCTTGACTTTGCCAAGGCTTTTGACACCATTCCCCACTCAGGAATTATAGAAAAACTCACCAGCCTGAACATAAACCCCTACGTCACGAGATGTGTTACCAACTGGCTTACAGACAGAACTCAAACGGTAAGAATAGTGGGCTCCAGGTCCGACTCTAAACCAGTCACAAGTGGTGTCCCACAAGGCTCGCTCCCGGGACCCCTACTGTTCGGCATATTCTTCTCAGAGGTACAGGAAAACACAGGAGGACTATGGCTAACCAAGTTCGCCAATGACTGTTAACTGGGAGCCATAATTGACTCTCCAGCTGACATGGGCATTCTTCAAAAGGGCCTTACTGAAATGGACACCTGGTGTCAAAGTCATGGTCTTACGCTAAATGCCAAAAAATGCATAGTCATCCTGTTTGAGAAAAACAAAACACCCATGAATTACCACATAGGTGGCAGCCCCCTTAATACAGAAGAGGTAATAAGAGATCTGGGGACCCAGGTAGATAGTAATCTCTCCTTTGACAATCATATTGCCAAAGTAGTTGGGAAATCCTTCTATGTAACCCATCTAATTACTAAAGGGTTCACATCTAGAAATAAAGAGGTTATAGTGCCCCTATACGCATCACTCACCAGACCCATCATAGAGTACAAAGTCCCATTTGGGATGTACCTCACAAGACACTTCCAACAGCTGGAAAGACCACAAAAGTACCTCACCAAGAGGATTACTAGCCTCAAACATATGTCTTATGCAGCCCGACTGGAAAAACTCCAGCTGTACTCAGTCGCATATCGCTTACTCAGAGGTGATGTCTGCCTGACTTACAAAGCCATGTCCAACTCAGAATTGATGGACATTTGGGATGTACCTCACAAGACACTTCCAACAGCTGGAAAGACCACAAAAGTACTTCACCAAGAGGATTACTGGCCTCAAACATATGTCCTATGCAGCCCGACAGGAAAAACTCCAGCTGTACTCAGTCACATATCGCTTACTCAGAGGTGATGTCTGCCTGACTTACAAAGCCATGTTCAACTCAGAATTGATGGACATACTCCACCTAAACAAATCCAAGTTACTGTGAGCCACTCGCTTTAGTGAGCTAAACCTCACCACAACAATAAATAAAACATGCTGGAGGGATAGATTCCTGTCACAGAGACTCCCCATGCTTTGGAACAAAATTCCTAACTTCATTAGGCAGAGCCCCTCACTAACACTCTTCAACAGAAACCTTGACGAGTGGATGGGTAACAGAAAGTACACCCCTGGGATCACTTTATTGACTCTTCTTGACAGAGGCTCAGTTAATTAATCAATGGGGTGGCGAAAGCTGACACACTCTAGCTAGGCTTACAAATGCTCTCGGGGAGATAGCCTAGTACCTACCTATGAACCTATGAACACTGTAGTATAAGTAACTAGATAGGTAGGGTTTCTAAGCTTGGCACTGTTTTCTTTGAGTGGATGTGTGTGTTTCTGTGTGTGACAACCATATCCTCTGTGCATGTGTTGGTTATACCATTTTGAGTCCTGATACACTTAGTATTTTATGACCACTTCTGCTTCATGATGGTCAAATGCGAGTTTCTTATCTTCCTGAGTACACAGGTCTCTCAAAACAGGTTGTGTGCTTAGTGGGTTGGCAGTCATGTAGTATTCAGTAGGTGTTGTGTCTTTGCCAAATGGTATGTTTGACATCATGCATGTGACACCAGTCATCAGTTGCTGTGTGACCCTCCTGCATGATATTTACATTGTTTGGGGAGTCACTGACAGCACACAAGTGATAGTTGTTGGTAAAGATGGTCAGCCACATGTCTGTTATCTTTGCCTGTACCTCTGACAAATAGATGCAAGACAGTAGGGGTCCCAGGACAGATCCCTGGGGTACTCCAGTACTGACATGTCTGGTATTGGAAGTGGGTGTGCCTATGTTGTGTTTGAGGATCCTGTCAGTCAGACAGTTGGCCACCCACATGAGGAGAGCAATGATTTATGGCAAGTGCTGTCATCTTTTTGATGACCTGGTAGGGGATTTTTTTCACAGGCCTTGCCCAACTCAAGGTAAGCCCCATGTATTGACCTTCCCTCATACAAGGCCTTGGTGACAGCCTCCACCAAGTCACCAAGGTTAAACAGTCAGGAACTGGCCTTGAGGGATCCAAACTGGGTGGCCTCCATGCTTGCAGATTGCCTATGTCCTTGTTTATGGGATCCATAATAATATGCTCCATAGCTTTACAAGTTGGAGTTGTCAGGGTAATGGGCTGATACTTTCCATGGTTAGTAGTGTCACCACCTTTGTGCAAGGGGATGAGAATGGTCGTTATCCACTATGCTGGAATTAATGCAGTATGTAGGCCATAGCTGAATAGGATGCCCAATGTTGAGGGCATGTTTGGCCAGAGATGGTTTGGAATACCCCCTGGGGTTGTATGAGGTCCCATGGAAGCAGTGTGTGTTGCTATGGTTGGACCTGCAAGACTCAAGTTATGAAGATGTCAGGTTCGGGACAACTATCTTGGATGATGGAAGAGCCCTGGGGGGGACAGGTGGGTTGAATTTACACTGCACCTATCTACTAGCAGGTTGACCAAGTCAACAACATCAGTGTATGTGATACTGTTAAGCAGTAATACAGAACACACCTGGTCTTTGCCACAGAGGTTCCTACTGGGAATGTTGCAGATACAGCTACAGGGTACACGCAATACATGCTATCATTCAGCAGCAGTGTGTGCAGTCTTGAGATGTACCTGGCATGATAGCCCTCCAGTAAATCCATCAACATGTGTTTGGCTGTGTACTGATTCAGTGTGTGTGCATCACAGGCCCTAATGTGCTGTCAGTTAGTACATTATATGCGGAAGTAGTGCAACTGGTAGTCAGGATATGTCATTAACACGAGCTGTCATTCCCAAAAGTTGAAGGTAGAATACTGCTGTATTGCAGTGAACTGTAGTTCATTGAATCCTTGAACCTACACTTGGCAGGGCTGTGTGTTTACAGTGCTAAGTGACATCACCAAAGAGTATATTTATAAAAATATCTTAGTTCCCCAGAAATGAGGTGGCCTAGTGGTGCATTGCTGTGACTGTACTTCAGAAGGGCCTGGGTGTAATAGCTGGCAGTGCATTGTTCTGTCAGTACTATTACATGAGTTTACTGCAGAACATTTTTTACAAAATCAACATTAATTCCCCCAAAGTCAGCTGGCCTACTTGCGTGTTGCCATGACTGCCATCTGAAGGTCCTAGCCTCAATACATGGCAGGGTTTTTTTTCAGGAATGTTACAAGACTTCACTGCAGTACATACTTAAAAAAAAAACACTTCTCAGATGACCTAGTGGCATGTTGCTGTAATGATAGTGTATAAGGTCCTGGATTCAAATCCCTCACAGGGCAATGTTTTTCTATTAATGTTACCAAACATTACTGCAAAATATATTAAAAAAACACCATTCAACTCCCAATTCTTAAATGGCCATATGGTATGATGCTCTGACTATAGTGTAAAGGGTCCTGGTTTCAAACCCTGGCAGGGCCATTATTTTTTTGCTACGCAGAACACTCTGTGAATTACACAGGGTGATTAAAGCAGTAATAAGCAGTTGTAAGTTGGTTTGCGTGGGTTTGCACGAAGATAAAAAAAGCTAAGTGATGCTTATGTCCACTTGGCTTCGTTTACATCTGCTTAAACCCATGCTAATTAAAAAAAAAAAAAGAAAAGTAAAAAGGGAAATAGAAAAGTGGTAAAATGGGGGCAAGCAGGGGGGAAAACAGGATGAAAGGCAGGTAGGGATGTGCAGGACGGGTGCAGGAAAGGAGCATAGCTCTGCATATCTTCGGCATCAACAGCTGATTTCAAGGTGGACAATTTGGAATTTAGAGCCTCACACCTCATAGGAAGGGGTGAGGGCAACATGCAGTGATGATAATTATCAGCGTAGCTTGTATAATGGGAACTGTATATGGGGGCAAAAGGCAGAGCTATGTATGGGATGTAATTTTTTGTTTGGGACAGGTTTCCTTTTTTAAGGTGAGAGTAGAATGTTGGGTAAGGATTGATGGTAAGTGTGGGGAGGTATGTTTGGTAGGAGAGATTGTATTCACAGACAGACAAGACACATAAGACAGCAGACAGGGTGGTGCGTGACACATAGTGGGGGTAAACACCTTGGATGGGGAGGGTGGTTGGGAATCTGATCCCCATGAGCCCCCACATGGTAGTAGTGGGACTGAGGTCCCCACCCGTTGGCAGTCACCACTATCCCTTCATGGCCATGAAGGTGGCTGTGCTGGGGGGATGAACACCAGGGGCAGGCTGCCCCTCAAGCTGCACCAGTCTGCCCTCCATCTGGCACAGTCAGACAGTCAGCTCAGTTTGGAGGGCACTGCACACCACTCCACGGAACTCAATTCGGGTGACAGGCTCCTCTCCACACCCATCTGCAGGGGGTGATGTGCCCTGGCCCCTGCCATGGTTCCACTCAAGGGTGGTGCAGGACCAGCAGAAGAGGGAGTTGTGGGTTGGGTCCCAGATGTGCTGGGACCCTGGGGTGGGACAGGTGGATCTGCTGGGATCGGCCTACTCAATCATGCTATGGTGTGAGAATTAACAAGATGTACTGGTAAGTCATGAACAAAACATTTCAACATTAGTCAAAAGAGCATGCATGGGTGCTCCAATTAACTAAGAAATTACAGTTGTGTACACTTACAATAAATGAGATGCTCGAGTTTATTCACTGTTGCAGTCATCATATTTGGGTTATCTGCCTGCAGGTAGCCTTCAGTCGGCCTGAATACCAGAGTCTTGGGATTTTTGCATCGGATGCTGTCATTTCTTCCATGAAGTCAGGACGTCATGGGTATAAAACATGCAGCTAACGCCATTACATCAGTTTTTCTTGCCCCAGATGTCAGGAGCCCCCTATGTAGGAAGCAATTACATGGTGTGGAACACCCCCCAGCAAAAAGCAAATACCAATGATATAAGGTATGCCAAACAAAAAGGATCGGTAGAAGTAAAGAGAAGTCAGGGAGCTGGAGGGAGGGTAACCAGGACTGCAACAGTGAATACACTTGAACATCTACATTTATGTTAAGTGTACACAACTGTACTATGTTCTTTGTGTTTCACTGTTGCAGTCATCACATTTGGGTTTATTCCCAAAGCTGAGGATGGGTGGAGGCAGTCAAGAAGCATTAGGGCTGACAAGCCGTCCCTGTAAGACTGCTGTAGCAAATCTAGTTCTGGATTTAGAAAAAATAGGTAAGTGGTAATGCTTGGTGAAGGTGTGTACAGAGCTCCAGGTTGCAGCTTCCAGGATGTCCCTGGCAGGGACTACCCTGAGAAATGCTGTAGAGGTTGACATAGCCCTAGTGGAATGTGTTTTGATCCCCTGTGGGGCAGGTTTCCCATGATGTTTGCAGCAGAAAAGGATGCAGTGTGCTATCCATGTAGAAATGGTTTGCCCTCTGCCCCTGTAACAAAACTGACTAGCAGCTGGTCAGATTTTCAGAAAGGTTAAGTCCTGTCCAGATAGAACCTAAGCTGCCTGTGCATGTCTAGGGAGTGCAGGGTCCTTTCCCCTGTATTCTGAGGCTTAGGGAAAAGGGTTGGCAAATGACTGGATTGGTTTAAAGCCATACTAGATACCACCTTTGGCATAAATGATGGGTTAGTCCTGAGGGAACCCTGTCCGCATGAAAGATAATAAATGGTTCCATGGCCATAAGGGCCTACAATTTTAACTGCTGAAGCATCAGGTTCAAAGGGTGGAAGCGTGAGTTTTTCCATTACAAAGTTAAGGTCCCAGGCTGGAGTGGGAGCTCTCCTGGGGGTTCTTAAATTTTTTGGCTCCTCTCAAGAACTGTTTGACCAGAGGATGAGAGAAGAGGGGCAGCACATTATTATAATGAACTGAGATGGCAGAGGCAGGAATCTTAATTGAAGAGAAGGATAGGCCTTTGTGGAACTTTTCTGTTAAGTAATCTAGTACATGAGGTAACCTGGGCACTTTTGTGTCCATTCCTTGAGACTGGTTCCAAGAACAGTATCTTTTCTACTTTTCTGAAAAGGATTTTTTAGTAGTAGGCCTTTTTGCCTCCAGGATGACATCCAGAACCTGTTTACTGAGGGACAGCAGGGAGGGGGTCTGAGGCAGGTGCCAAGGTGACAGTACTGTCAGACTGCGCAAAGGTGGATACCAATGTTGGCGTGGCCAGTCTGGTGCAATCAGGGTTGCCCTTGGCTTGTCCTGTTTGATCTTTAGTAGAACCTTTGAGAGGAGGGGCAGAGGGGGGAAGGCGTAGATTGAGAGGTTTTCCCATGTAAAGGACAGAGCATCCACTTTCCATGTTTGGCTGTGGGGAGTTCTTGTGCAATATTTGCTCAATATTTGCTCAATTGAAAGTTCTGAGGGGAAGTGAAGAGGTCCACCTCTGGTGCCCCCCTCCTGTGGATCAGCAGCTTGAATGATTTGGGTTCCCGTTTTCACTCGTGTGGGTCCATTCCATTTCTGCTTAAGTCATCTGCCAGTGAATTTAGTTTGCCTGGCAGGAATTGAGCTTGCAGGTGCACTTGGTTGCTCAAGGCTGTGTCCCACAGAACCATGGCTAACCTGCAGAGTGGGTAGGAAATGGTTCCCCCCTGCTTGTTTATGTACCACATAACTGTGGTGTTGTCTGTCTCTATCAATAGCTGCTCTGGAAGTATAAGGCATTTGAAGGCTGTCAGAGCATTCTGTACAGCTAAAATTTCTTTCTGATTGATATGCAGGTGCATTTGCTTTAGGCTCCATTTGCCTTGAATACTTTGTCCTGCCATGTGAGCCCCCCCCCCCATGCATAGTCTGATGCATCTGTTGTTAGGGCTTGGACGGCAGGGGGTAGAGTGAAAGGAAGTCCTTTGTTGTGATAGCAGGCCTCTGCCCACCAAAGAAACTCTGCTCTTAGGCAAGGAATGATAGGAGTCATTGTTTCCAGGTCCTGAGAAAATTGAAACCAGAAACTTTTTAAGTACTATTGAAGTTTCCTAATATGCAGTCTTGCATATGGAATTAGTAGAATGCAAGAGGCCATGAACCCTAGGACTTGCAGTATTTTTCTTGCAGATAACTGGGTTTTGGTGGCCAGTAGACTGAAGTAGTTTATCAAATACATTTGTTTTTCTGGATTAAGGAATGCCATCTGGGAAGTTGTGTTCAAGCTTGCTCCCAGGAATACAACCTGTTTTGTGGGTACCCGATGTGATTTATTTTTGTTGATGGTGTACCCCAGTGAAGTTAGAAGTCTCTTTACAAATGTCAGGTGCGGGAGTAGCAATTCCTGACTGTCCGCCTGAATCAGGCAATCATGCATGTATGTGTAAATTTGAATTTTTCTCTGCCTTCAATATGCAATGGTGGAGCTAGGCATTTTATGAATACCCTGGGTGCAGTAGATACGCCAAAGGGAAGTGCAGATAACTGATAATGCATAGAGCCTGCTCTGAAATGTAGGTATTTCCTGAAAGATTTCCTCATGGGGATGTGCAGATAAGCTTCTTTTAAGTCTAGGGTGGCTAGCCAGGAGTCCTTGGCTAGCATAGGAAGCAGCTGTTGGACAGTGAGCATCTTGAACCTTGGAACCACCAGGAAGGTGTTGGGAATAGACAGATCCAGGATAGTGCACCAAGAGTTTTCTTTCCTTGGTACCCGAAACAGTCTGGAGTAAAAAACTTGTCCACTATGCTCTGCTGGGACAGGTCAAATAGCCTTGATGCTAAGAAGAGAAAGTACTTGCTTTCGGGCCTCTGACGACTGGTTTTTGGGGAGGTCTGGCCATCCACTTGGGGTTGGCAGTGAGTGGAAGTAGAATCTGTATCCCTGGAATACAATGTTCAAGACCCATCTGTCCTGGGTGATGTACTCCCAGTTTTTTTACATGTAGGGCACGTTTTCCTCCTAAGGGTGCAAGTACTTGGGCAAGGCTTGGAAGAATTAAGGATAAGTCATTGTGAAATTTTTTCCATAGGATGCTGGCTTACTACTCCCTGTTTTAGAAGAGGGAGCCCTCCATTGCTTAGATGTGTGCATATCCTGAGATTGTAATCGTGGTGTTATGCTGCCCCTGGGTTAGGACTGAGAAGGTCTGGGAGGGACTGGAAAGGGCCACTTTTTAGAAGGCCAATGCCTACTGAATCTAGGTGGCTGTACCTGTAGGAAATACTTAACAGTTTGCATAGATTTAGATTTTTATTCCATCTTTTTGAGGACTTCTTCTGCTTTATTGCCAAACAGGCGTTCTTGGTTTAGTGGTGCATCTAGTAATTTTGCTTTGACCTAGTCTGTCAAGATATGTTCCTTAAGCCTTCTAAGAACAGACCCAGTGACAGCAGCCCTGCAAGATGCTTCTAAGGCATCAAAACCACATTGCAAAGTATGTTTTCCAACTTGGTTAGCAGAATGCATTAACTCTTGTAAATCTTTATGTTCTGCACAATCAGGAATCAACATAATTTTCTGTTTAATTAGCTCCATAATATGTTGCTGATACTTTAACATATGAAATTGGCAATTTAAAGCCCTGATGGCCAGAGTAGCAGAGGTGTATATCTTCTTACCCTATCTGTCTAAAGCCCTAGAGTCCCTGTCCAAAGGGGTAGGGCTTTTCGCTATCATAGCCTTAATGCCTTTAGGTCCCTGGGAAATGGTCTCTGCAGCCGCAGTAGGATTCTTAAAGAGAAACATGTGGGAGTCAGGTACTCTGTAGTACCTGTCAGGTTTCCAGGCCACTGGAGGCAAGATATCAGGGGTAAGGCTTGATTCCAAGAAGACATCATCTACAATCTCCAAAACAGGGGGTATAGCTAGAGGCCTGTGCTGAGGCAAGTCTAAAAATTCTCTGAGTCTCTTTTTGGACTGTGGGTAGTCCTGGCTTTCCCAGCGGAAATGCTCTTTTAAGGTATGCAAGGTTTCACCAAAAGAAAAGTCTTCTGAAGGGGAGGCAGAGGGGATGGAATCCTCTGCATCTGAATCCTCAGATAAGGGAATGGCCTGATAATCAGAGGGATCAGAGTCATCAGGCCCACGGTCTGTAGAATCAGAAGGAAAATCAATCTTATAGAGGGGGAAGACTGGCTTCCCCTAATTAAAGTTATAAGGTCTTCAGCCATTCTAAACATTTGTTTCCGTGGCATGGGAGTTAGAGCATGCACTTTGGTCATTGGTTTTCTAGGTGAAGTGCGAACTCTGGGCCTGAGAAACTTGGTAGTTTTAGTCAAAAACAAAGAAGTCGGTTTAATACGAACATCAGAAGGTTGGAATACACCCTCAGAAGCCGGTGCCTGCACAGCAGCTCTGGACCCATCCAAGGTAGAGACATCCATAGGTTCCATAGTCGAAGAAGCAACTCATGGAATACTGGACTCTGAAAGGGTCTCAGCAGAGGCCTGTGAATCTGCAGATGTGGGTATCAGGGGCTGCAAAGGCGCCTCACTGAGTACCAGCTGATGCAGTCTGTCTCTGTCTTTATGCTTACATTTTTTCTGAAGATCAGTAGCCGGATGACTTATTGAAGCCATTTCTGAATACAGAGAAGAAGAGCGAAGGAATTTAGTGACAAAAATAGCCCGACGATGAATAGTTTGGGCGTTGAACAAGACACAGAACCGACAGCGAGAAACATTGTGGTCTGGGCCTAAATAGATCATGCAGTAAGAATGAAAATCTCTGTGAGGTATTTGCTTTCCACAGGCAAGGCAATTATTAACTTTTTCTGACATCGGTTAGAGCAAGAAAAAAGGATCCCCAATGAGGTACTTAACATTTAGAAGATTTCAGGTCTGAAACTCAAAAAACGAAAATTTCAGGAGGCGGCCGACCGGCACTTGCAAACTGCTTCTGCTTTGGACACTGCACAGCAAGAAAGACTGATGTAATGGCATCAGCTGCATGTTTTATACCCATGACGCCCTGTCATGGAAGAAGTGACAGCATCCGACGCAGAAATTCCAAGACTCTGGTATTCAGGCCGACTGAGGGCTACCTGCAGGCAGATAACCCAAATGTGATGACTGCAACAGTGAAACATGAAGAACATCAATGGAACTGTAACAACTGCATGGCAAACAGAACACATGCAGAAATGGAATGACAGGATTGCAACAGCATGCCAGTTATAGTTACATCAGCAGGCCAACAACAATTGTAATTCAACAAGGTATGTTAGTATGCACACATTTTAAAATATATTAACCACAATGGAACACAGGTCTCAACAGTAGGATTTGAGAAAAACATACTTGTATTAAATGCATAGAAATTACCAGAACAGATGAGGTGTGGGGGAAGAGAAAAAATAGCATTAACAACTGCATACACTTATATTTCTCAATACTCTAGAGTTCTGCCCTCGCTTAACATCTGCCTGGGGTGATTAGCTACTGCAGCACATACACACCTGTTTATCTGTCGAGCAGGAATACTATGGGGCAAGCTGTGATAAATCTAAGTACTAAGTACATGGGTATAGGGTACTCATACATGTCATACTTACAGATATGAGTAACAAGGTGTACCCTGTCATGTTGTCCTGTGAGTGTGCTTATTTCTTGTACTGGGATTTTTTTCTGGATGAAGGTTTATTGGCAACAGTGAACACTATCCATGACAGTGTGACACTTGAGAGGCTTGTATTGGCAAGACTGCATAGTTTAGATGGCTAGACTGCTGTAATTTGTAGGAATGGGGCTGACCACTGGATTATTTGAACACAGTTCATGACTATACCTTACTAACATTGGGTGGCATGATGACAGGGCACTTCTATGTGCTAGGGTTGTAAAGATTCCAGGGCCATTAGTCTAGTACACACCTATAAACCTATAATACAGCTTCTGCAAACATTTCTTTACCTGTCAGCCCTGTGGGGAAAATATCAGTTCACAATAGATGACTGTTTCTACAAATATTCAGGTTTACGTCTGTGTAACTAGAAAGACATGTTAGTACTAGTCCCTGTATTCAAACCATGGTATGTGTGTGTGTGTGTGTGTGTGTGTGTGTGTGTGTGTGTGTGTGTGTGTGTGTGTGTGTGTGTGTGTGTGTGTGCGTGTGTGTGCAAAATAAAACTACAGTCCTAGTCCTCATCAAACTGAGCTACTGGGGAAAAGGTGTCTGCTGCTCAACTGATTTCTGCCTAATACATACTTGGTTACCCAGTCTATTTTTGCAGTCTCCACCTGCTACTGTCTCATAATTGCCTGCAACAACATTTCCACATTCAGGACTACATACAGCTGAAATGCAAAGGTTAACACAAGACAATGCTGCCGGGAACCCAGTACAACACATTACTAGTCAAGGTTCAGATCTTAGTAAACAACATATTTTACGTTTTATTTTTGTCTGTTATTATAGCTGCACACTCTAAACTCTGCAGACAAACAGTGCTAATTCGATAAACCTCAGTTACTGCATGCTGCCATAGCCCTATCTGCTGTGGAGCAGCTACACACTTGTACTTTTCAAATACATGACAAATGAAAGACAACAGTTTGTGGTAATATGCTTTATTGGGTATAACATAATAGAGTGGTTTCTTAGCCTTATAAATCTACATTCAGTATTACTGTGTAATCTGCAGAGGAGGACTGCTTCTCATTTATTACTGTTACAGTAGCCCTGACACAGCACTTTCTTAGCAGGATGATTCATACAGACTAATACTTCATGAGGCATTGTCCATGGACAATGAGGTTAGCAGACTGCTCCTCAGAAGCTGTATGGGGAAAACAATGAACATTAAGCACACCTGTACAGCAAATACTCCAGCTGGAATTTTTTAATACAAATTAGTGAGTACTAACAAACTTTTGGGGCATTCCCTGCTCAGGCTTCTTGGATCCACTGGGCCAAGAGCTCCACCTCCAACACTTTAAATCATCATAATGATGACGCACCTGCTCACCAGTTTGGAGGATTCCAGTGGCACTGGTGAAGTCACGTGCCAGATGGTCCCAGGCCCCCACTTTGTATTGCGAGCCCAGTTACTGGCCCTGCAGCAACCTGGCATCATGGTCTTTCACAAGGAGTCCGACCTTGACCCTGGACTCCAGAATACCCCAGCGGTGTGCCTGGAAGTGCACACCCTCTCCAACACCTGCCATAGTTCCTGCTGGGATCAAACTCTAACAGGTAATGGCTGTATTCCTGCCTGTGCAGTTTAAATAAGGCCATTTCCCTGCCCTTTGCCATCACTGGGTGATTTTCAAAATTGCCCAGCTATACTTAGCAGTGCACAAACCCGCTAAGCTGAGTTGAGCAGTGCTTAAAGTAGCTAGTGTTTTAGCAGTCCTTAGCAGTGTGCAAACCCACTCAGCTGAGTTGAGCAGTGCTTAAAGTGGGCAAGCACTTACCAGTAATTAGCAGTGCACAAATCCACTTAGCAATGCTTAAACCAGCTAAGCAGAGGTAACCACTGCTTAAGATTACTCAAAAAATAAACGTTTAAGCAGTCCTTAGCTTCATTTATTACTGCTGAGGCAGGCTTAGCATATGGCAAACAATACTTTTAATTAAAATAAAAACCTTGCAGAACTAAGTCTTAACATTTACATGACATAACAATGGCATGTTGGGCCAGCTACACTGCCATACATGACAGATATTAATTAAAACATCATTCCAGTTGATAAAAAATAAATTTACAACTGCATTCCTATGTAAAATGCAATTGGATAGTATTGAGATTCAAACCATGCCTCTACTGCACACAAAGCCAGAGCTCTACCCACTATGCTAACTCAACAGTGAAGATTTCAACTATACATTTCTATTTAGCTCTAACAAGCTGTTTAAGCAGTGCTGAGCAAAGTGTAGAGGCACACAAACCTGCGCAGCTGCACTTAAACTTCATGTAGGAAGGGAAAAAATAATACTACAACCATATCAATTCAATATATTCAGATCAATATTACTTTATGTTCCCTATTGCACAACCTGTCATTCTATGCACTTTCCCTTGTCTGTATGACCAACTTTCTGGCTACTCAGTAGTGGTTGAAGTCAGGGAATTGGGTCAGACGGTTGAGTTTCAGACTTCATACCCTTCAGGGAATCCATGCTACTGCAACAGGCGTTACTGTACTTTTGTCCCCCCATTATTTATGGCTTTCTACAGCTTTCTTGCTGTAAAAGGTTGAAGGTATGTGAGGCAGGCATCTGGGCATTCTGCAGAAACCTCTGCAATTTTATGGCATAACCGTACAGCTGTTTTGCAATGTTGTGGGTATGTGACACTAGTTGTCACACACCTCCTGCATTGCTTCCTATTATAGAACCTGATTTCAGTATCCACAGATACTGAAAACAGGTAGGAAGGGCCATACGACACTTTGACAATGCATGGGGTGTGTGACAATGCCTATCACACACCCCCTGCATTGCTTCCTATGTCTACAGCTGCTTTCAGTGTCTGTGGACACTGAAAGCACAACAGAAGAGCTGTGCGACACCTTCAAAGTGTGTAGGGGTGTGTTAGATCTGCCAGCACTGCTGACACATGCCCTCTGCACTCTACCACTGTTCATGTCCACATAGCCGTAACAACAGTGTGCTTTCATGAATATGCAAGGCATGCTACTGTTACTGCTAGGCTTACACAGACATGGTACAATCCGTTTCAACTCTGCTCCAACATGGTTTCATGAATCCTGGGATTGATGTTGGATATGGGTTAATAAGAGAGGCAGCTTAATTACCACATATGATACACAGCTCTTGTAAAGTACTGCTTTTTCACAGTAAGCCATAATGTATTAGACACTCCCACACCTGCACCATCCCTCCCCAGGGTTACTACCATCAACTATTACTTGATATTAGACTAGGTGAATTTTCATGGGAATTGAGAGTTAGAATACAATCAGTTACACAAGATCACTTTATTAGGAATTTACTGTGAATGATATAGACATAAAAAATGAAAGATGGAAACAAAGTTGGTAAGCTGAATTTCCATTTCTGCGAGTTTTACAGAAGAGGAGTTAAGATTCAGTACTTCCGATGATTGCTATGAATTGGTAGGTTGTAAGGGAAATATTCATTAAGTGGCAAGAGTTAAAGAGAGATTTACTTTGAAAGGTACTGATACATTGTTAAACCCAAAGAGATTTCAGAGCATTCACATGTGTAGCTTTAGTATTCTGAGGCAACTGCACAATTTTTTCCTGGAGAGTTCAACATCTGCCCTGATCACATATCCACAACTTGGTATAATAAAATCCAGACAGCTATTATCAAGTTAATTATTGTGCATATCCCCCTTCTACACCAAACTGTGCGTCTTACTCTGACTCCACAAATAATGTATAGGAAATCCAAAGTGGTAGTAATTCATAGGTCAGGAAAAAGTATTGTCAAACTCCATTCAGAATTTCACAAGAGTACCCAGTTACAAACATGGCTCCATGCTGATCATGTTAAGAAAGTGAATTATAAATGAATTTACATCATTTCAAAGAACACTGGCCAGAGCAACTATAGAGAAAGAAGAATACGACAGTAGATACTAATCTATGTAAAAAACTTTTAGTGCTTGGCAGCACCATCGTCTAACTACAGATTAAAATCCAAATGATTAAAAAGCAGTTCAGTGACAACTGATTACATGAAAAATTTCTCTAAAGTCCTGTGCACTTATCAAACAAAGCACTTTTTAGGGTACTAGGCTTACTGCACTCCTGTGTGTTGTATTTTGGGTCCCAACTCCTTTTACTCAGAAATAGTCACTCTACAGTAACATTACAAAGAGGAAATAAGAAAGCCCACAATATAATGAACTGCAATCGCACACAAACAACAGTGCCACACCACATACATTACAATGAGAAAGGTTTCATTGAATAATAATATCAAGAAAATTTGATTAATAAGCTGGATCCTGACCAAATTAATGTAATTCAAAATTCATCTTCTCTTGTAGTTTTCATCAGAATATTTTTAAACATATTTTGAAATCAGTTTGATGACAGCATGATACATGCACATGCAATGCTCATGTTGGACTGAAATAAAACAGCATCCTCTTGCAAGACAAAATATAGGTTCATAGGTTCATAGGTTGGTACTAGGCTATCAGCCCTAGGGCCTATACAAGCCTAGCCATAACAATTCCCTGGCTATTTCTTCCCACATTATTTACTTTCCTGGACCCCTGTCTAGCAGGGCGACTGACGTGATCCCTGGGGTGAATTTTAACAGCATTAAAATATATATACAGATTTGTCAGTGATAAATATTGGCTTGCACTGGAACCATAATGGAGCACCAGTGGTTAAAGATGTGTGCTCAGTAATGAACCGAAACTAAAAATATAGTTAGTAATGCATCCTGGTTTGTGGGTCTGGAACTGCACTGTACTGGATTAATTTTAAAACTCTTACAGCATGCCTTGTTTTTTATACATGAATTCAGTTTTGTACTATCAGGGGATGCCCTATTTTGTGTGGCTGATGTTATCACACTAGATTCACTGTACTTGTCCCACAGTATACTGCACACTGTGTAGTTAAACATCATCACTTTAAGTAAAATACTGCTATAAGATATTGTAGTGTGTGTGCAGCTCATTTTGAAGTGCATCACATTAAGTTTAATACTGGCATGAAATGTTCTGTGTTGCACAACTGAAAACCATCTACTTTACATGTCTGATTTTAAAGACCACTGAATTCAGTGTATTACTGCTATGAGGCTGTCATTTGTATTGCTGAAGAACATTGGATTCAAATAATACTGCTAGACGAAGTCCTACCTTGCACTGATGATGCAGTACACTAAAATGAGTTTAACATTGCTAAAGTATATCATATTTTGCCCAGCTGAAAAAAATGTTACATTCTCTTTAGCAGCTGCATGGGTTGCCTTGGGCTGTATGGGTGACTGTTGCAATTTGCACCCATTTTTGAAGTACCATGGGATACTGTATACCGTACACTTGAAACAGCACTGGTTTCACCTTAATACTGGTATAACATGCTTTGGGTTGTGCAGCTAATTTTGTGGTGTTTTAGAAACAGCTTATTATAGCCATACATACTGTATTGCATGATTGAAATGTAACATATTAACATTGAAATGTTTAGGATGCAAAGCTGATTTAACAAGACTTTACAATCAGTTTAATGCTACCACAGGATGCTATACTGTGCAATTACCAATGCCAGAGGACATCCCAATTTGCATGGCTGATTTAGCACATTAGATTGTGCATAACACCAACAAAGATGTTGTAAGCTGTGTAAAGTAACAGCACTGGATTCACTGTAGATTATAAACACAGAATGCTTATGTTGTGCAGCTGAATGTACACAGCTTTATGTTTAATTAAATGTACCCCAGGATGATGCAGAGATGAAAGCACAGATTTATTTTTGAACTGGAATGGCATGCTTTTGCTGAAGGGCACTGGATCTACTTTAAGAGTAGCATGGTATGGCTTATGGTTACATGACTGAGCTGGCAGTGCTTTGCAATAAATTTAATAATACCATTAAATGTTCTAGTTTATATATCTAATCAGCACAGATTTCAGTATAATTCTAGCATGGCATGCCCTGGGTTGTGCACTGATATTACAGAACATTAGTTTCAACTTATTTACCAAGGGATGCACTACATAGCATAGTTCAATATCTTTGACTTGCAAAAATAACATGCAAGTCTGCACCTATTGAAACTGCCTCTCTACTGTTATCTACCATATGTACGTGTACACTAATATACACATTTGTAAGTGCATACAATGGTGGTAATCTGTGCTGCTGGTCATGTCTTCTTTGAGTTTCCATCACAATGCTTCTTAGAGTACTACTAAGACAAAGAGATCACTCTGCTGATAAGAAATTGAGTAAATTGTTCGTCTGTCTAAACCATTCCACCTTGCCAGTCTGAATTACTTGTCATATTAGCTGTATAACATAACATGCAAAGTCACAATGGGCCTGCTGCACAAAGCCCTAATGAAAGGTAATGAACAGGAAGCAGTAGCAGCATCAAAGCCATACTGTAATGTGTTGAACAGGTGTAAACAAGAAGCAGTAGTAGCATCAAAGTCATACTGTAATGTGTTGACCAGGTGTAAACAAGAAGTAGTAGCATCAAAGCCATACTGTAATGTGTTGAACAGGTGTAAACAAGAAGCAGTAGTAGCATCAAAGCCATACTGTAATGTGTTGAACAGGTGTAAACAAGAAGCAGTAGCAGCATCAAAGCCATGCTGTAATGTGTTGAACATGTGTAAACAAGAAGCAGTACTAACATCAAAGCCATACTGTAATGTGTTGAGCAGATGTAAACAAGAAGCAGTAGTAGCTTCAAAGCCATACTGTAATGTGTTGAGCAGATGTAAACAAGAAGCAGTAGCAGCATCAAAGCCATACTGTAATGTGTTGAAACAGGTGTAAACAAGAAGCAGTAGTAGCATCAAAGCCATACTGTAATGTGCCGAGCAGGTGTAAACAAGAAGGAGTAGCAGCATCAAAGCCATACTGTAATGTGTTGAACAGGTGTAAACAAGAAGCAACAGCAGCATCAAAGCCATACTGTAATGTGTTGAGCAGATGTAAACAAGAAGCAGTAGTAGCATCAAAGCCATACTGTAATGTGTTGAAAGAGGTGTAAACAAGAAGCAGTAGTAGCATCAAAGCCATACTGTAATGTGTTGAGCAGGTGTAAACAAGAAGCAGTAGTAGCATCAAAGCCATACTGTAATGTGTTGAGCAGGTGTAAACAAGAAGCAGTAGTAGCATCAAAGCCATACTGTAATGTGTTGAGCAGGTGTAAACAAGAAGCAGGAGCAGAATCAAAGCCATACTGTAATGTGTTGACCAGGTATAAACAAGAAGCAGTAGCAGCATCAAAGCCATACTGTAATGTATTGAAACAGGTGTAATCAAGAAGCAGTAGTAGCATCAAAGCCATACTGTAATATGTTGAGCAGGTGTAAACAAAAAGCAGTAGTAGCATCAAAGCCATACTGTAATGTGTTGAACAGGTGTAAACAAGAAGCATTAGTAGCATCAAAGCCATACTGTAATGTGTTGAGCAGATGTAAACAAGAAGCAGTAGCAGTATCAAAGCCATATTGTAAAGTGTTGAACAGGTGTAAACAAGAAGCAATAACAGCATCAAAGTCATACTGTAATGTGTTGAACAGGTATAAACAAGAAGCAGTAGTAGCATCAAAGCCATACTGTAATGTGCTGAACAGGTGTAAACAAGAAGCAGTAGTAACATCAAAGTCATACTGTAATGTGCTGATCAGGTATAAACAAGAAGCAGTAGCAGCATCAAAGCCATACTGTAATGTGTTGAAACAGGTGTAAACAAGAAGCAGTAGTAGCATCAAAACCATACTGTAATGTGTTGAGCAGGTGTAAACAAAAAGCAGGAGCAGCATCAAAGCCATAATGTAATGTGTTGAACAGGTGTAAACAAGAGGCAGTAGCAGCATCAAAGTCATACTGTAATGTGTTGACCAGGTATAAACAAGAAGCAGTAGCAGCATCAAAGCCATACTCTAATGTGTTGAAACAGGTGCAATCAAGAAGCAGTAGTAGCATCAAAGCCATACTGTAATGTGTTGAACAGGTGTAAACAAGAAGCAGTAGTAGCATCAAAGCCATACTGTAATGTGCTGAGCAGATGTAAACAAGAAGCAGTAGCAGCATCAAAGCCATACTGTAATGTGTTGAACAGGTGTAAACAAGAAGCAGTAACTGCATCAAAGCCATACATTAATGTGTTGAAACATGTGTAAACAAGAATCAGTAGTACCATCAAAGCCATACTGTAATGTGTTGAACAGGTGTAAACAAGAAGCAGTAGTAACATCAAAGTCATACTGTAATGTGTTGATCAGGTATAAACAAGAAGCAGTAGCAGCATCAAAGCCATACTGTAATGTGTTGAACAGGTGTAAACAAGAAGCAGTAGTAGCATCAAAGACATACTGTAATGTGTTGAACAGGTGTAAACAAGAAGCAGTTGTAGCATCAAAGCCATATTGTAATGTGTTGAACAGGTGTAAACAAGAGGCAGTAGCAGCATCAAAGCCATACTGTAATGTGTTGAGCAGGTATAAAAAAAGAAGCAGTAGCAGCATCAAAGCCATACTGTAATGTGTTGAACAGGTGTAAACAAGAAGCAGTAGTGGCATCAAAGCCATGCTGTAATGTGTTGAATAAGTGTAGACAAGAAGTATTAGTAGCATCAAAGCCATACTTTAATCTGCTGAGCAGGTGTAAACAAGAAGCAGTAGCAGCATCAAAGCCATACTGTAATGTGTTGAACAGTTGTAAACAAGAAGCAGTAGTAACATCAAAGCCATACTGTAATGTGTTGAGCAGGTGTAAACAAGAAGCAGTAGTAGCATCAAACATACTGTAATGCATTGAAACAGGTGTAAACAAGAAGCAGTAGTAGCATCAAAGCCATACTGTAACGTGTTGAGCAGGTGTAAATAAGAAGCAGTAGCAGCATCAAAGCCATACTGTAATGTGTTGACCAGGTGTAAACAAGAGGCAGTAGTATCATCAAAGCCATACTGTAATTTGTTGAACAGGTGTAAACAAAAAGCAGTAACTGCATCGAAGCCATACTTTAATGTGTTGAAACATGTGTAAACAAGAATCAGTAGTACCATCAAAGACATACTGTAATGTGTTGAACAGGTGTAAACAAGAAGCAGTAGTAACATCAAAGTCATACTGTAATGTGTTGATCAGGTATAAACAAGAAGCAATAGCAGCACCAAAGCCATACTGTAATGTGTTGAACAGGTGTAAACAAGAAGCAGTAGTAGCATCAAAGTCATACTGTAAGGTGTTGAACATGTGTAAACAAGAAGCAGTAGCAGCATCAAAGCCATACTGTAATGTGTTGAACAGGTGTAAACAAAAAGCAGTAGTAGTATCAAAGCTATACTGTAATGTGTTGAACAGGTGTAAACAAGAAGCAGTTGTAGCATCAAAGCCATATTGCAATGTGTTGAACAGGTGTAAACAAGAGGCAGTAGCAGCATCAAAGCCATACTGTAATGTGTTGAGCAGGTATAAAAAAGAAGCAGTAGCAGCATCAAAGCCATACTGTAATGTGTTGAACAGGTGTAAACAAGAAGCAGTAGTGGCATCAAAGCCATGCTGTAATGTGTTGAATAGGTGTAGACAAGAGGTATTAGTAGCATCAAAGCCATACTTTAACCTGTTGAGCAGGTGTAAGCAAGAAGCAGTAGCAGCATCAAAGCCATACTGTAATGTGTTGAACAGTTGTAAACAAGAAGCACTAGTCGCATCAAAGCCATACTGTAATGTGTTGAGCAGGTGTAAACAAGAAGCATTAGCAGCATCAAAGCCATACTGTAATGTGTTGACCAGGTGTAAACAAGAAGCAGTAGTAGTATCAAACTCATACTGTAATGTGTTGAAACAGGTGTAAACAAGAAGCAGTAGCAGCATCAAAGCCATACTGTAATGTGTTGAGCAGGTGTAAACAAGAAGCAGTAGCAGCATCAAAGCCATACTGTAATGTGTTGACCAGGTGTAAACAAGAAGCAGTAGTAGCATCAAAGCCATACTGTAATGTGTTGAACAGTTGTAAACAAAAAGCAGTAGCATTATCAAATCCATACTGTAATGTGTTGACCAGGTGTAAACAAGAAGCAGTAGTAGCATCAAAGCCATACTGTAATGTGTTGAACAGTTGTAGACAAGAAGCAGTAGTAGTATCAAAGCCATACTGTAATGTGTTGAGCGGGTGTAGACAAGAAGCAGTAGTAGCATCAACGCCATACTGTAATGTGTTGAACAGGTGTAAACAAGAAGCAGTAGCAGCATCAAAGCCATACTGTAATGTGTTGACCAGGTGTAAACAAGAAGCAGTAGTAGCATCAAACATACTGTAATGTGTTGAAACAGGTTTAAACAAGAAGCAGTAGTAGCATCAAAGCCATACTTTAACGTGTTGAGCAGGTGTAAATAAGAAGCAGTAGCAGCATCAAAGCCATATGATTAATGTGTTGACCAGGTGTAAACAAGAAGCAGTAGTAGCATCAAAGCCATACTGTAATGTGTTGACCAGGTGTAAACAAAAAGCAGTAGTAGCATCAAAGCCATACTGTAATGTGTTGAACAGGTGTAAACAAGAAGCAGTAACAGCATCAAAGCCATACTGTAATGTGTTGAACAGGTGTAGACAAGAAGTATTAATAGCATCAAAGCCATACTGTAATGTGTCAAGCAGGTGTAAACAAGAAGCAGCAGTAGCATCAAAGCCATACTGTAATGTGTTGAACAGGTGTAAACAAGAAGCAGTGGTAGCATCAAAGCCATACTGTAATGTGTTGAACAGGTGTAAACAAGAAGCAGTAGCAGCATCAAAGCCATACTGTAATGTGTTGAGCAGGTGTATACAAGAAGCACTAGCAGCATCAAAGCCATACTGTAATGTGCTGAACAGGTGTAAACAAGAGGCAGTAGCAGCATGAAAGTCATACTGTAATGTATTGAACAGGTGTAAACAAGAAGCAGTAGTATCATCAAAGCCATACTGTAATGTGTTGAACAGGTGTAAACAAGAAGCAGTAGCAGCATCAAAGCCGTAC
The DNA here is from genome assembly GCF_019279795.1 of Protopterus annectens. NCBI lineage: Eukaryota > Metazoa > Chordata > Ceratodontiformes > Protopteridae > Protopterus > Protopterus annectens. Next base: position 128,422,151 of record NC_056750.1, read on the forward strand.
TGTAATGTGTTGAACAGGTGTAAGCAAGAGGCAGTAGCAGCATCAAAGTCGTACTGTAATGTGTTGAACAGGTGTAAACAAGAAGCAGTAGTAGCATCAAAGCCATACTGTAATGTGTTGAACAGGTGTAAACAAGAAGCAGTAGCAGCATCAAGGCCATACTGTAATGTGTTGAACAGGTGTAAACAAAAAGCAGTAACAGCATCAAAGTCATACTGTAATGTGTTGAACAGGTGTAAACAAGAAGCAGTAGTAGCATCAAAGCCATACTGTAATGTGTTGAACAGGTGTAAACAAGAAGCAGTAGTAGCATCAAAGTCATACTGTAATGTGTTGAACAGGTGTGCTCTGCAAGACTTGAAATGCTTTTTCACATCCTTATTGATCAGCAACTCATGCAGACTTTTTATTCATCTGCCTACTGTCCTGCTACAACAAAGCAAATAAATACACTGCCCATAACTGCACTGCAAACATAACTCAAACCATATTATAAAATATGCTGATGACACCACAGTCATGGCTCTCATTAGTGGTGGGGATGGACATAACTACAGTTGGATGAGGTCAACAATTCAACTGCCTGGTGTGACAGGAACAATCTGGACCTGAATGTTAATAAGACCAAAGAAATGATTATGGACTTCAGGAGAAAGGCAACAGTTCACAAACCACTCACTATCAAAGGGGAGGTAGTAGAAATAGTCAAAATAACCAAGTTCTTGGGCCTTCACATCTCAGATGACCTCTCCTGGACTGTTAATACCAACCATTTAGTCAAGAAGGGTGAACAGAGGCTTCACCTCCTGAGAAAGCTCAAAACAGGCCAGTTTCCCACTGTCTGCTCTTACCACTTTTTTACAAGGGAGCTACCGAGTTCATCCTCCCTAGCAACTTCATAGCATGGTTCAGCAACTGCAGAGTTGCTGAAGAAAAGGAATTACAGAGGGTGGTGAGGGTAGTTGAGAAAATCTTAGGCATAAACCTCCCTTCTATTCAGAGGCTTTTCTTTACAAGACCAAAAAAGAGGGCATACAAAATACTAGCTGATTTGACCCATCCAGCCTAAAACTGGTTCTCACAACTTGCGTCTGGAAGGAGGTACTGCAGCTTCCGTTGTAGGTCTACCAGATTCAGAAACAGTTTGTACCCTACAGCTGTGAAGCTTATTAACTCAGACACCAGCCAAAATACCTGATACATCAAAGCCTCTTTTTCACTTAATCCTGCTGCTCTGTACAATTAAAACCAGTATTACTATTATGCAACAGGATGGCAATACTGAGTCACATCTAAGGTTAACAAGTGCAATATGGTAACTAAATAAGTGCTATTTACTAGTCTCTATTCTCTATCTTAACAGTGAATGTGTTTGGTGGTGGGTATTTATTTATTATTTATCATTGTAAATGAGTATTTAGTGTGTTTTGCAATATGAACTACCTCTTGCATGTCATACGTGCTGTTATTTTCTTTCTTATGTTATTCTCTGACACTGCTGTACCTATATCATTTGCACTGCATTTTTCTCATGAGCTAACATTTGTGGTTGTGTTTAGGCTGCACTTGTGTGGTCCTAAATGACAATAAAGTTTCTTTGAAGCTTTGAATCTTTGAAACTACGGGTGCTAAGTCATGAAAACATCCCAAAACACATTATTTTTTAATAATCAGGACTGGTCAATTATAAATTAAACTTAGCCACCAGGAAAAAATACATCAATTTCTAGTTCTCAAATGTTTTCCTTTATGCTACACTCACACTGTAACAAGGTGTAACAGCCGTATCTGCACTAAAACCACGTATATCAGGAGAGCCACTAGCTTTCAACACTTCTTTCTCTGGTCTGTAATCAAGGTAACCCTTTTTCTAGTTGATACAATCTCTGCATCTGCAGTGGACATTAATCTTCCCTCAGTCCTGCTCAACTGGTCCACCCATTCATCGTATAGAGTAGAGCCCTTTGGTTCATTCATTCCTTAAAGGGATGAAGGCAAAGTAGCAGGAATGATTAATTTGCCCTCCTTGAAAAAACGTCCATTTTTCATCTTTAGGGCTGTGCATGTTCCCCTGTGCATGTCAACTGCACCCTAAAAGGGTGTGGAATGTGTGTACATAACAGGTATTTCTCTTGCTTTTGTGAAAGGCATACTCTTAATAATCCTGCCTCCTTTGAAGGCAAATGCCCCAGTACACCCAATGCACTCCAGCCAACAAAGCCCATAAGGTAAGCAAATAATATACCCAGGACTGTCATAGGGATTCCACTGTATGACACACAGATGTCCTATTCACCAGGCTGGCCAAGGACAAGATTACAATCAGTTGCTTATCTGGAGCCAGGATCTGCCAAATTACATAGGCACAAATGTCTTTGTATCACAGGTACCAGTATGATTCTATCACAGTCCATGTGAGGGTAAATGACCAGAGACTTGCCTCTCTGGACTGTGGGAGATGAATGTTAATGTCTTATCTTTTGTAATTGTGACAAAGACTATTAGTGAAATGAACAGTTTTTAGATGTATGATTTAATGAGAATTTTGGTTTTGTTTTGAATATTTGTCTTAAATATTCACTTTATTTATTGGGGCCAACAGTTTGATATCTGAAACAACTGACTTTAAATTAATGTAATTTAGATTGCTTTACATTCTAATTAGCACTGTCTGATTGATTCTTTGGCTATTAAAATGGTTTGTTATATTTGCTTTTCTAATGTCTGATGAAGTGTTGATGTCAACGCGAAAGCACACTTTTTATCGTTCATATATTAAACTTTAGATTTACTTAGCTTTCCTCAGCCATGTTTGCTGTCTTTTATTTTTTTACTATTTGGATATTATACTCATACTACAGAGACAGCTTAATTCTTGCAGCTCTTGGTGTTTGTATATACTGAGTTTCTTAATTGCCAAAATTATTGTAGAGAGGTTTGTTTTTTGTTTGAGTGATAAAGAGACCAGGCTCTGTCTCTCTGTTGCATAAGTAGTTTAGCTTCTTTAGTTAACCAAGGGATGGGTTTTGATTTGACATAGGTATTTCTGGGGGGCGGGGGCAGGCTGTCAAGTATATCAAGGAATTTACTGTTGAAGTATTTGACGGTGTCATCCAACTGTAGGTGTTTTAGAGGGGACCAGTTACAGTGTTTTAGTAGGGTATTAAAGATGTTTTTTTTTTTTTTTTTTTTTTTACTGTGAGTGTATTTGTACACGACATTTGTATTGGGACTTATTTTTTGCCTGAGAAGGTAGGTGGGCATGTGGTCAATGAGTGTGTCGGGAAGGCACCCATAGTGGTGACATAGATCAGGATGGCTTGTGAGTGTCCAATGAAGGATGGAGTGTTTATCACTGCATTTGTCTGTTCTGGTTGGGGAGCAGATTATTTGGGAGAAACCATAGAGGTTGATAATGTTTGTTGGGTTGTCAGAAGTGCAGATTAACCAGTCAATGTTAAAACCTCCTAAGATGATTGATTCTTGGCTATATGTGGAGGATGCCCAGAGAAGGATATTTTCAATTAAAGAGGCACTGTTATCAGGGGTAATATAAGCTGCTATGATTATGATGCTTTTGTTGATATTTAGTTTGAGATGGGTGATTAGTAGTCCAAAGTTGTCTATTTTGGGGGGTGTTACAGGGTTAGTGCATGTTATACAGAAAACAGCAATGCCACCATCACATTTATGATTCTTGCCAAGTCTACAGATTTTATAACTTGTAGTCAGGATTTCTGTAATGACATGGGGTTTTAACCAGGTCTCAGTTATTACTGCAGTATCGGGGGTGTAAAAACTGAGGGTAGCATGGAAGTCTTGGACTTTGTTGAGGAAGCATCTAAGATTCACATTAAAGATAAGATGGTTAGAGCTTTAGAGCTATTGTGTGGTAGTATAGTGCCTTTTTTGTGCTACAATTTTGTTCTGGGTGTGGTATGTTTGTTGTGTGAGTTAGGAGGCCTCAATTTGGATATATGTTGCCATTCTGAGTGTGGATATTTTGAAAAGATATAAGTATGAGAGTTTGGATAATAATTTTGCCAGTTTGAGTAGTAAGTGTGGGGGTATGTGTATGAATGTATTTGAGTGAGAATAGTTCTGTGGGAGAGTTGTTGTATAGGTGTGGTGATATTACAATGTTTAAGGTCAGTAGATAGTGTGGGAGAGTGAGTACAGGTAATTTGTAAATTATGATACAAGGTAAAAGGTATGTAGTAGTGAGATGTATGAACAGGAATGTGTGCAGTAGTAACATATTGGCTATTTTATGGGTAGGTGTAGTTTTTTTTAACAAACTGTGTAGTGGTGCGTGTTAGAAATGTAAGCTTTTGTTGTAGGATTTTTATGTTATGTATATGGGTAAGAAAGTTGGAGAGTATGAGAAATAGTATGAAGTGGACATAGACAAAGATTGACTGGATGAATTTTTAGGGGTGTGGCTGAAATTGTACCTATAAGTTAAGAAAAAGTGGGGGTGGGTGGGAATTGGGGAGTGGGTTGGACCTAGCCTCAGCACACCAGGTCTATAAAAACAATGAGGTAAACTTCTAGAACATTTCTAATGAGACAGTCTTTGTTCCCTAAATTTTCTTCTAGTTAGACAATGGCAAAGATCAGGAGATTAGTTTAATGGGGGAGTGAAGCAAAACACTTAAATCAGAGAGGAAATTTACTGTACAGTTAGATTAACTTCAGAGCACTAGGCTGCTTGCTAAGTATGGGAAGATATCATGTGGTACTGAATTAAAGTATTTTGAATTTGGAGTTGGCACTGAGTAGAGCATTGTAAGAGGAAGGGAACAGCTGTTATTAACTGCAAAACAGAACATCTGGGACAGTCAGGCTATAAATGCTATTAACATTCTAAGTCCTGCATTTCAGTAGCATACAATTTAAGGAACACTGAGAAAACTGCAAGGATACTTACATGGGGAGAAAAGCAGTATCTGGTTTATTTTTTTTTAAATGGCACCTGATCTTCAGCAGGTTTAAATAAAGTAATTAGGTACTTTAGGGGGAGGGAGAAAGGCTTACCTCATTGGTCAGACAGGAACTGGTTCTTACAGGAAAAGATAGAACCAGTCAGTGTGACTGTGACCAGAAAAAAAACAAGTAACAAAGTGGTCTGGGTTGAAGATAGGTAGGAAGTTAAAGGGACTGTTGTCCCTTGGTAATTTTTATTTTTAAAAAGAAGTCGATTTTACTTATTTGTAAACAACACCCTGGGGAAATTGTAATGGACTGCAGTAATCACAAAACAACTGCAGTATATATTTTTTTAGTATTGTACCCTAGCAACAGATATAAGGAGAAAAACTACAGCTGTAGGTAATTAAGCTTACCACTTTAACCAACAACAGCTAAGGGAAGACAAATACATGTAGAGCTTATTTGTCAGACTTTGGGGGGGGAGTAAAACAGAAACTGCTTGATATTTTTCCTGGTGGTATGCTCTCCAAATGCCCTACTAACAACCCAGTTAATTAATCAAAGTATCAATCATGACCTACATTTATTTTTTGATGCTGTTTCTTTCTTCCAGCACTTTACAGTTCCCGGTTGCTTGAGTGAGTTCACCGAGAGCAGTTAAAAAAATTACAGCTGAAATACTGGTTATGTTCAGGCATAGTTGCGAGAGTTAGCGTAACTGTTTTTTTTGTTGCTGTAAGTTTCTTTCTCCCAGCACTTCACAGTTCCTGGTCACTTGAGTGAGTTCACCGAGCACAGTTAAAATAAATTACAGCTAAAATGTTCAATATTTTCAGGAATTGTTGCTAGAGAAGGTATAATGGGGAGCACACATGACCAGTGAAGAGAAGAGCAGTATCTGGTTTACTTTAAAAAAAAATAATAATAATAACTTTATATAGTGTTCAGTAATTGCTCAGTATTATTTGCAGGGAAATTGTTATTCTGTACATACAATTATCCTGTTACATCCCTTGAAATGGCATATAGAAAGTCGTACATAAATGAGTGCATAATGATGTTTAAATTAGATGATGTATGTAAATGCAGCACTGAATGTATGGTACTGGGTTACCTTTCCTTTTTTTTTGCAGTTCAGAGGTGTTTTGTTTCATTACAATTTTGAACAGCAGGATGTTCTTGACCACTTTCAAGTAAACAGGAATATTATCAGGGCTTAGTTGAACTTGTATGTCTCAGAAATTAGAACTGGGAATATGGGCATTCTTTCAGCTCTCTTACCTCACTACTATTTCTGACAGGAATTTTTAAAAAATAAGAGAAATCTGAGGACTTTTTTTTTACTATTATTCAACACTTAATACCTTGGACCAACTACTGAAGAATTTTTATTGATTGACATAAAAACATTCCTGTCAAATCAGTCAATAGAAGATAAGCATCATCATCACTTCAGAATGAGTCACTCAAAAATAACTCATCTCAGGATTCTTCTCTCAAAAAGAATCTACAGTCAGTTATTTCCAATATACAGGATTTGTCATTAAAAATTGATAAGATGGACAATAAATTGGATACTTTCAAAGAGAACTGTTCCCATCATTTTGAACAACTTCAAGAAATAGTAGACAACACCTCCGACAGAAGTATGAAACACAACAAACAGCAAGGTATAAGCCCAAATGGAGTTTAAAAAAACACACCATTTAATGAAACAATGCATTTCCAACAGCAGTCTGTATTCAGACCCCGTGGAATTAAAGTGCCATATTTTAAAATGAACACATTGTTTGCTTAAATGGTGTTTCTATAAGACATAATTTTAAATAATTAATGTGTATTATGTTGATTGTTTAATTGCTGATTGTTTAAGGTGATACTGGATATTTAAGACCTGTGTTTTTTCTTTAATGGTACTCCTTGAAGGCTTTTGTAAAAGCTGAGGCACTAGGGTGCTGTTATTGATGTTACTGACTGTATTTTATTAAACTCCTTTTGGGCGTATACCTTGCTGTTTGTTGAACTTCAAGAAATACTTATGCAGCAAAAAGGACAAATATCAGCTATGGAACAATTGCTAAATGACATGGACTCTAGACTTATGCAAGATGAACATCAAACAGAATGTTTACTAAAACAAAATACACATTTACTGGAAAACTGGGTGATCTAGAGAACAGAACAAGGAAAAATAACATCCAGATATATGGTCTACCTGAGAAAGCCAAAGGAGAGAACAATTAACTTTATCACAACCTGGATTTCTGATATACTGAAACTGCCTGAAGCACTCTCCTATGGTATTGAATATACCTACAGTAATTATCAACCTTAGAAAATACTTCTACATCCAAAAATAAATTGAGATCTATAATTGTGAGACTTTTCTCAACACAAGACAAGGAACGTATACTAAGAAATGCTTGGGCTATGACAAGGAACTTATACTAAGAAATGCCTGGGCTAACTCACCTATTAAATATCATGATGCCTTAATCAGATTTGATAAAGACTATTCTACAAATGTGGTGTCCAAAAGAAAAAAAATTCTACCCTTAATAAAAGCCCTAAAAATGAAACCAACTAAAAACTCATCTTCTCTTTCCAGCAAGACTAAGAGTTTTTCTTCCAGAGGGGACAAAAGTATTTGAAACAGTGGATCTAGCAATAAAATACCTTTCTAATAACAATGTCTTAACACAAGAAGGACAATGGACTGGACAAACAATACACCAAAGAGAAGTGCAGAAATAAACAACTGGAAAACCGTTGAACAAAAGGAGCTGGGAATACATATGGCCTTCTTACTCCTCTGATTACTAAGGTATATAACCCTCACTCTACTTGTCACAGGACCATTTCAGAAACAGACTGGGGACACAGTGACTGCCACACAGGTTTTTACTTTGATGAAGCTACAACAGTTCCTTGATCTAATCCTAGCCAATGTGAATGACCATATCTACTTCCCAGTGTCACCATAGGATGCAGCCACTACCATGCATGTCTTCTAGTAGTGACAAACATGAAGTAATGCTAACTACAGCATACAATAAAAACAGAACTTATGAGGTACTTTTGTGAATTTTCTGAGTTAAGTAGCAGTTGTGGTAATAGTAACAGAATTTCCTCTTATCAGCATTGCAAATTCAAGCTTCTTGTTCCTATTACTCTGCCACAGCACTGTAATTTTCAGAATTTAACTGAACGGGTTTTCTTTTTCAAACAATTTTTTCATACTTATGCTGTAATTAATATATTCCCTGGGATCCGTTAACATGTGGGTACATGTTGTGCAGCCTACATCAGTAAGAACAGCAGCGGTGCTTATCCAATATGCAAGCTGCTAAGTATGGCTACACATTCAGCAACACCTGTTTATGATTAGAGCACCTGCTACTGGCCATGAACTGGTACACGGAGGTTCAAGCACACACTACAGACAACAGGTTGTATATACAAGCAACCACAGTAAGACGGCACAGGCAGACAGCACAACAAAAGGCAAAGGGAAATTGAATGACATAAATTAAGAGGCAGGGAAGGCTTAACAAGGAAAGCATAATTAGATATAAATAGATTAAAGTAAAAAAAAAAAAAAAAAAACAGTAATTAAATATATTTGTATCTATACAAGTAATACTTTTCACTTAGGAACACATACATAATAAAAAGGAAATGTTGACAAAGAGATGTCTGAAGGATACCAATGGAGCATTAACAATGGAGATTAAATATGATACATTTTAAATTTATTTAAAGAGATGAGATAACAGCAAGGAGATTAGATACATTAGGGGATATTGCGTATACTGTTATTGCACATCAATTATGTAAATAAAAACTTATGTTGTAACCCGCAGTATGCTGTGGTCCCAACCTATCATGAAAAGCAATAAATGAATGCTACACTTGTTGCCCTATATACTGCAAAAAGGGCATTTTAGTGTCATTTGTTGTCACTTGTAACCGCAAAAAGGCTACCGTAAAGTTAAAATGTTAATAGAAAGCATGTGTTGTGCTATCAATGTAAATTATACAATAGTTTACAGAATTATAAACTCTAACTATACATTTTCCATTATGCATTTCCTGAGGCAGGCTAAGTTAATTGTGCTACTCACATGATTATATTGAGAATGCCTATCTACACCTGTGTTGCACATATATGGAATAATTTTGCCATTGTTATGAACACTGTGAGAGTGATCAAAAATAATTAAATTACATCCACATGACTGATGTTAGATGACACACAAGTTAAAGAATTTTAAGGCTTTCAGTGCCTTATGAGTATGAAGGAAGCAATAATGATATTTGTATGGCAGTGTACAAACCTATGACAGTGTGGAAATATTGAAAAGAATTACAGACAGCTCTGCATTCATTCCAGTAATGATATTAATTGAAGAAAAACAATTGTTGCATCAACCTGCATATTGTGCATTTTGGAAGTTTTGTGGTTGTTCATGCATGCTGTGTGTGCACTTATGTAGCAAAATACAGAAGGACCTGACACATATGCAGAAATGTCACACTGACCAGGATATAAATATATTAATGATCTGATATACATACTAACAGTTGTCTAACTTCAGCAAATATAATACAAGTATATGCAAAAATGAGGCTTATGGTCACATGACATATGTAAATATGACATAAATAAAGGTACAACTCAAGAGTAGTCAGTCCCTTTTATATATATATATATATATATATATATATATATATATATATATATATATATATACCACTATGCATAGTCTGTATTATGTGTATAGCACAAATGGAAATGTAGCACAGACAAGGCTTAGGCAAAACTAAATTACATGCCAGCGTCATGCTCTTATTACATCAGCTACTGTCCAATTTTATCTGAGTATGATGTATTCATGATCCTGTAACTGATAGGATGTCTGTCATTCCTGCTACAAGTGTGCTGACAATAAAAAAAGCATATCAAAATACCTGTGAGTGCAGTATACCATAAAGTTGTATCTGATATTTAGCTCTGAACTGACCACTGTTAACCACATTAGTAACATCTGTATGACATTACAGTAACAGACCTCACTACCAGGTGAAACATTAGCGTGTATTAGTAAGTGAAATTTGAACATATATATATATATATATACATTTCATATACGCCAAGTATAAACTGGCCTGTGATAAATGCTGTTAGTCCCCAAGGATATGTGAATAAATTCACTGCATAGACATTGGCAAAGGAAACCATAAAGAGATATTTTTTATTACATTTTGACAAAGAAGAATAAATGGAAAGATATATTTCAGACCACTGATTACTTAGTGTGCATTCTGCTAAACTGCATGCATATATTACCTTATACCAGGCATGCTCATAACGAAGTACAGTACTGACTACCACAACATCAAGAACACAAAAAAATAACAATAACACAGCATAACATAAGTTCACTCACACTCTGTCATAACTTTGTAGCATGGCCAATCCAGAAATGGGGAATACGTCATTATTGCTTTTAAAGCATTGTAATGCTAATATAATAATAACAGTAAATATACATATTTGCATTAAATCAAAGAATACACACCATTGTTTTTGTGAAACAAATAATGCCTACAAGCATTCTCTAACACACTTAGCAGTTGCATTTTGCTAGAACTGAACACATACCTGAGGTGAGACCTCAGAGAAACAGTTGTATTTACCACTGATGCCATAAAAAGAAATTGTTCTGCTGTCTCATGAGGAAAACACTTGAAGGGATTTACATCACTACATTTTTGGAATGTTTATGCTCCTCAGCATGGAGTCTGAGATCTAAATGTAGTCCTGTTTTTCTGCCCTATTTCTACTCTTTGCCTAAGCCAACTTGTTTGTAACACATACCTTACCAGGTTCAAACCGTGCCTATCACACTTCACACTCTACTGATGTGTGTATTAACTGTATCTGCCACAGGAGGTAGCAATTGACAAATATCACACAGAAAACACACTTCAAAGTGTGAACAAAGACAGACTTTTGATGGATGGTTATCCAATACAAATTATTCTGAGGGATTAAAAAGGATGTAGCAATTTTAGTATTGTTTTGCACATATACATTCCTTGATTAGAACCCTGCCTACGCACATGCTATAGAAATCAACATTGCCCACATGTTCCACAGGAGAAATCTTGTCACAAGGAACACAGAACAGCTATTTAAATGGCATGACATCATCAGTGTGTTGAAAAGCATATGTTAGACTTATAGAAAGATTTTGCTACAGTGTTGCATGTGTCACTGTTTCATGCCACTATACTCATGTTATACAATCCTTTGCTGTATTTGAACAGATGCCTATGTTAATCCACCACTTCCAGAGCTCTGTATTAACCACATGCACCACAGGAGAATCCTTACTTGAAGGTTGAGATAAAAGTACATTTCAACAAATGGGCTCATCAGTGTTTAATAAAGCAGTTGTGTCATCTAAAATTTTCAGAAAGTAGTGGAAGAGATATCTGCAGCTATACATAAGATCTGTGGGTGAAAACAATCCTATCTAATACTAGAAACACACACACACACACACACACACACACATTCAGTCAGCACTGGATTAGAAGCGCCAAACTGTCTAGCTACATAACCAAGAAAACACAGTATGAATCACAACAGCCACGAAAGAATTCTGGTTATCTTCTTTCAGCTTTTCCCAGTTAGGGGTTGCCACAGCAGATCATCTGTCCATTCATGATTGGCAGTGGAGTTTTATGGTGTCGAGTTGCCAGCCTGGCGCCCAACCTTCCACAGAAGGCACACACACACTCACACCTAAGGCCAATTTAGAGTGCCCAATCCACCTACAGCATGTCTTTGGGATGTGGAAGGAAACCGGAGCAGCCAGAAGAAACCCACGTGACCACAGGGAGGATATGCAGACTCTGCACAGAAAGCACCTCAGCCAAGAATCAAACCAGAGGACCTCTTGCTGGGAGGCAACAATGCTAACTGCTGCTCCACCGTGGCCACCCTAAAAGAATTCTGGTTATAAGAATGGGATATTGCACATGTAAAAGGATGTCAGCATTAATATGTTGCAGAACACTTGTTTGTGTTAAAAGGGGAAGAAATTGATGGGGAGCCCTATTCCAGTATAAATGTTTCTCCTTAGTATAAGTATATAAATGTGATATGTGGGTGAAGCCAGTCCTACCTAGCAAAACAGGCATATAGTCATACTAGTTAGTCATTGTTATATTTCAACCACTCACCTATTTAATTACTCAATATAGAGCACACAGTATCAACCACAAGCACAGCGGAAGTTGTCTGATTACAACAGTGAGACAGAGCAAATTTCAAAGGATGACCCCATCAATGTACTGCAGAGATGTCTGGGCTAATACTGAAGAAACTGATGGAAGAGCCTACTACCTGTTTAAATGTTTACTCTGGGTGGATTTATCCACATAAGATGTGTGGACAAAGCCACTCCAACCTAGATACATACATACACGTACTAGTCAATCTTTGCTGAAACTGAACTACCTACCTAACTAGTTACACTATCTAGAGTGCAAAGTATCAACCAGAAGTGCCACAGGAGAAGTCTGATTACAAGACTGAGATAGAGCACACTGCAAAGGATGACCTCATCAGTGTGCTGCAGAGAAAATGGCTTACTAAAACTGGAAGAAATCGAAGCAGGAGCCCTATCCCTGTTTAAATGTTTCTTCTGAGTAGAATTATTTCCATCAGATGGGTGGGTAAAGGCAGTCCTACCAAGCACTAGATACAAACACACACACACACACACACACACACACACACACACACACACGCACACACACACACACACACACACAGAGTCATGCTAGTCAGTCAGTCACTGCCGTATTTAAATATTTGTCTATCAAATTACACAATCTAGCGTACACTGTATCAGCTGCAAGTGCCACAAGAAAAGTCTGACTTTAATGGTGAGACACTGCACATTTGTAAGGATCACCACATCACTGTGTTGCACAGAAGATATTGTGCATCACAAATTTGGAAGAAAAGGAATGTGTCTTGACAAGCAGAAAAAAAAAACAATATGTGGATCACAAGATATTACATACTGCTGTGATACGTCATAAAGCCTATCACTGATGTACATTGAGTTACTGTGAGTGACATGTTTCTGTCTGACAGTATAATACAGTGGTGATAATCACACTTGAGAGGGAGTGGACTGACAACCAAGCATTCCTGACTGTTCAGCTCTGGATGAGTATTTGCAAATAATAATAAAGTGTGCTTCATTTTCAAAAGTTCCTCATGCTTGCACAATATGCAATGTTAAATCACATTCATACATGTCAAACATATGAAAGGACACTCCTTAATACCACTCAGCAAGTATGTGTGCAAAGGTCCCACAGCACCACACATCATTTGTAAGTCTAATGTGCTGGACAGCAGACATAAATTTATATTATATAGTGTTTAGACAGCATCACAACAAACTGAATATATCTTTAGTACAACAGCCCTTTATAACATAAAGAAGTATTACAAGCCATTCACAATGCTTTATATTTGTCAACATCACTTCCTGAAGTGCAACAAAGACAAGCTCATTTGTGTGACTGATGGCAAAGTATTAGCACATGCTCAATTATGTTTTGATGTCTTGAACCTACAATGAGAATTAACAGTAGTCAGTAGTCTATGGTACTCTTTTGCCAACCTTTGTGCTAGTAAGGAGTGCAGACAAATAGTTCTGATTCTGATCCAGTTTAGAACAGGTGTGTGGTATGTTAATGTTTTGAATGTCGTGATTCACACATCTGTCATAACTGCAGGAAAATAATCACTTGGATAGTATAGGTACATATTTAGTTAGCATTCATATCTGGTGATTGTACATGTATGAGTCATGTCGAACTGTTTCTTATGCAATGTTATATGTTTGCATGATATCACTGAGTACTGCAGTCCCTACAGGATAACATGCATGTAGGTGTCATGATTAGTAAACTTCAGAACATGGACTGAGATGCAAATTCATTCATTCATCCTATCACCTCATGTGATAACAGCAAAAATGTTTAAGATCTTCCTAGTGTACTATGCTTACTGAGATCCAAACCTTAAGTGTAAATATCACGCTCTTAATTCTGAGAAGGTATGAGCAACTTGGGCATAATTCTGAAATGCATAAGGGACCAAGTATTTTACTGTTGGTGAAATACCAGACTATGGAAACAATATGAAGAAAGGAAATATGTGTGCAGCGCACTTCATAATAGTATTTACAATTACCACATCCCATGTGGTGTACGTTCAACTCTGCAGCGTGTTCAGGATATAACTGTCTCCTCATAGTGCTCTCAGCCTGTCTTTCCACAGCACAGCAGGGTTAAGCACAGTAGCACAAGGGCAGCAGAAGGTAGGAACTCACCAGATTTTGCCATAAGCTGTGTACTGCCATTTACCATAACTTACAGTTGATGCTCAGTGCCAGGCATCGTGCAAATGCCGAGGAGAAAGACTAATAAGACAGAAGGTGGAGAAACATAGAAACATTTTAGTTATGGGCCATTTATGCCCAGCTTTGTAGTGTGTTACTCTTAGGTTAGTCATCATAATTATTTTGCCATGCTCTGTACATACCTTTCAACATCTCAGCACAAGACATCGAGCCAAAGCCAAAAACTATGGGACCCAAAATCAGAGACAACTGCTAGAATACAGATTTTGTGTAAGCATGCATTTTCTGAAGGAAATCAAGTTTGAAAATCAAATGTATGGTATTAATTAATGAAGTCAGTCTTCAATGATTTGCCAGAAAATCACATTTTGTGATGATCAGACTAAAACTAAAATGATAAAATTTGTACATCCTTTGAAATTCTCTACACTTGGGGGTGTTGCTCTATACAATAAAGTGTTTCCAATATCAAGCAAAAAGGGTTCAGAGCCCAGAAACATGATGAAGACGTGAACATGATAACAGTGGGTTATTAATATATGTATCCCACAGTTACACACACATACACTATTAATATAGAAAAATGGCAGATAATGTTTGATATACGTTTGGATTCAAACCTTGACACCATGCAAAAATCAGTCTACAGCCAAGAGCATGACCGTACTGCATCACACAGGAAATCATCCTACAGTAAGTTAAAACCACACATTTGAAGAGAGTGACAAAAGAATGAAGAATTGGAGAATGCAGGCATCAGGCTTCATCAAAGTAATGAGAAATGAAACATCCTATAAGGTGTATATTGCAGCCAGAAGATAAATATGTAAGAATAACTGTCTCAGAAATAGTGATTTCAGTCTGTTTTTATTTAGCACAGCGGGATTCAGCAAATCTGCATGAAGTTAACCATACTAGCACACTCTAAGGCAAAACTCACCAGTTTTTACCATAGGCCATGATTCACCATTTACCATCACTCAGCACAGGTGAGTGATGTCAAATGTCACGCAAATGCCGAGAACACAAAATGAAAGGTTTTCTTATGAGTCATTTGTGGCCATGTGTATTGTGTTGGATTCTACTTTTTTGACCATATTAAATGTGTGAAAAAGAGGGTGGATAGGATGAAATGGGGTACAGGCAGAGAGTAGGACATAGGGTGAAGATTAAAGGGACATGCAGGTTGGTGTCTGGTCAGCACCATAGCTATACATCTCCTTCACAAGGTAAAAGTATAACTGTAACCAGATTTTCATAAATTTAGATAGTCACCACATCAGGGATGGGTGACAAATGAATACTGTTGTATGCCCAGTTGGACCAAATCCATTAAGTCAAGCAGACATATAGGCAAAGAGGAGAGCTATAAATGGGGTGCAATTTTTTTCTGGGAAATGTGACTATTTTTTGTTTTTTTTGGAGAAACTATAGTGAGAAAGGTGTTTAGGAATAAAAGGGTAAGGTAGGTGAGGTAGCAGGTGCATACATACATGAACACAGGTTCATAGGTAGGTACTAGGCTATTGGCCCTAGGGCCTATATAAGCCTAGCCAAAAAGGTACCCTGACTTTCGCCACCCAAGAAAATTACTTTCCTGTGCCCCTGTCGAGCAGAACCACAGAAGTGATCCCTGGGGTGAATTTCCTATCTCCCATCTAATCATCAAGATTCTTCTTGAAAAGTGCTAATAAGGAGCTTTGTTTGATATAGATAAGTAGTTTGTTCCAGAGTATGGGAAGTCTCTGGGACAGGAATCTATCTCTCCAGCATGTTCTGTTTATTGTGGTGACAAGCTTTATGTCCCTAGAACATGTAGCTCAGAGGGATTGGGATTTATTTAAGTAGAGCATGTCCAACAGCTCTGGGTTTAACATAGCTTTGTATGTTAGGCAGAGATCACCTCTGAATAGGCAATATGCAACAGAGTAAAGCTGGAGTCCTCAACAACACTGCTTCAGTCCACTTGTTGCCTCTCACAGCTAACTCAAAGAAATTAATTTTGATGGTAAAGAAAAAAATGTTACAATTTCTTATACAGTGCAACTTCTCTTCTTTGAAACACCCCATACTCACAATACTTCATACTATAGTCCAAGCACCTAACAAATAATGCCAGAGCATCATGTTCAACAGGGATGATCGCTCAAGATGCATGCAAAATCAAACAGTATGCCGACCACTAAACCAATTTTAAACATTACTTTTCAATACATTCCATGTATATAAAACAGCGTGTAAATTACAGCTAATACAAGGGAGGACAATGACTAAACTTAGTGCAAAACTATTTAAAGGACTTCCAAGCTGTGCCTCTGCCCATGATCTTTAAGTCAAATTAAAGTCACTCTAACAAGATAGTGATTCATAGCTCTGTCACTTCAAGTAAATGTACAGCAAGCATCCCCTGCCATATCAGGTGTAAGAACTGTCTGAAAGACAGCATTTTAACCTGTCATGTATGCATTCCCACATCAGGTGTACAGGTGAAGATGTGGTGCCAAACAGATACACAAACTTGTAGTTCCACCTGTGTGCCCTTGTACATCATGACTAATACTGCAAGCAGCCTATGTTTCTGCAATACCAGCATTGACATTCATGGGGATACACGCTGATGGATGACTTCAAGTGAACTTGGTGGTTATGCAGTAAGCTAATTATACATGGAACAGGTAATAAGGTTCATTAACAGATATATTATATGCTTTTTTGCACAGTGCGTACAGTACACGTTCAAGGCACTGGCATATAACAGAACTCTGCCCCTGGTATGAAGTTACAATGGTGGGTGGGTTGAGTTGGAACTTAGTATCAAGGTAACACAACAACAAGGCAGAGGACCTCTATTACACCACTCCATTCTTTTGGGAAACTGACGAAGAAACTATATGTGCCATAGAAGAAACAATCAAAGGCCAAGAAAAAGACATCCACGTTTTATTTAGGAATCAGAATGACTTACCTTTGTGACATATAGTCATTTACGTAGACCATCAGCAATTTAACAAGAAAAATAAGAATAAGAATAATAACAGTAGTAATAATAATAATAATAATAATAACAATAATAACAATAATAATAACAATAACAACCTCAACAGTAATCCAAAGAAGGAAATGCTGTTGCAACAGCTTAGCCTGAATTTGAAACTTTGCACAGTGTCACTCTCTGAATTTTGTTATTGCTTGCTGTTTACTACCCTATATTGTTTTTTGAGAGATGAGTTTACCTTTTTAACCAGAGTGTCAGGTATTGTAGTGAATTGACATAGTCTAAAGGCAGACTCAATAAAGCCTACACAGTCCGCAAAGAACATCATTTTAATCGAAGTTGCTTGCTACTGAGACTTGTCTGCATATATCATCTCGACACAAGCTGATTTAAGTATACTTTTCTCTGCACTTATTTAAGATTTCAGTCAGTAAATATTGTGTGTCTTTGATTCAGTAAATATTGCGTCTCTGTCTCTCTGCAGTTAAGTTGCCTGAAGTGTGAAAAAGTGCAGCCATCCGGGCTCATTGAAATTTGTTAGACTGCTTTGAAATTCCTGTTAGTGTTAGCCTGGGGGGGTTCTGATAGCATTAAAGTCTATGTTGGTTACATTTATAGTAATCATTTTAATCAGAGTTGCTGGCTACTGAGACTTGTCTGCATATATCAACTGGACACAAGCTGATTTAAGTATACTTTTCTCTGCACTTATTTAAGATTTGAGTCAGTAAATATTGTGTGTCTTTGATTCAGTAAATATTTGTCTCTGTCTATCTGCAGTTAGTTCCCCACCCCACCTCTGTTTCCTGTTCTGGTGTTAATCTTTGTGGCTTTGGAATTGCCCACCCCTGCTGTAAATCTGTTTTTGCACACTCCTCCTGGACCCATCTCATTTGCTCACTCGACTGAGTTCAGTGAGTTTATATTGTGATTTCAGATACTCCTACCAGTCCCATCTCCTCTGCAGTGTACAGAAAGAGCACTTGGGAAGGACATTCCCCTATAGTATCTTAATCTGCTCTGTTTCCTCCCTCTCCAGAAAAAAAAAATTGCACTTCATCTGCTTTACTGTTTTTGTGTTTCTTCCTACTTTATTACCTTATTTTGCTTTTGCCACTTCTTAAAAGTACTCAATTTAATTTATTCTGCTGCCTTTATTACTGCTTGTTAGTAGCCTGATTAAATTATAACTGTTATTCTAAGGCCCTTGGTTTCAGCACATGGGCTTCAAACCAGTCGTTTTACATTAAGAAGGTTTGTGGTCTACATTGTTGTGGCAGGACAGGTAGCTTACATCCTTCTAAGTTGGGAACTGCTGATTAAAAGCTCAGTGTCTGTTATTCTAAAAGTGTATTCATTCTGGGTTAAGCACTTGGGCTTCAGGCCAATTATTTTACATTAAGAAGGTTTGTGGTCTGCACTCTTGTGGGAGGAGAGGCTAGATTCTGCCCTTCTGAGCTGGGAATTTCTGGTTAAAGGCTTATTGCGCATGCTTACTTGAACTGATTTTCTGAAATCGGTATGCCTTGTTTGCTGTAGCATAGACTAGATTCAGGCCGGCTGGATCTAGCATTGTTTGTATAACTTGTGCACCTATCCAGGCCGTCTTTTTTGGAGAAGGTTTCTCCAAACCCTAGTGGCAAGATTGTGCAGTTATAACTTGTCTGATTGAAGACTGCTGGAACAGGGCTCAGTTTTGAGCTTTATAACTGGATAACTGGGTAAAGTGTTGTTTTGATTGTATCTGCTCTACTTTCTGAAAATAAAAAATATATATACTTGTTTCCCAGCTTTCTGAACTAGTTTAGTCCAGTTTTCATGTTATTGCTGAATCCAGGGCTGTGTTACAAGTTTCTGTGTTGCCCAAATCTTACTTGGATAGAAGGAAGTTTCTCTGTTCACCTGTGAGAGAGGGGAGCTTTGAGCAGCCTATCTGTCCCTGCAGGAGTGGTTTCAGCCCAGAAGTTAGTAGTTTATTGGCCATTTGGGGCTAATTTTGATTGTATCTGCTCTATTTTCTGAAGAAAAAAATACTTGTTCCCGCCTTTCTGAACTAGTATAGTCCAGTTTTCAGGTTATTGCTGAATCCAGGGCTATGTTACAAGTTTCTATGTTGCCCATACCTTACTTGGATAGAAGGAAGTTTCTCTGTGCACCTGTGAGAAAGGGGAGCTTTGAGCAACCTATCTGTCCCTGTAGGAGTGGTTTCAGCCCAGAAGTTAATAGTTTATTGACCATTTTGGGCTAATTTCTATCTCTTTCACTTCCCTGCTATAAAAAACGCATTTGCGCAGTTTTTGCACATGTATTCCGCTCAGCAAGTGCCTTCCAGGTGTTCTGCAGAGTCTACAGCAGCAGAGAGACAAAAGCGTGACTTTGAGTGATTAAGTATCATTTTTCTGCTTTTCTTGCTGTCTTAATTAATTCCGCCTAAAATGCCAGATTTTTTAGTGAATCTGTGGTTTAAAAAGTTTATTACTGCTACATATTGTACTTATTTGCTACCTGCACTTGAATTAAGTCATTTTTGTGTTTAAATAATCTGTTTAACTGTTGTAGGCTACACACTAAAGTGCAATAGCCCTTTCTATGCATTTAAAGTGTTGTTTTGATTGTATCTACACTATTTTCTGAAAAAAAAAAAAATATATATATATATATATATATATACACACATATACATATACATATACATATACTTGCTACCCACCCTTCTGAACTAGTATAGACCAGTTTTCATGTTATTGCTGAATCCAGGGCTGAGTTACAAGTCTCTGTGTTGCCCATACCTTACTTGGATAGAAGGAAGTTTCTCTGTTCACCTGTGAGAGAGGGGAGCTTTGAGCAGCCTATCTGTCCCTGGAGGAGTGGTTTCAGCCCAGAAGTTTGTAGTTTATTGGCCATTTTGGTATAATTTTGATTGTATCTGCTCTAATTTCTGAAAAAAAAATAATATACTTTTTCACACCTTTCTGAACTAGTATAGTCTAGTTTTCAGGTTATTGCTGAATCCAGGGCTGTGTTACAAGTTTCTGTGTTGCCCATACCTTACTTGGATAGAAGGAAGAGTCTCAGTTCACCTGTGAGAGAGGGGAGCTTTGAGCAACCTATCTATCCCTGGAGGAGTGGTTTCAGCCCAGAAGTTAGCAGTTTATTGGCCATTTTGGGCTAATTTCTATCTTTTTCACTTCCCTGCTATAAAAAATGCATTTGTGCAGTTTTGTGCACTGGGCAGCACCGTTTAGCTAGAGTTAAACTATTCTTGGCTCCACGAAGACTACGCTTCAATTTTTCCCTTGGAGCTAGACAAATCTTCAACTTTAGCACTCAAACCATTCATTTCACAGTCAAGCACTTACTTAAAACTCATAGCAAGCATTAATTAACCCTAGCACTAGACCTCGCTATACTGTCCAGAAGGACAAGGCTCTCTATTCGTCCCCACCAGCCAATCAGAAAAGCAGCTTACTCTACCTATTCAGGCATGTCTAAAGGGCAGTTTCCGGTGTACACTCCAGTCCAACTGGTGAATCTGGGCATTTTGAGGCAATGTTACAACTGCCTCATATACACAGACAACCCTCTCCTCCTACCACCAAACACTAATATATGCGAGAGATGCAATTAGATAGCCAAACTGGAGGCAAAGCTCTCTCAAACCAAGACTGGAACTGACAGTCAAGAGGACAAGGGTAATACTTGCAACACACCACCAGTCTCACATAGACCTAATAAACCAACACCGGCAAATAACACACATGAATACATGAAAACATATTCCGAGGCTCTAAACAAAAATCTGCAAAAGCAACAGAGACCTCCAAAGCAGACATCCAACAAACCTCCACACCCCATCACCAACCATGAAACAAAAACTTCACATAATCAGTGTGTCACACAATCTCAGCCCTTAACACAAAATAACATACCCAACACACTAGTAATAGGTGACTCTATAGTCAGGCTCACTGATGTCCCACTAACTAGGCTGGACAAGGAGAATGTTACAGTTAGCTGCCTGTCAGGTGCCAGGATCTGCCACATAACACAAGCACTCAGGTCACTCCAGAACAAGTACAAATACAACTCTGTCATTATCCATGTTGGTGTGAATGACCTGAGACGTACCTCCCTGGACTACATGAAAAGAGACATGGAAAAGCTCTCTGATCATGTAGCCCAGGCCAGTATGACCCTGACCATGAGTAGCATCCTGCCCTCACCAAGAATGATGCCACAGTATAAAGAAAAAAATTATCAATTTCAACAATTGGCTAAGTTTCTGGTGTCATTCAAAGGGGATCCAGTATCTGTCTGCCTGGGATGACATGCTCGACAAACCACGTTGCTTCACAAGAGATGGCTTGCACCTGTCACCCTTAGGCTTTTGAATACTAGTCAAGGCTCTTGCTGCCCCATACTGCCTTTTTTAGGCAAGGCTCAAAAGACAAACCCACCACCACAAATAGCACAAGTAACCAAAAACTAAGCGTAATGCTACTCAACACCAGAAGTCTAAACCTCAAAATGCATGCACTCAAGGCACTCCTCAGTATGGAGAACATCAACGTCTGTGCAGTAACAGAAACCTGGTTTAAGGCTCCTGAGAGCACCCCAGCACTATGAGGCTATAACTCATACCATACCTTTCAGCCATAGCACCAGAAACGAAACACAAAAGGCGGGGGTGTATCCATATTCATCAAGGATACCCACATCTCCAGGTTAGTGGCACAGCACAATGCATCAGAGATCATCCATGTGCAACTAACAACGGGCCAAACTGCAATCCAAATTGTAGCTTGATATAGATCACCCCACCATGGCCCAGGACCCCCATTCCGCATTTCTGGAGACACTGGGAAATATGAAGGTCCTACCAAACACCCTAATACTGGGTGATTTCAATTACCCAAACATAAACTGGAGAACTACTCAAGTACTAACTCCCTTGCCCAATGCTTCCTAAAATTTATAAACTCGAACGTCCTGGATCAACTGGTCAACACTCCCACCAGAGAGAACAACATATTGGACCTGGTGATTACCAACATGGGCGACTGGTGTTCCACACCAGAGGTCAACCCCTCGCTGGTTAGATCAGACCATAAATTAATCACTCTGGATATCCACATTCCGCCCCCACCCCCAATCAAGGAAACCGCCATGAAAAAATTTTCAAAAGCCAACTTTACATTGCTTAAGACCGAGATGGAAAGGTTCACAGCCCCCATGCTAAATGACAATGCTGTCCAAGCTGCTGAAACCTTTACAAAGGCACTCTATGAGCATCTGCAGGAATGCATGGATCATGCTATCCCAAGTAAAACCAAGACTCACTCCTCCAAGAAAAGAAAACCAGCCTGGTGGACCCCTGCCATAAACAAGCTATACAACACAAGGAGGAAACTAGTACAGAAAAGAGTAAAATCCCAAGAAGGAAAGACATCCCTGATCAGTATCAGCAAGAAACTACGATCCCTCATTAAATCATCCAAGGCTAGTTTTGAAAGAAAAATTGCCAATAACTCCAAAGATAACCACAAAGTGTTCTTTAGCTATGTTAAGAACCTAAGTGAAAACTCGCAGATCTGCTCTGAGTTAGTGCAGAATGGCACAAAATACACTGAACCGACTGATATTGACAACATTCTGGCAGACAGGTTTAGTGCAAACTTTACCCCATCTCCCCCCCAAAAGGGCCCATAACCATACCAGAAGAATGTAGGGCCCCATCAATCACTGACAAACAGGCTAAAACAGCCCTATCCAAAGACAAAAACACAGCTTCAATGGGACCAGATGGTGTCCCAGACTGTGTCTTACAAGAGCTCCAAAATGAACTAACCCCTCACCTAAACACACTGTTCAAACTCAGCCTCTCTACAGGCTATGTACCTACAGAGTGGCACGCAGCAAGAGTTATCCCACTCCACAAAGGTGGAGCCACAACGGACCCCAGGAACTATCGCCCTATAAGCCTGACTAGCCTGGTCTGCAAGGTTATGGAACACATCATCATGGACCTCATTAACAGAGACATTGGGAACCTCCAAACCTTGGACCCTACCCAGTTTGGCTTTGTTAAGGGCAGATCATGCCTCCTAAACCTAGTGGACTTCTTTGAGACTGTTACCAAGGCATTCAATGAGGGAAAGGAGGCCCACACAGCCTACCTAGACCTTGCAAAGGCTTTCATCACCATTCCCCATTCTAGCATTATAGACAAGCTCACCAGCTTAAGCATAAACCCCTACATCACGAGATGGGTTGCCATCTGGCTCATGGATAGAACCCACATGGTGAGATTTGAAGGCTCTACATCCGACTCTAAACCGGTTACAAGTGGCATCCCCCAGGGCTCAGTCCTAGGACTCCTCTTGTTCGGTATATACTTCTCAGAGGTATAGGCAAGCATAGGAGGACTATGGCTGACCAAGTTCACAGATGACTGCAAACTAGGGGCCATAATTGATTCTCTGGCTGATACAGACACCTTCCAGATGGGTCTCACTGAGATGGATACCTGGTGCCAAAATCATGGCCTCAAGCTAAATGCCAAAAAGTGCATAGTCATCCCCTTTGGAAAAAACAAAGTAACAGTGAATTACCACATAGGTGGTAGTCCCCTAAATACAGAAAATGTAATAAGGGATCGGGGGACCCAAGTAGATAGTAATCTCTCCTTTGATAATCATATTGCCAAGGTGGTTAGAAAATCATTCTATGTGGCCCACCTAATCACAAAAGGATTTACATCTAGAACAAAAGAGGTTATTGTGCCTCTCTACTCATCACTCATTAGACCCATCATAGAATACAATGCCCCATTTGGGATGTACCTTAGAAGACACCTGCAACAGCTGGAAAGACCACAAAAGTACCTCACCAAGAGGATTACTGGCCTCAAACAGATGCCTTATGCAGCCCGACTCAAGAAACTCCAGCTGTACTCAGTTGCATACCGCATACTCAGAGGTGATCTCTGCCTGACATACAAGGCCATGTCCAACCCAGAATTGATGGACATGCTCCACCTAAAAAAAAAACAAATCCCAGAAAGCCACACGCTCTAGAGATATAAACCTCACCACGACGATAAATAGGACATGCTGGAGGGATAGATTCCTATCCCAGAGACTCCCCATGCTTTGGAACAGGATTCCAATATACATCAGGCAGAGCCCCTCCCTAACACTCTTTAAGAGAAACCTTGAAGGGTGGATGGGAAACATAAAATTTACCCTGGGGATCCCTGCAGTGGCTCTGCTGGACAGTGGTGCAGGGAACTAATGGCTCTGCTGGACAGAGGCACTGGGAACTAATCTAAGGGGGTGGCAAAAGCCAACACATTCTGGCTAGGCTTATACATGCCCTTTGGCAGATAGCCTAGTTCTTAACTATGAACCTATGAACCTAAGATAGTGTACTGTGTTGTATACAGCAAGTGGCTCTACACAGTGTGTAGAGTCACAAAACCATGGTAAACATTGCGTATGCTAATTACAGAATATGCAGCTGAATTGTATGGTGACTGACTAATTCAAGATAGAAAATCTATTCTAAATGCTATAAAACATCTGTGTAGACTCAGGGCTGGTTTTCCCTTTGAATTCTAAAACCTGCTGGACTACATCTAGAGAAAGTAGTCTACAGAGAAAGAATGTTAGGGGCTGCTGTTGCTTTTATCCACATCAATTTGCAAGATGCTGAAGTCTATGCTGCTGCTAATAGACCACAGACAGGAAGGAGAAGAGTTTTTAGACCCTGTTTAACTTATCACAATCTGCATGATGTGGAAATTGTACAGTATTACAGGGTGGATATAGACACACTATAGGAACTCTGCAACCTCTGTTATCCTCACCTCAGACCCAGGGCAAACTGAGGGGAACCAATACCTTTGGAGTCAAGGGTATGTGTAGCCCTTAGAATTTTAGCTACAGGAACCCTTCAGAAACCAACAGCAGACAGGCTGGGGGTTTCACAGTCATCAGCATCCAGGATCCTCCATCAATTCCTGAATGCTATGCTACAATATGTTAGTGACCACATATATTTTCCCCATACTTCTAAGGACAGGGACAAAAATATGCAAGTGTTCTACCCTATAGCATACTACCCTGAAGTACTGGGTGCAATAGATTGTACACATAGAGAAATCAAGGCACCACCTGCGGAATAGGGCACATTTTACATAAATAGAAAGGGCTTCCACTCCATTAACTGCCAGGCTGTGTGTAATGTTAAGGTAATCATCCTGAATGTGTGTGTTGGCAACCCAGGCAGTTACTATGACTCACATATCTGGCACACCTCCTAACTGTATCAGATGTTCACCAGGGGTGATATCTCACAAGGTCATTTAGTGGGGGATGCATGTTATGCATTAGAATTGGGGCTGATGATGCTCATTAGAAATGCAAACACGTCCACTGAAGAACACCATAATGAGGCACACTCTCAAAGCAGAAATATCATACAGCATGTGTTTGGGCTGCTGAAGTTACGGTTCCACTGCCTAGATACATCTGGGGGAGTCCTGCAGTACAACCCATGTACATTTACTGAAATATTCACTGTCTGTGCCATGCTTCACAACATTATCCTGAGAAAACAACTTCAGCAGGATCAACAAGGTGATGGGGCACACGTCCCAGCACCAACAGCAAGGTCACAAATATATAAAAAAATATATATATACAAAATTTCTATTAATGACATTTCATCGTATCCAGTATATAACTGAAAAATGCAAGCATACCATACTAAGATCAGTAGTCTTATGTTTAGATAAATCCCAAGGTAATAGCTTCATGTGTGTTATCCACATAAACAACGCTCCTCACCTTCAGGTTCCCTAGTACATGGATCCCTTTTTATGATGTAGATTCAGAGCTGTGTGCAGGGTGAAGATGCAAATGAGGTGTGAACTCATTACAATTGCTGAATTCCAAATACTTGGCTCAGTGTATCAGGTGTAAACATAGAGCAGGCACTCCCTCAGTGTTTGTTGCTAATGGATTGCAACTGTGCAGGCTTTCTGGTAGGGAGAAGGAAAACACAAGAGCAAATCAGACTCCCTTATGTTGAGTGGATATGATAGCTAGGTTAGAATTACATAAGTAATTGTATCAAGGTGTGATGACCCTCCATTGGACCAGCAATCAAGGAGCCACAATCCTCACCACTGACAACACTGGGGGACATTTACTAAGAGGATGGCAAGCAGATGAGGAATCAGAGAGGGAACCAGCAGCTGATGTGGGTGTAGGCAGACGTAGGCATGCTCAATATGCCCTTGCATTGGCTAAGAGGCAATGCACAGTATGCTCACTCACCACCTAAGGGGCTAAAACCTTCATCCTATGCACACACATATATTAATATTGATGCCAGGCAATGCTCATGACCTTTACCTACCCATCTAATCACTATGTACTGCTAGCATCAGACAGACTCAGCCCTGAATGAAAACTGTAGCAAATGCTGGCTGTACAAGATAAATGTTAAACCTGGAGTGTTAAACCAGAATTATATAATAATACAAATGAATGGTGTATCCTTGCATTTTGTTACTTGGCAATGTAAATAACAAATGGGTGATTTGTACAGCAATGACTTCAATAAGTGACAGTAGACACTTATGTGAATACATTTGTCCTCAATCAAGTAATAGGCCTCAGACATCAAAGATGCACACATTCAAACCTTTCAAAAGTACTGATGGTCAACTAATGTCCTAATTTTGGTCTCATACTTTTGTATTGGCAAATCATGAAAGAGTGAAGTTAGAAATTGTGATACACATTTCAGTTTCAGGCTTCATATCCCTCAGAACAATCTGAAAAATAGTGATGCAGAAACAACTGTCTTTGTAAAACAAAATTATTTAAAAAGTCTTCCTATTGTTCGGCCTATTGTCCCACTTTTATTTATGGCTTGGACCAGCTTTGCTGTTGAAAGATTTTGTGAGGCATGCAGACATTACAAAAGCTTTTAAGAAAGCAGTACAATTAGCAAAACAGCACCACAAATGCAGATATACTAAGCAGTAAGTCAGCTATGCACCCTGTGCATCAGACAGAAATGCTAAATATCTCTGTATCCAGAAGGTAGAAAACAAGGATATGGCTCAGTTATTATCATTTGCATGGCATCTTGGGGGTGGGTGGCAGGAGGCCTAGGATGACAAAAAAGGTAGTGAGTTTATACAAGTAAGAGAAACAGGCAAGCATTTGGAGTTAACTCATTACAGCTGAGTGCGCCCCCAGGGATTTCTGCAGTTACCTCCTACTATGCCTCTAGGCATCAAACATTGCTTGTTCATATTTGCATTAATAATTCCAAAACCATGCTACATACAAGGTATCAGAATATTTTGTCTTAAACCATATGTGATGGCAAACTCAATTGTATTGATATTTTACTTCTGTCAAGGAATACTTGTTAGGACTTTAAGGTGATAACTTCATTTTTTAAAGGCTCAAGCCACACCCTCTGGGAGTTGAAGGTACACACTCAAAACAGTTGTACTGGAGGGAATGAGTTAAGCATAAAATGTCCACTGAGATACAATCAGCTTTAAGCCTCACAAGTGACCCATTTAACTGTTAACGTGTGTGTATCTGTATGGGCCCTCCAGGTAAAATTGGTGTATGACTGTCTGAAAGAATGCAGCCAATCATTGTGCTAGCTCTAAATATTGTTATCTCAGACAGGTGTGAGCTATGGATTGTAGAGGTGACAGATCATTGTTGTTGTCCTCGATGCTGAGAACTGTCTCTGCCAGGAACTGCACTGTCACGTCCATGCCCATGGTCAGATGCTCTGCTGCTACCTGAAGATGACTGATGTCTGCTGGATGAGCCCTTCTCATGAATACATCCATGACCACAACCCCATGGTCTGCCATGCCTGGGAGTGGGCACCTCAATCACTGAGGGAGGAGTGGAAGTAGTGCTAGTATGGGAGTGTGATCATGCATGGCCAAGTCGGCTAACATCAGATGATGTGACTGACCTATGCTCACTTGGATGCCATCCCCCTCCTAGCAGATGCTCCATCACCTACACCACCCATTGCAATGTGTCACTCATCCAATCCATTGAACTGGCAACAAGGTGAAGGCAGTCACACATGTCAGCCTGTGCCACATCTACAACCATAACAAGTTCTCTGGATAACCTATTTTGACATGTCTGTGCTTCCATGATGGCACTAAACATATGTTGAGTGGCACATGAAGACACACCTGAATCAGGTGGAGGATGCACAGCAGGCCTGCTCTGAGCACCTCTAATAACCCTTCTGTGTGGCACTTTGCCCACGTTTTGGCTACAGCCACAGTCAACAGGCACTGAAGCCGCAGTAACCCTGATCATTTGTCTGACCCTCCACCTGTCCAATATCTGAGGGTTCACTGGAATGGGTTGGCATAAGCCTACTGGCTGGGTTTGATGAAATTACAGGGATGGCTGAATGTCAACCTCAGTATCAGATTCAACCTCTGCATCCCCCAATGTGTCTCAGTTTGCTCGCCATCATCATCAGAGTCTGTCGATACTCTAACATCAGGTGGTAGGAGTCCCACACTTCCAATGTCAGGATCACCTGTGATAATAAGCAACAAACACAGGAAATAAATTACTACTTACACTCCTGTAGTCTACTATAGTCCAATATATGCTAACAAGCTAACAGAGTTGCCTGTATTACAAGCAGTACAGCAATACACACAATAGTCCTGACATCCACATCACAAAATAAATATTTCTTTGAACTGCCCATCAGTACTGACATAAAATGTTTGGCTTACCATGTGCAGATGATTGCAGGCTCCCTATGGTGGATGGTCCTAGAAGACATTAAGCAAAATGTAAGGACATCATCATCACAATGAATAGTAACACAGGGGATTAAAAATGTGCACATTATATGTCCATTAATGTTACTGTTAACAAGAACTTGGATAACATGTCCACCCCAAGCCCAATGTGTAATCAATCAGAATGTGTTGCTAAAACGGTATCAGTCTTACAATTACCCCCCCCCCAAAAAAAAAATAATGTTACACAGAACTTAAGTATTGCTGTCAATATTTTACTACACAAGACGGATTTAACAACTGAGACAGTTAAGCCTACCTGGAAGCTCCTCCTGGGACATACTTGTCTTCCCTGAAACAGCAGCACCAACATCAATCAGATGCTGCTGTGCACTTTCCACTGAGTTCTCTGGATAACTGACAGTGGACAGGAACCATCATTTGGTGTCAGTAGTGGCTCTGTAGCAGGACTCTCCCCAGTAGCCATCCATTAGTAACTGTATTTAGAGCACAACCTAGAGCTGTTTACTGAATTTCCTGTTTGCACTTATTTTTAAAATCGTTTTTTTCTCAAAACTTGCATTTTATCTGTCTTTGGCCTAGCACTCTTGTGTGGGATCATTTACTGCACTGTTATAACTTGTTGATACTTGTGAACCTCTGCTATCTCTGAAAAAAAACAAAAAAACAAAACAAATCTTGCTTTTTTCCCACTTTTTTGAGATTTAAAAAAGTTCAGTTACAAACTTGCTGTTCTTGAACTGTTTGTAAGTTTCTTGGAGGCCATTTTTTGCTTGGGCTAATGGGAAGTCTCTCTGTTGATCAGTGGCAGTGAAAAACATTGAGCAGCCTGCCTGCCCCCGTGGGAGTGGTTACTGACTTGAAACTGTAGTTTTATTGGCCATTTTGGGTCAATTCCAAACTCCTTCATCTTCCTCTCTTAAAACCCTCTTTTGCGTGGTTTTGCGTGTTTTTGTGCATAGCGCAACAGCGGGCAGCACCGCCTAATTGGGTTTAAACTATTCCTGGCTCCACAAAGTCTGCTCTTCACTTTTTCCCTTAGAACTGCTCTATCTCTCAATTTAAACACCATATTCTCATTCTAAGGCCCTGCACTGGTCCAATTAAGTAATCCTACAAGTTAGCACTATTAAACCATAAGCACTACTTACTCTTATACTCTCTACGATTACCCTGTCCTCTATTGGTCCGTCTTAAATTCAGTTTCCCTATATTATTCTAGCATGTCCAAAGGTCAGTCAATGGTTTCCTCTCCAGCCCAGCTGGTGAATCTGGGAATTTTGAGGCAATGTTACAACTGTCTCATGTACACGGACAACCATCTCCTCCTCCAAACAGGTTCAAATATATGTGAGAGATGCAACTATTTAGCCAAACTGGAGGCTGAGCTCTCTCATCTCAAAACTGGTGTAACCAGTCAGGAGGAGAAGGTAACCTCACACAACACAATTCCAGTATCACATAGTCCCACCACATCAGCGAACCAAACACATAAATACACAAAACATACTGGAGGCTCTAAATAAAAATCTACCTAAGCAACAGAGACCTCCAAAGCAGACATCCAAGCAAACGCTACCTCAAAACAAAACACGCACAACACATAGCCCACAAAGTCAGTGTGCTAAGCAGCCACTGCCCTTAAGGCTGAATAACACACCTGATACTCTTGTAATAGGTGACTCTATTGTCAGACACACTGATGTCCCGCTCACCAGGCTGAATAAAGAGAAGGTCACGGTGAGCTGCCTGTCGGGTGCTAGGATCCGCCACATAACGCAAGCACTCAGGTCACTCCAAAGCAAATACAAATATGACTCAGTCATTGTACATGCTGGTGTGAATGACCTGAGATGTACCTCCCTGGACTACATGAAAAGAAACATAGAGGAGCTCTCTGATCATGTAGCCCAGGCTGGTATGACTCTGACCTTGAGGAGCATCTTACCCTCACCTAGAATGATGCCACAGTACAAAAACAAAATGATCGATTTTAACAATTGGCTAAAATTTTGGTGTCATTCAAAGGGGATCCAGTGTCTGTCAGACTGGGATGACATGCCCGACAAGCCACGTTGCTTCACTAGGGACGGCTTGCACCTGTCACCACTGGGCTTTCGGACATTGGCAAAGGCTCTTGCCACCCCCATAGTGCTTTTTTTAGGCAAGGCTCAAAAGTCAAACCCACCCCCATAGACAGCACAAGGAACAAGAAACTAAAGGTAATGCTGCTTAAAGCCAGAAGTCTTAACCTCAAGATGCATGCACTTGAAGCTCTCCTCAGTATGGAGAACATCGATATCTGTGCAGTGACAGAAACCTGGTTCAAGGCTCCAGAGAGCACCCCAGCACTACCAGGCTATACCTCATATAAGACTTTTCGGCCCCAAAACCCGGACCGAACCACAAAAGGAGGGGGAGTTTCCATATTTATCAAGGATATCCACACCTCCAGGTTAGTGGCATTGCACAAAGTATCGGAGACCATCCATGTGCAACTAACAGTGGGCAAGACTGTTTTTCAGTTTATAGCATCCTGCAGACCACCCTCTCAAAGTCTGGAATCCCACTCAGCTTTCCTGAAAACATTGGAGAACATGAAGATCTCTCCGAACACCATTATATTGGGCGACTTCAACTACCCAAACATTGACTGGGAGCACTACTCAAGCCCCAGCATCTTAGCCCAAAGGTTCCTGGAAATTATAAACTCATATGCTATGGAACAACTAGTCACCACTCCCACAAGAGGGGACAACATACTAGACCTGATCATTACCAACATGGGGACTCTATGCTCCAAACCAGAAGTATATCCGTCATTGGTAAGATCAGACCATAAATTAATTTCACTGGATGTCCACATCCCAACCCCACCCCCAGCCCAGAAAACCACAGTGAAAAACTTTTCAAAAGCGAACTTCTCACTTCTCAAAACTGAAGTTGAATCCTTCAAGGCCCCAGGGCCAGTGGAAACTACGGCCCAAACTGCAGAATCCTATATAAACGCATTCTACGGACATCTCCAGGAATGCATGGATCATGCTATCCCAAACAAAACCAAGACCCAATCATCCAAAGGCAGGCGTCCAGTCTGGTGGACCCCTGCCATAAAGAAACTGTACAACAGAAGGAGGAAGCTACTACAATATAGAGCAAAATCCCTAATAGGGACGGCATCTCTGATCAGTACTAGCAAAAAATTACGATCCCTCATAAAATCCTCCAAGGCCAGCTTCGAGAGAAAAATTGCACAGGACACCAAAGACAATCATAAGGCTTTTTTTAGTTATGTTAGGAACCTGGGATGCAACTCCCAGACTTGTTCTGAGTTTATTCTAAATTACAAAAAATACACTGAACCCACAGACATCGCCAATATCCTGGCAGACAGGTTCAGTGCAAACTTCTCCTCCCCCCCCAAAAGAGCAAGTATCTATCCCGGCAGAGGGCTGCCTCCCAAACATCTCTGATGCTCAGGTGAAGGCTGCCCTCTCCAAAGCAAAAAATACTGCTTCCATGGGACCAGATGGTGTCCCAGGTTGCGTCCTACATGAACTCCAAGAGGAACTAATCCCTCAAATAAAACAGCTATACAATCTCAGCCTCACTACAGGATATGTGCCCACAGAATGGCGTACAGCAACAGTGGTCCCACTCCACAAAGGTGGAGCCTCTACGGACCCTGGAAACTATCGCCCCATAAGCCTGACTAGCTTAGTCTGCAAGGCTATGGAGAGGATCATCATGGAGCTCATAAACAAAGACATTGGGGACCTACACACACTAGATCCTACCCATTTCGGCTTTGTCAAGGGCAGATCCTGCCTTTTGAACCTGGTTGACTTCTTTGAAACAGTCACCAAAGCCATAGATGAAGGGAAAGTAGTCTACACAGCCTATCTGGACCTTGCAAAGGCATTTGACACAATACCCCACTCGGGCATCATAGATAAGCTATCCAGCTTAAATATAAACCCCTATGTCACAAGATGGGTCGCAAACTGACTCAAAGACAGAACCCACAGAGTGAGAGTTGCTGGAGCCATGTCAGACTCGAAACCGGTCACAAGTGGCGTCCGACAGCGTTCTGTCCTGGGACCACTCTTGTTCGGTATATACTTTTCCGAGGTACAGGCAAACGTGGGAGGACTATGGCTCACCAAGTTCAGTGAGCGACTGCAAACTGGGCGCCATAATCGACTCTCCAGCTGACACAAACATCCTTCAAAAAGGTCTCACAGAGACAGATAACTGGTACCAGAGCCATGATTTAAAGCTAAATGCCAAAAAATGTATAGTCATACCCTTTGGCAAAAACAATGTGCCCACAAATTACCACATAGGCGGAAACCCATTAAGTACAGAGAAAGTTATTAGGGACCTGGGGACCCAAGTTGATAGCAATCTCTCCTTTGAAAACCACATTGCCAAAGTGGTTAGAAAGACCTTCTACATAGCCCACCTCATCACGAAGGGTTTCACATCTAGATCAAGAGAGATAATCGTGCCCCTTTATTCATCCCTCATCAGGCCCATCATAGAATACAATGCCCCTTTTGGGATGTACCTTACCCGACACCTGCAGCAATTAGAAAGACCCCAAAAGTATCTCACCAAGAGGATCAAGGGTCTCAAACAGATGCCATATGCTGCGTGGTTAAAAAAACACCAGCTCTACTCAGTTGCATACCGCCTACTTCGAGGCGATCTATGCCTGACATACAAAGCTATGTCAAATCCAGAATTAATGGACATGCTCCACCTCAGTAAATCTAAATCCCTTAGAGCCACACGCTTGAGGGACTTGAACCTCAGCACACAAATAAATAGAACTTGCTGGAGGGACAGGTTCATAACCCAGAGGCTCCCTTCGCTCTGGAATAGAATTCCAGTTCATGTGAGGCAGAGCACCTCACTGAATCTCTTCAAGAAGAGTCTCGATAGGTGGATGGGGGATCATAGGTTTGTCCCAGGGATTACTCCCATATCACTATTAGACAGAGGCACAGTAAACTAAACCTTAAAAAGGGCACAGTATACTCAAATCAAGGGGTGGCGTAAGCCATACAGAATCGGGCTAGGCTTATAATTGCCCCAGGGCAGATAGTCTAGTATGAACCTATGAACCTATGAACCTATTTGTGGGCCATTGTAGCTGTTCTCCTGCAGGCTGATGAAGTCATGTCAGTGGTCCTATGGCACACCTGATCCTATACCATGCTCTGACCACATACTGCATTCACATCAGCCACTATCTGTTGCCAAATTTTAATTCTACAGACATATCCCCACATCCCATCTCAAGCAAAAAGGCACCATGTTGACTAAATGCTGTCATGATGACTTAATTTTCAGGGTCACTGAAGAGGGGCTTGCAGGGATTCAGGCACCTGGGTGCCATAGTCCTGGGTGACATAAAACACAACATAGGGATAATACATATAAGTCTCACATGAATAAAGTTGCTACTTAGATATCACACATAAAATGTTCATTATTACCCACTAGAGAAACGTAAAACAGTCAAGATATTCAAATATAAAAAAAATAATTATGTGGTTGTAGCGTATTACAATCACACACAAAGCAAGTTTGACTCCAAAACAAGGAATAACAATAGGCAATTTTGTTTATACCAACATAGAAATGGAACTTTGCTCCTCCACCCCCAAAACAACAGGTAAATGACACATTTTGCTAACAAACTGTTAGTGAAATGCTAAAATGCCCTAAGTGGAGACATCCACCCCAACCCTGGCCCTACCATTTCCAACCCCAATCCTCATAATCAGACTAAAAACCACAACTTCCCCCATATTACAGCCAATAGAAAGCCAAGTGACTTCCTTCTACTATGCCTAAATATTAGAAGTATATCCAACAAAGTCCATGAACTCCATGCCACCATAGACTTGTACTCCCCAGATATAGTCATCCTGACAGAAACATGGCTAAAACCTCACATTACCAGTGAGCAAATACTCCCTATAGGTTACGGCATACTAAGAGTAGACTGGCTAAACAAAAAAGGAGGTGGTGTAGCTATAATATTTAAACAGCATCTAAACATCTAGATCTTAAAATCATCAGCTCCACAAATAGGCAATGAAGAAATAATATATACCAACCTCAAAATTAACCAAAACAAAACCATCAACATAATTGGATGCTACTTCCCACCGGGCCAAAACATCCCTCCCCTAGAAAACCTCCTCAGCTGGTCTACCCACCATCTCCCCCAAGAAACTATCATCTTAGGTGATTTCAATATTGACTGGCAGTCCTGTTCTGGCAACAATCCAACCCATCATGTACACCTTCATGGCTTCACTCAACTAGTCCAGTCACCAACCAGGATAAATAAAAACTCCACCAAGCACACTACCCTGGATTGGATACTAGTCAGTAAGAGCCCCCAGTCATATATAACAGGCTGCTTATCAGATAGCCTCAGTGATCACTCCCCAACATTCCTACTCAAAAATACCTACACCAAGCTAAACCTGTCATCTACGTCAAATCGTAAAAACTAAACTTTAACCCACTCACATTCATCTCATCCCTCAAAGAATGTAACTGGCATCCTCTAAAGTACCTCAGTCTAGATGATGCAGTTGAATTTTTTAATACTACCTTCCTGAACATCCTTAATTACCATGCCCCCATAAGATTTTCCAGAACCAAAGCACAACCCTCCCCATGGCTACAGAAAACCACTAAGTCAGAAATGAAAAACAGGGATAAAGCCTGGGAGCACTGGCACAAAACCAAAAGCCCGTCAGCTAGACAGAAATTCCTAGAACTACGCAATAGAGTCAAAAAGATAATAAAACAGGACAAATCACAATACTACCAGTCTGCCCTAGACTCCTCACAACACAGCCCCAAACAATTCTGGTCCTCCATAAACTCCATCCACCACCCAGGTAAAGTCAGTACCCCTCCTCCTAACATCCCTCACTCCTCAGAAAATATTGCTACCTCATTCAACACACACTTCACCCAAACCATACTATCACTAGCTAAACAACACAACCCCCCTCCCCTCCAAACCACACCTTCATCTAGTAATCTCCCCACTGCCTTCTCTTTTTCTCCTGTACCTACCTCCAACATAAAAAAACTCTTAACTAAACTTAAACCCACCAAATTAGCAGCAGACAACCTCCCAAGTGAATACCTACAAATTGCAGCTGATGCTCTGGCCTACCCAGTATCCATCTTGATTAACCGATCTCTGTCAGAAAGTTACATTCCCACACTGTGGAAAGTATCACATATAATCCCCCTCCACAGAACTAACCAATTACCGCCCCATAGCTATTCTCTCTCCACTCTCCAAAATACTAGAGATGCATACACTCTCGGGTCTCAGACTACCTCCTTACTAACAACCTCCTTTCCAGTACTCAGCATGGTTTCCGACCAAACCATAGCACCACCACTGCCTTACTCTCCTTTACTAATACTATCCTTCAGCATAAAAACAATGGCTATCTCTCCTCTGCTACTTTCCTAGACCTATCTAAAGCATTTGACATGATCCCACACAAACAACTTATCTCTGTCCTCAATAACCTATCCTTCTCACAATCGGTCACCAACTGGTTTCAGAGTTACCTGTCTGACCGCCAACAATCCGTTGTATGGCAGAATGACATATCTCCCCAACTACCTGTCTCCATAGGGGTTCCCCAAGGATCCATCCTTGGACCCCTACTCTTCTCTGTTTACTCCAATAATCTAGCCTCTGCCATCAAACATGGCACACTCATACAATACGCAGATGACTCAACCATTATCTGCTCAGCCCAGTCCATACCAAAACTGCAAAAAGTCACACAGGAAGCCTTTTCCTCTGTTGAAACATGGTTATCCGATGCCCGATTAATACTCAACCCAAACAAAACTAAACTACTCATCTTCCAACCCACCAAACATACTCAAAACAACTCTCACTTTAACATCACGGCAAAAGACAACACCACTATATACCCAACTGAACACACCAAATTGCTAG
This sequence comes from Protopterus annectens, assembly GCF_019279795.1. Classification (NCBI taxonomy): domain Eukaryota; kingdom Metazoa; phylum Chordata; order Ceratodontiformes; family Protopteridae; genus Protopterus; species Protopterus annectens. Next base: position 128,459,407 of record NC_056750.1, read on the forward strand.
GAGTGGAAATAGACAATAAACTAAAATTTGACATTCACATATCCATGACCATAAAAAAAGTCCACAAAAAACTAGGAGCGTTATACAGAAATAAGCATTTTCTCACCAAAGCAGCAAAGATTTCAATAGCAAATTCCCACCTTATCTCCACCCTACTTTATGCCTCTCCAATATATACCAACCTAAGGCAATGTGATCTAAACAAGCTAGAGACCTGCTACAACAAAATCACCAAATTCGCCACAGGGGCATCCTACCGTAGTCACCACTGTCTCTCACTTGCTGAACTGGGCTGGCTTGAACTCCCTCACCTCCTTCAGTGGTATCAACTCTCACTCGCCTACAAACTAGTAAACCATCCACTAAATGTCCCATCCCTCCAGAATCTACTCCAACCCTATCGTACCACCAGACCACTAAGATCCAGCAGCAAAAATCACTTGCAGATCACTAAAGCCAATAACTTTGCTGGTGAAGCACTATTCTCTTGCACCATAGCCAAATTATGGAACTCACTCCCACCCACAATTACCTCCGTACCATCATGCACCCACTTCAAAACTTTACTAAAAGCGCACCTAAAAACATGCTGGCTATGCCCTTGCAACTCCCACTCTAATATCACCCACTCCATCCAACCACTACCTTTCTTTCCACACCACTAACTACCTTGATTATAGCAAGCTCAGATGCTCATAAGCCAGTACTTATTATAGAGCAGGAACTTCTTCTTCTTGTAACATTTGTTAGTGTCTGTTATGCACTTCACAGATAAAAATTCTAGTTGTCTACTGATGTACTATGTTCTTCAACTGTAAATATGTTGTAAGTAATTGCTATGTAAATTGTTAATCACTATGTATCCAATGTAAATACTGTCTGTTTATTTTAACTGTGGAGCTTTTCTCCCCGGGCCTCCGCTGAAAATGGACCTGCGTCCAGTCGGACACTCCCGGTCAACAAATTTAAATAAATAAATAAATAAATAAAAGTGCTATCAAATAAACTGTCCCTGAAATATGTGTACACAATTTACTAAAGAACATTCAATGTTATGCAATTGCCAGTGTATATGGGTCATCCTAGAATTCTAACACCCCTGTGTCATTGACAATATGAAAATAATAGAAAAATGTATAGAAAAAAAACAACTTTAACAATAGCACTTCGGATGACAGTTAATAATTCCGTGCACCTGAGAAAGTAAAACACCCGGGACAAACATGCCTATGCCATCAGTACACTTCTAAGAAATGTAAACAGATAACATTTTCTAATCCACACACATATATAAATATATATGTAAACTTTTTATTAATGACATTTCATCACATCCAGTATATAGATGAAAAATTCAAGCATACCCTACTATGTTTAGATAAATCCCAAGGTAATATCTTCATGTGTGTTATCCACATAAACAACTCTCCTCACCTTCAGGTTCCCTAGCTACACGGATCCCTTTTTATGATGTAGATTCAGAGCTTTGTACAGGGTGAAGATGCAAATGAGGTGTGAACTCATTACAATTGCTGAATCCCAAATACTTGGCTCAGTGTATGTAAACATAGAGCAGGCACTCCCTCAGCATTTGTTGCTAATGGATTGCAACTGTGCATGCTTACTAGTAGGGAGAAGAAAAACACAAGAGCAAATCAGACTCCCTTATGTACAGTGGATATGTTAGCTAGGTTAGACTTACAGAAGTAATTGTATCAAGGTGTGATGACCCTCCACTGGACCAGCAATCAAGTAGCCACAATCCTCACCACTGACAACAGTGGGGGACAATCACTGAGAGGATGACAGGAGCACAAACAGTATTTCCAGATGCAGTTCTCTGCATCAACTGCAATTTCCCTTAAGAGCACACAAAGACCACAGTAAGTCCAAGGCTGGTTTCTCCCTCTTTTGCCAGATCCCCAATAAGGCTCCCCACTGGCACAGCTACAGAGTTTAGATTTCAGCTGAAGGACCAAGCTCTCCAGCACCCTCTGTCTCTAGCCAGTGCTTCATGTCCCTGCCAAAGTAGCTGACACACACACTCTTTAAGGTTTGATTTTCACACACACACACACACACACACACACACACACACACACACACACACACACACACACATACACACACATACACATACACACACACACACACACACACACACACACACACACAACCACATGCATGCACACAACTGGGAAAGGCTGGCACAGGTTTACTAGCTATGCCCTCTCCTGCCCACACTATAAATTACTTTTCACTGCCACCAGTCACTCCTCCCAGCTACCTTAAGCCTCTTCCAATGGTACCCAATACATTGAGTGATATTAACATTAACACAAATGGTAGTGTGACCAACAGTAAAGCTATTAGAAGTGGCCCATGCAGTGTCATCAAATAAATATGCAAGTGCTCTCAAAACTTAAATGTCTCTACACAAATCACCCACAATGAAAGGTTTAAATATATTTAATAATAAATAATAAAAGAACAAGACAATAATATATATATATATTCACAATGACATCAGAGGTCAAAACTACAGGAAATATTTAAAATAACATAGCAGTACAGGCTCACACAAATAAAGAAAATATTTAAACTCAGCTTCACTATAGTCCTGACTGTATCTAAGAGAGTTATACTGTTCCCTATAAACTTCCGTCATTAGAGCAAGCCAGATGCAGTGAGTGTTTTTTTCTTGTTCTCAGGTCCAAAACAGAATGAAGTATGCCCTGTCTCACTCAGAGGCTTCTCAAAATAATATCTCAAATATTACTGCTAGGATAGCTTGCAGAATTACATCACTTCTTGTCATCTGACTTCTAGTTCCCAGGCCAAAACAGCCATTGATTGCAGCTAGCAACATTTAGCATCTACCTGTAAAAATACATTGATAAGGATTTTTCTCAGATCTTTGCCAGATGTTGGAAGTCATAAAACAATTGCATTACTCCACATTTCAAGACTAGTAATTAGTTTGCCCTAAAGATGATACAGAAAGCTTCCCAGTACAAACTATGTGTCTCTAGTTGCATTGAAAACTGAAATACCATCTTTTGTGGCCTACTCCATGACGAAATTTAATTTTAGATATTTTTCTAAAGTTTGCTGGACTGAAGTTAACCTCCTGTATTCCAGCTTCCACATTTAAACACTTATAACAGTGTATGTACATTTCTGTTCTCTTCCAGTAGGGAACACTGTGGATATTTTAAACACAGTACTTTGCAAATACCTTTTCAACACAAACAATTGTACAAAGCAGTTGATATACACATGGCGTGCTGGTTTAATACATTTGTAGCACAAGCATCTTATATGACATACAATTCTAATACATTTGCAACACAAACATCTTGCATAAATTTGTTTGATATTCACAAATTACATATAATTATTTACAAAATTCAAGCTAGTTATGCTGGCAGTGTCTCTTTTCATCACACAAGGTTTCAAATATAAGTAAGCAGCACACATTTCACAGTTACTGTTCAGTAACATCCAACCTCTCCTTCTTTTCTTGACAACTGTATATTATTCTCATTTGTTATTCTCGCACATTTTAAGAACAATGACACTAAATGCCTTATAGACTGCATGTCTCAGATTACTGGTAAGATAAGGCAAGAATGAGCAACAAACACAGAGAGATAACAAAGAGCTGCATATATGCAAGCAATAGTCAGAAATGGTTGTGTGATCACTGAGTGCACTACATCTGAAATTAATACATGTACAAACAACTGTCATATGTTTTGGGAGTACTGTGGATGATGTTTCAGTTGGCTGTGTGCACAAGGACTTTCATTATCTGCTGCAAAGCTGTTTCTGTAGCAAAGAGAAATAAGATGCCCTTACTGTGTTTTGAAGATTCATTATAGTGAGAGTTCAAATCAAGACATGCTTGAAAACATTTCATGTGTACCAAAACAAATTGTTGTAGTGCTGTTAATTTAATAGATTTATTTTCATGCTTACTGCAAATATGGGAAACAGGGAAACACAATGAATGCCTAGCTGTGCTTACTTTGTGCACCATTTAGCAGTGCATAAACATGGACTAGTGGCCCACACAGAAAGCAGAAAGAACACCTGCAGACAAGGCATAGACAGTGTAAAGAGTCAAAAAGGATACACTGCTGCAGTTTTAGCTTTGCATTGCACAACACCATAGCAGTTACACAAAGAAATCAAGAATGAATAGAAAATTAAGCAACTGTTATTTAACTATTTCTGTGCTAGAAAGTGCAAGTATAAGGTTGTAATACAGATGATCCTGGGATCTAATCCAGAAAGGGTAACATATTGTTACTGTTGTGACAGTTCAGTTTAGATTGATGAACAGGAACATATCTAAGTGCTATTTCAATATTCCTGTGGCAACAGCTATAAGTATAGGGCTACCATACACATAGTCCTGGGTTCTAAAACAGGAAATTCCAAACATTTTTACTGCTGTTCCATTTCACATTATGTTAAATATCACTTACAATACTCTATACCTAATTATAAATAGTGGAGCTGATATAAATTATATATATGAGGGGTAACACACCCTTACTGTGTTTTGAAGGTTCAATTACATGGCTGAGGGTATACTGTGTACTATGTTCCTGTACGTATAGTTCTGCTATCTGGACTTGGAATGCCTTCATACTTAAATGACACACATATGCAAATGAATGTATATACAAGGATCTTGTCAGGTCACACGCATACATGGTTAACATCTCAGTCTGTCCTCTCTATTTATCAACAATACATGACAATGTGTGAGAAACATTCCTTTTGTGCCAAAGATGGAACATCACTGCTATGGATGAAAATGTTTTTTTCCCTTATGTACAGGTTTGAATTTCACACTGTAAGAATCAATTGTAGCAATGTATAAAGCTAAACAAATGCCCCAGTGCATGTCTGCAAAGCTAAATCACCTAACAGCTATAGCAGCAGCCAGTCCTCAAACTAATGTAAAGTGTCAGAGTAACCTTCTAATTTCCTCACAGTCTGGCACTGTGGCTCTCCACTTAACATCGTTCAAATGCAGTTGGCATTGTTTCTCGATTTTGAGCACTACCAGTAAGCTAGGTAACAAGAATTAGTAGGAAATCATCATTCTCCATTGCTCTATTCTTAGGATTAGACATGGCTGCCATTAGAGATGAAGGTGTCTGATTTAGGCTGCAGAGGTGATGTGTGCAGGAGTCCAGAATCTTTCATGCACTCCTGACAAAACACCAGAGCCAAAGAGTTATGCAGGGGGACCACTCTGGCTTCCACTACAGGTCTGAGGCATGGAATAGTTTGGCCAAGTCTGTATACAGTGCTACTGGTATTCCGCACAATGGAGAACAGTGCAGGCACTACTTTAATGACCTAAAAAGGCGCAACAGGGATACACTCAACCACAGGTTGGATGAGTTCCAAACTGGAGACATCCCACACTTGTGCAAGTATGCTCATAAACAGATTTTATAATACACAGAAACATATTACAGGCCAGACTGGTATGCATAATGCTCTTCTATTATTTTCCTTTCACAGCTAACCCTGAGATAATGGTGAATCCTCAGGCTCATGCTGAAAGTTTGGAGAGATTGAGGTAAGCAAGTGGTATGTATGCAGCACAAGAGAAGACTTATTGTAGCTTTAAAAGTTAAGGAGAAGTGTTTTTGTTTTCTATACAGTAGTAGCAAATTAAGTATGCATATCATAACTGTAAAAGCAGGTATGAATGCATAACTGTAGTACAAACCACCTTTAGGAATCAAGTGTACGACTGTAGTCACAGGTTGTGGGTTCAAATACCCTAAGTAACAACTATAAAATACTGCAATTCTTTAATAATATTACAGAATCTAAAATCTATGCCAGTGCCTCAAATGCCCTGCTGTTAACTGTAATCTGTACAATTGGACCAAGCATAAATGCAATATATGCACAATGCAAATATTATTTTGAGCAGTCCATAATTACAACCAGTTGTTGTTAGGACATATACATAAATGTAAAACTTCAGATGAAATAGTTATATTATTATGATAATGCATTTTAAGTCACACATGATGGTACTCATTTTTTTCTTTTTTTTCTCTCTCACCCCAACACTTATCTTTTTTATTTTCTATTATTTGTTGTCCAAATATCTCTGTGTCATCCATCTGTAACATATCAAGAAATTCTTCACAGCACAGAGTGATAGGCCAGCCCCCACCCCCCCCGAGTCAGCCTGTCCCTGCTCCACAGGCTCCGGCACTGACCCCCAGCACATCTGGGACCCAACCTAGCAGTACTGCCGCTGCTGCCCTTGCACTACTTGGGCCTTCAGGTATCAGTATCCTGGAAGGTGGTGTTGTGGTACCCTCTGGGAGTACTTGCAGAGGTGGAAATTTCATCACCTGCCAGGAGATGCCAGGGCTGGTGCATAGTGTCATGCACAGAACCACTGGTGTATGCCTACACCAGATGGAGAGTCTGCTCTCCCTCATGGTCTGTAGGAGGAGAAGACATCACACACTCCAGCAACCAGCAGAGGAAGGTGCCAGTAATGACAGTCATGTGGGTGAGGACTCAATTCTCACTGTCTCCATGTTTTATGGGCATGAGCTTCCATTGTCCCCCCCTTACCCCAATCATGGTGTCCCACAACCTTTTGTGTCCCTTACCATCTCTGTGTCTTGTCTTGTTTGTCCTGTTTGCATTTGCTTCCTCACCTATCCAACTTACCTGATCCAGAAATACCAATGTCCCTTACCCAGCATTCCTCTCTTACTGAAGATCTGAAGATTAAAAAAAAGAAAGAAAAAAGGGGCACCTGTTCCACAAAAAATATATATTGCCCCATATATAGCTCTCCATTTCACACGTACTTACTTGACACAAATGATTTGGTCCAATTGGCTACACAACATGACTGCATTGTTGTTACAGCTCTTTGTGGAGATGGCCCAATGTCAGCTAATATTCTATACATATTCTCTTTTTACACTGTTGAAGAAATGGATAGCTGTGGTTCTTTCCTACCTCCATCCTCCACATACCATATTGCTTGCCCTTTATTCTTCTCCCTGCTTGCCCCCATTTCACCACCACCCTATCTATCTCATTTTAAAACCTATAACCTGGTCAACAAATAGAATCACACACAACACACATAAATAGCCAAAAAACAATGGAGCCCTTCGCTTTTTAGCCTCTATGTTTGTGCAAAGTTTGGCATCATGCACCAATGCCAAGATATGGTGTACATATCTTTCTTCCTGCTGCTGCTGGCACCTCCATGCAGTGCTGCTTAAACACATTGCACTATGCCAATACACAGTAATACATAGTGAATGCAGCTTAAACTATAATTTTATTGCATTATCACTACTTTTTTAAACTTATTACATACACCTGGATACAGACACTATGTCATCTGGGCTCAAAAAGAAGTTGTAAGTGGAAAAATTGAAAATGTATTTATTAAGTACTTTGGGGGCAGCATTATGAGTGATGTGTCCGTTCTTAACTGATATCTGTCCAAGGGGGTTAACACTAACAGCTTGTGAGTATAACACAGTATTTTCTTGCTACACTCCTGTATACAATAGCATGTATTACTTTTGTTTACTGTCCATTTAGAGTACATAACATGGTATGACATGTGTAAACAGACAAAAAATTAAGGCCATATCTCAGAAAGTGTCACTGCAACCATCTGTTAACTCCCCTCCCCCCCCCATGCACTACAACCCTGCTCTCTCAATACTTGTACACAAATATATGAACTTTTTTGTTGTTGTTGTTGTTGTGTCTTTCGGCTTTTCCCAGTCAGGGGTCACCACAGTGGAACTCCGGCCCACTAATGATTAGCAGTAGATTTTTATGTGCCGAGTTGCCGGCCCTGATGCACAACCTTCAATGAAGGTACGCCCATTCACGCATGTCTCCACACAGAAGAAGCTCTAGCTGAGAATCGAACAGGACAACAAATATATGAACTACCATACATAAATCAATAATAGATGTTGTGTCATACACCATGCACATTTTAAGAAGGACAAGAGACATTCAGATTTTCCAATACTTGTAGTATTGTAGACAACTGCTTGCATATAGTTTGTAAAGCTGTCTTGTAAAGTATACCCCACTCATTGGAACACAGCCACCAAATACTACACCATGCACATTCATCAATCTGATAACATGCAGAACTTGAAATACCTGGACAGGTGAAAATGCCTACACAGCCATTTCATGCAGGCCTCTCAATATCTTCTCTCCAACATCCAGTGCTGATGCCATCCACTATAAGTTGTTATGCAGCCTTATAAAGGTTAGACTTGTGAAGTGGTGCCTGCATAACATACTCAATTCTCTAGTCTGTATACTCACATATGTAGGGGTTCTGATCTAACTGCAGTCAAGTGGGAGGTGTGTGTGCCTATCTCATCAGAGGAGCATACATGTGTATGCTACATCTATCACTCCAATCCTATGGCTTGCCAATATTTTGACACTTGCACACTTACTAGGCCATTTTATGCAGGCCTCCCAATATCTGTCCAACATCTAGTGCTGATGCCATCCACTTGTCCTGCAGCCTTGTACAAATCAGGCTTATGGTATGGCACCTGCATAATGTACTGAGTTCTCTAGTCTTTGTACGTAGATAAGTAGGGATTCTGATCTCACTGCAGTAAACTTGTGTGTGTATTTGTGCACTTGTTTGACATTAGAGAGAGTATTTTACCACAGACTGCTATTACCATTTTCTCCTCGCCAGATACTGTTGATGGCATCACCTAGAAACCGTTGTCTGGTACTCTTCAAGTCACACCTGAGCTGAGGTGTTTGCATTAAATACAGAGTTCTCTGGTCAGTGTACCTAGACAGGTAGGGGTTCTGGCCTCATTGCAGTCAACTGGTGTGTGTGTGTGTGTGTGTGTGTGTGTGTGTGTGTGTGTGTGTGTGTGTGTGTGTGTGTGTGTGTGTCTGTGTGCTTGTGTGTATGCAGTTGCTAGACATTAGAGGGAACATTTTTCCACAGCATGTGGGACAGTGCTATTACCATTTCCTCCTTACCAGACACTGCTAATGTCATCACCTATAAACTGTTGTCTGACACTCTCCAAATCAAACTTGAGCTGTTGTGCCTGCCTTAAATAAAGAGTTCTCTAGTTAATGTACCTACACAGGTAGGGGGTTCTGTTCTCATTGCAATCAACTGGTATGTGTTTGTGCACTTGCTGGACATGAGAAGGAGCATTTTAACACAGCATGTAGGACACTTCTATTATAATTTTCCCCTCACTGGACACTGCTGACATCATCACTGATAAACTGTAGTCTGACACTCTAAAAGTCGGACTTGAGCTGTGGCACTTGCCTTAATTACTGAGTTCGCTAGTCAGTGCATCTTAGATAGGTAGGGGTGCTGTTCTCATTGCAGTCAACTGGTGTGTGTGTGTGTGTGTGTGTGTGTGTGTGTGTGTGTGTGTGTGTGTGTGTGTGTGTGTTTGTGCACTTGCTTGACATTAGAGAGAGAATTTTACCACAACATATGAGACACTGCTTTTACTGTCTTGTTCTGTCTCATAAGATTCGCTGATGTTATCAGCTATAGCTGATTGGGAGATATGCAGTATTCCAATCAGGGCAAAGTCAGAGACTGGCCTGTAGGTCAGGCACAGGTCACCTCATCCTATATGATACAGAGTACAGGAACAGGGCTGTCAGTCTATACACATACATCATGGCATGGTTTGTAGGCCTTGTAGTTTCCTGTTGGGAAACCCCTGTGGTTTCCCCATCTGCTGCAGGTATCTGATGAGGTACATGCCAAAGGGGACATTATACTCTATTAGTGTCCTGATGAGGTTCAATTATAGTGTTGTTATTTCATCCTCAAATTTGGATACAATGGCCTAACTTATGCAGTGCATGATGTAACCTTTCCATACCACTGTAGACATGTGGTGGTCAAAGTTGAGGATTCTAGCTTCCTGTGTTCCCAGGTCTTGCACCACTGGGCTTCAGAATAGGGGGATGTTGTCAATACTGTAATTAGTGGGGAATTCCACTTTGCAGAAGGACATCCTAATGAGACATTTTCCATTTATTTGTAGTCCATGTGGCTTTGGCACTAAACATTTGTCTGTGTTAGCCCCTCTTGTAGTATGTTATCATCTCTGGTGGAGTCAATGATTGCACTCAATATGCAAGAATCAGCACACTTTGTAAGTCAAAGTCTGTATACTTTAGCCTGTACTTTTGAGAAATAGATTCCATATAGTAAAGGGACAAGCACAGATCCTTGGGGTACGCCAATGGCGATAGCTCTACTGCTAAAGGTTGATTCAGTATGTCTTCCATCAGTGAGCCAATTGGTCAACCATCTAGTGACATAAGGGTTAATCTTGAGCTAGGAAGAGTTCCTCAATGATACCTGAGTGGGGAGTTGTGTCCAAATCCTAGCCCAGATCAAGATATGCAGTATGCACTCTCTTACCTTCATCAAGACATATCACTCAGTATCAATGAGCTATGACAACATCGCAGGTCACCTATAGTGTGACTCAGAACGTACACCTGCCTGACATGGTTGGATATGCACTTCAACAGAACCTCCACATGGACTATGTTTTCATAGAAGGGTGTACATCAACATGCTTCCATCTGAGATGAGGAAAGCACATGATGCATGCGTAGATGGCACATCCTGACTGTATTCATCTTTCAAGTAGACCAACATGTCATCATGGACTTTTTCTAAATTAACACTAGTAATATCTTGGCTGTGTGCAACAGACATGTGAGTTGTTAATGCTATGTCCGTGTCCATTACATCTGTTAGATGTCCTCAAACAGGTCATTGAAGGCATGCATGCTGACAACACTATCATCCTGTGGAAGTTGACCAGCTCAAGACATTTGACACAAATCCACAGTGAGGAATTCACTCAGCATTGTCAGATGTGGCCATAAACACCTATATCATTGGATCACATATGTGGCATCTAAATCTGTTGAAATGTGTGGAATGACCTATGTCTCAGGTCCAGTGATCAGGTCCATACATCATGGCTGTCTGCTAAACCCTTTCCTGTCCATTATTGAAGTCACAGAAGTCAAGTATGACATGCACCTACTGTGCCCAAACAGCTGTCTGGAGGAATACAGATTGTGGGCAATCATGGACTCAACTGTGATATTAGTATAATACAGACAGTATCAACACACATCAAAGATTGCTACCATAGTCATGACAACACATGAGATGAAACAAAAACATAGAGAGATTTTTTTTCATTATGCAAAGGCACAAACCAAGGATAATGCAGACATCACACCCTATAACCAGACCAATTGGTATGTGACCTGTGTCCTGGGGCATATGGTATGTGAAACATCCACTAGCATATGGCCACAATGTCCACATACTCCCTTGTATGTAACACAGCTATTGAGTATGTGCAGGACATCCATTTCAAAAGCCATAATACCTCCATAGTTCACAGCCTTCACCACACAGATAACTGCATACAATGCACCCTTCTTCATGCACCTTCCTACATATCTTCTAGTAATGTGTAACGGAAGTGTACCACCTTTGCCACAGTGAGCATTAGACACATCTTACTGCCAATTTCTTGGTATTCTTTTTGTTGCATAAATAGCACTGTCTGTTGGTGCAGGACCCCATCATAGTCTTATACCAGATGCATGTGTGACAGCTGTTCCAGTGATGCACACAGAACATACATAGCTGTTTAACAACATTGATGGCATGGGGTTACATTTCTGACAGTGCATATTGTGCCATACACACACACACATATATATATATATATATATATATATATATATATACATATATATATATATATATATATATATATATATATATACACACACACACACACACACACACACACGCATGGGTCTACGTCTACTACAGTTGATTGAAAACTCACTTGATTGAAAATGAAATTACTAGGACCACTTCACTGAAAGCTCACTTCACTGAAAACTCACTTCACTGAAACTCATTTAGTTGAAAGTCATAAATGGATTTTCCCCACTGTAGTGTGACCCTGGAGTTAGTATATAAAGTAAGGGGAGGTGTGGAGGTAAAGCCCCCACACTGGGGGGTGAAGCCCCCCCCCACATATCTTGGTTATATATTCTCTTTTGGAAACAGTTATTTATTGCACAAGTATCACTGTGTATAGTTTAAAATGTTTATAATATGTGGGGGGGGGGGCTACACTCCCACACCCCATAATGTGGGGGGCTGTGCTCCCTCCACCCTTACTTTATACACTAACCCCAGGGTCACACTTCAGTGGGGAAAAGGCCATTTATGACTTTCAACGAAATGAGTTTCAAAGAAATGAGTTTTCAGTGAAATGAGCTTTCAGTGAAGTGGTCCTAGTAATTTCATTTTCAGTCAAGTGAGTTTTCAATTAAATGTAGTAGACCCACACATATATATATCTATATATATATATATATATATATATATATATATATATATATATATATGTATATATATATATACGTATATATATATATGGATTCACTTCAGAAGATCGAATGTCCGAAATCTCGATCTACAAATAACCGAAACCAAAAGCTCGAGTTTCAGAAACTCGAACTTCTGAAGCGAAGCCATTAAAACAAAAATAAAACACAAGCTTCGCTTTTGCAGGGCTTGCCCTGCACCAATAATGGGCTGTGCCCCACACCCTACTTAAATATACCAACTCGAGATCGCTACAGTGGGGAGATGGAAAATCTCCCGTCTTGCGCTGTATGCGGAAGCGCAAAACGGGAGATTTCTTTACTTCCTGCCAACACCACGAAACAAAAAATACATTACGTACACACAAGGTATGCAACAATACTTGCCTCTGTGTGCACGTAATGTATTAAGTTAAGTACAGTGTAATTTCGGAACACTACACATTCGATTTATTAAAATCTCGATCATATGGTCTCGACCATATGCAAATTGAGATTTCAATAATTCGATTATGTGAAGTGCTCCCATATATATATATATATATATATATATATATATATATATATATATATGTGTGTGTGTGTGTGTGGGATCCGTACACATCTCCAACTGCACTTTCCACTGAAACATTAATCGGCGAGCATACTTAACCGAAAGTACTGTTCATCGAAGCAGCACTTTCGGGAAAGTATGCTTGTTGTGCTGGTCGTACTACAGTGTGGATAAGGGAAAATTGCCTTTTCCTCACTGTAGTGCAACCTCAGAGTGAGAATATTAAAGTAGGGGTGGTTTGTGGGGCGCAGTCCCCAACATGGGGTGTGCAGGGGGGCTTGAACCCCTGCATAGCAGTAGATTTAATGTTTTTATTTTTTTAACATACTTTAACGAAAGCGCTTTTTTGGTGAAAGCGCTTTCGTTAAAGCGTGTTCGGTAATTATTGATTTGGACCTTTGAGCTTTCGATCAAAAGTCGTAGATCTATATATATATATATATATATATATATATAAATATATACATATATATATATATATATACACACACACACACACACACACACACACACACACACACACACACACACACACACACACACATATATATCTGTCATGCTCACCAGTCAACTAGCCTGTAATGATAATAATGTCACATACAGGTATAGCAGTGTCCCTCCTAACAGACTGCCAACCTATCATAATAGTTGTACAGGTATGTTCATGCAGAACCATGTATGATCACTCAAAATCACATATGTTGTGTCCGTGACATGGGATTACTGGTGGTATTATTCTGCTATTTTCCATGACTGTGCGTGTTTCTTTTACTGTTGTCCATGAGTCTGTAACTGTGTCCCACTTATTGGAGACCTCTGCTGACATTACAGTCACATTCAGGCAAATCAGTTTGCACAGCTTCACAACATGCATCCGACCCCAATTGTACATCACATCCCTGATAGATGTCTTCTCCACTGTTCATGTCAGTATGCTTATATCACAAAGACATCTTCTCCAGTGTTATGTCACCTTGTCTGACAGTCACATAATATACTTTGCCACTATGCGGTCCATACTGTACCATGTTGATATGTGATTAGTGTTCCTGTTACAACGGGCTTCAAATTACATGCCCTCATCTGCAGTACAATACAATTTTTATTTATTTATTTATTTATTTTGCATTTGTTGACCGGGCTAGTCTAACTGGAATAAAATCCATTTTCAGTAGAGGCCCGGGGAGAAAAGCTCCAACACAAATAATTTTATACAGTAAAAAATAATCACAAGGTGATAGATGTCTTCTCCACTGTATAGCCAAAATACTCTGCATTGTACACAATGGCCTATACTGTGCTTGGAACATATATTTGTAGATGATAAACCCTGGTAATCAGTGTGGCATTCCATGCAATCCTGCTAACCTAGTTTGCTCTAATGTAAACAATGTTTCACCTGTCTTGTTTCCCTGGGTTTATTCCTACAATTCATCTGTCTATCCCTATTCAATACACACTTCCGCAGACTCTATTTTAAATGGCAGCCCCGTGTACCCTTACAGCTCATTTACACAACTTGTACAGAATGCCTGGAATTGGATTCCAAAATACTCTGCATTGTACACAATGGTCTATACTGTGCTTGGAACATATATTTGTAGATGATAAACCCTGGTAATCAGTGTGGCATTCCATGCAATCCTGCTAACCTAGTTTGCTCTAATGTAAACAAGTTCACTATCTGTGTTGCTTTACGTGGCTCCCTGGCTGGCATCATTGTTGCCACCCATGAAACCATGCTTGTTTACATTATGTAATTAATGCTGCTGCTCACCACACAAACACGTAAACTTAGTGTAGGCTTCGCGCAAAGTCTATAAAGAGTTTATTGAATCCCAGGGTTAGAATTAAAACAAAGAAACAAACAACAAACCTATAAAGTTTTTCCAAGAAAGAAATAATAAAAACACTTTTTGTCTGATTAAATTATTCAAATAAAGTCTCCAAATCACAGCAGTGCTATACAGGTTAATCATTCCTTTGCAGAAGTATGGTGGTTCAATTCCAATAAATTTAAATATATTTTTTTCTCTTAATTTTGCCAAGGAGAAAAGAAATGTCTTTATTTTTTGGCATAAAAACAATTACTCACCTTTTCTTTAAGTAGCTGTACCCTCAGAGATTATCATAGTACATAAATTGAGTTATATGGGATCTTCTCTTCTTGGGTAACGAGCTAAATTCAGAAAAAAATGTCCATTCTTGAGCTTCTGGATGAGTTTTTTTTTTGCATTCTTAGTGCAATGCTCACTTTTTTGGCGGGGGGGGAACCCATATAAGACAAAGAGATTTGCACTGAAGAGAAAACGTATGAGAATACCAGGTCTATATCACAATGTCAAACTAACAAAAGTTCGATCATTGTAATATTAAACCCTAAAGTCCGAAACCCAACAAAACTGAAAACACAGAACAGCGATTTTTTCCCAGGGAAAAAAAATTGCTGTTCCGTGACAAAAAAAAAAATTAACCTTACACTTAAACTAAAGTGGAGGGCTTCACCCCACACACTCCCCAACATGGGGGGCTGTGCCCCCACACCCCACTACTTAAATATACCAACTCTGAGATCGCACCACAGTGGAGGAAATAGCAAAGCCCCGAAAATGGCCCATCAATTTTTTGTCTGGGAAAAAAGTCGATGTGCCGTGGCTTCGCTATTTTCAACTTTTAGACTTTACGGTTCGATATTACAATGTTCAAACTTGTTTTAGTTCGACATAATATACACCTGAAAATACCAATGTAGAAAAGGAGGAAGCTAAGTTCTTGATGGCATTCTTAGCCTACAATAAAAATCATTGCTTTTTAAAGAAAATTATTAACTCTGCTGCTGCCTGAGCACTTTGCAGACCCTACAAATGCACAGAAAAATAGTGTTATTGAAAAGAAGCAATACTTTTTTTACTTATATCTAAAAGCATGTCATTAACAATGAAGATGCATAAGAACCATTCAGTTTTGTGAGTACTTAGTTAAGAGGTACAAGAGTTATTCCAATGATTAAAAACTTGCTGAACATCCCACCTTCAGATATTGTAAACAGTAAACAGTACAATTAAGGTAGTTCTGTGACTATAGTTCATGCCACCCACTGAATGTCCCAGTCATTCATCTGATGGCCTTCTATACATCCAATGACTGTCCCAATTATTCACTCAATGGTCATATGTATATACTTATATACACAACATATACAATAAATATAATTTATATTTTAAGGTTAGGATTAGCTCACATGAATATCATGGAGCTGGGGCATTCAACTGAAGGTTCTATATACACCTACAGAATGCCTCAGCGTTTTACCTGACAACCTTATATACTCACATCTCATTCATTCAACTGATGCCCTTGTATACACCATTGAATGCCCCAGTCATTTACCTGATGTCCCTATATACATCAACTGAATGCCCCAGTTACTCACCTGATGGTCTTATATGCACCCACTGAATGTACCAATCACCAGATGGTTCTCTATATCTCTAATTGTGTGTGTATGTGGGTGCACCAGTCATTCAACTCATAGCCCTATATTCACCTACTGAATGTCTCAGTCACCTGATGTCCTTATATACATGTCCCAGTCATTCACCTGATGACAGTATATACAGGCACTGAAAATCCAGTTCATTTATCTGATGGACGTTTATGCAACACTCCTCTGTTGAACAATATGTGCTTACATCTGTAATTTTGTGAATGCTAATTCTTACCCGTTCATGCATGTTCTTGTAAATTGAAAATGCCACTCGGTGGTTCTCTCAACACATATAAAAATTTTCTTGTTAACAGAAAAGAAAAAAGATAACCATTTTCTTTAATATATAATCCATAAAATGCAGCACAGACTATCTAAACTTACACAGCTTCTGCAGTCTGCCACAGTCCATATTATACACAAAGACTCTAGCTAAGAGTCAGTTTGTTTTGGAAAGCTCCCCTCACATTGCTATGCAACATCTCGCTGCAGGCATAGCGAGATATTGATGGAAAAGTAAAATCTTTCACAAAAAAAAAAAAGAAAAAAAGAAAAAAAATCACTGATGGCATTGCACTTTGAAACTGTACTAGCAGTGATTTTGTAAGCAAAATAGTGATAGGGAAATTCAACATCAGCGAGTATTCTTTGACCAAATGAAACCTAGTCCAGTATGCACTTGAGGAGTGTATGGAAGCAATTAATGGAATCACTTTTTTCCCTCAGCACACAAATTAAGACATAAGAAAAAAATAAAAAAAACACTATTGTTAAAACCGCACTTTCTGCAGTTGGAGAAGCAAAAAGGTTTGACAGCGACTATTCCACCACACTGCATATGTTATCACTGCTCACATATATGAAATGCACATAGCAAAATATTCTACAAAAATGATGAGCATGCAGCATGTAAAAAGCTTCAAATAGTAACCCACTATGCAACATGGATTATGATCCTTACAACAGTTTTATCATGATGATAGCAGGCTCATTGGACAACAGCAGTTCAGTAAGCAAAGATTATTGTGATGGTAGTTGAACTGTGCAGGCAGCAAAGGCAGTGTAGGAGGGTAGCAAAGCATATTAAAAGTTGTACAGGATATGTGAGAAGAAATTTCTGTAATATTACCAGATGTGCTACAGGAAGGCTGAAGGTTCATCTTTCTGCAGCAGAAGTGAAGTCTTCAAAGGTTAAATCTATAGGAGGGCCTTGTGGAACAGGTTACAGGCTCAGCTAGGTTGACCCCCTTAAATCAGGCAGGCTGCAGTTATCCATGGTGTCCTGCTGCTCCAATAGATGAGTGGTCCTTAGAGGATTAATTAGTAAGCAGGCTAAGGGGAACAACGCTTGGGACCCACTAGTTATTGCCTGGTTTTGCAGGCCTTAGAGGTGGTTTGCTGTGATCTGTATGGAATTCATTGTTCTCTTAGGGCTGCCTTTTAATTTTCAAGATACAGTTGTTTACTGGCCTGATTGATTACCTTTCAAGTCATGCCCTTTATGCACATCAGATGATTTGCTCTGACACTTACTGACCATCATTTATCTTACTGCCTTTAAACAGTATTTTGCAATAATTTGTCAGATAAATGCATAGCTTCATCCCAGTGTAAATGTATGTGTGTGTGTGTCTGTGTCTGTGTGTGTGTGTGTGTGTGTGTGTGTGTGTGTATGTGTGTGTGTGTGCGCGCACGTGGGGGAGGTGGGGTTTATTGGTTAATTATGAGCATGTTTATTTCCAACCAAAGGCAATTTAAATGGGCCAAGGCATCAAAGGCCGAGCATGTTTCCCTTGGGGTAAATAGCATGCAAATTAGGGGTCGTGGGAAAAGAATGGTAAGGACAGTTCAACAGGATGTAGGTAAAGATGTTTGATGGGTGGAGAAATCTGGATACAGAGATGGGCACTAGAATAGGGTTTATCAGTGAGGAGTAGTTTAAGCTCAGTACAGTACAGGAGAACACAGAAGAAACCCATCCATCCTTGTTCATAAAAGCAAGGAGTGTAGCTCAGAGAGCCTCGGGTATTGCTGACAAGTGTCAGAGAGAGTAGGCATGAGCGTTGCAGCCACATAACTCAGTAAAAGAACAGTACTGAAAGGCTAAATTTGTAGGGTGGCTTGGTGGGAGGGGGAGAGGCTTAGACAACTTGGTGCCTTCAATCAGCAGGCTGTGGATAGCTCAGGCAATCTGGAGCACCAAAGAAAGAGTGGATAATTCAACACTCTACTATCTGGGGAGCAGATGATAGGCAAGGCTTGGGACCCCCTGATAACTTGGTTCTGCAGACACCAGCAGACTGCAGTGATTTCTGTGAAATTCCATGCTTTCTTGCGCCTGCGTCTTTATTTTCAAGAGGCAGTTATACTGGCCTGCCTCTTTAAGCACATATTCAGATTTTCACTGGCACTGACTGATAATGGTTTATCTTATTGGTTTTAAATAGCATTTTATAATTACTGACTTAATAAATGTTTGGTTCTGGTCTTGTCACTCTTCAAGAATGTGTATGTGTCTATGGGTGTGTGTGTGTGTGTGTGTGTGTGTGTGTGTGTGTGTGTGTGTGTGTGTGTGTATGTGTGTGTGTGTGGTGTGTTTGTAGTTACTGGAAGATGGTCAAATTGTCAAATGCCCGCCAAACTTTCACTGAATGAATTTACATGCAAAAGGAGAGGGGGCTGGAGTGGCTAGGAACTGCCTCGAGCAGTTAAGTTGCAGGCAGAAAAGATAATGGGTGGAGAAATTCCAAAAGGTAGCCAGGAGAGAACATTAAGTTTTAAAATAAAAGAATAGGTAGGGTTAAACAGCAGCAGCACACCCTTCTTCATAAAAGCAGGAAGGAAGTTAGCTTAGAATAGCTAGGGTCTTTCTGGCCCAGACGGGTGATCACTCTAGAGGGTTGGAATTGAACTAACAGTTACTTGAATTGTTACTGTTTATCTGGTATGATGATGGTTTCTAAGTTTAATGATATCATGGTACCTTCCATCGTGGGTAGTACATACTGATCTTTTTGTAGCATATGTCTCAACTGTTTCTTATTATTTTTTTTTATGTCCCTAAATTTGGCTCAAAATTTTGGCCCATCCATCCTAAATTTTTTTTGGAGTAAAGTTGGTAGTAACAGTCAGCAAATGCTAATAATCATTAGTAAATAGTGACATTCTTCTAATCCTTCAAAATATTCCTTAATTGACATATTCATGTTATTGCAACTTTCTACATTAATACTAACAGGATTTAAAAAGTGTCCTTAATTTTGGGACTTCCCCCTTATCATGTTGTTCATAGGTTCATAGGTAGGTACTAGGCTATCGGCCCAAGGACCTATGTAAGCCCAGCCAATAAGGTTCCCTGACTTATGCCACCCCAGGAAGTTATTTTCCTGTGCCACAGTCGAGCAGAGACACAGAAGTGATCCCCGGGGTGTATTTCCTATTTCCCATCCACTCATCAAGATTTTTCTTGAAGAGTACTATTGAAAAACTTTGCTTTACATAGATGGGTATCCTGTTCCAGGGTATGGGAAGTCTCTAGGATAGGAATCTATCCCTCCAGCATGTTCTGTTTATTGTGGTGACAAGGTTTAGGTTTCTAGAGCGTGTAGCTCAGAGGGATTGGGATTTCTTTAGGTGTAGCATGTCCAACAGCTCTGGGTTTGTTATAGATTTATATATTAGGCAGAGATCACCTCGGAGTAGACAATATGCTATGGAGTAAAGCTGCAGTTTTTTGAGGCGGTCAGTGTAGGGCATTTGTTTGAGTCCAGTAATCCTCTTTGTGAGGTACTTCTGTGGCCTTTCCAGCTGCTGCAGATGTCTTGAGAGGTACATTCAAAAATGGGCGTTGTACTCTATAATGGGTCTAATGAGTGTCGAGTAGAGGGGAATGATGACCTCTTTTTTCCTGGATGAAAACCCTTTTATGATGAGGTGTGCCATGTAGAAGTACTTCCTGATTACTGCGGCGATGTGACTATCAAAAGAGAGACTACTGTCCACCTGGGTCCCAAGGTCTCTTATCATGCATTCGGTGGTAAGTAGATTGCTGCCTATGTGTTAGTTCATGGGTACAGAGTTTTTACCAAAGGGGATGACACTGCACTTTTTGGCATTGAGCTTCAGGCCATGGCTTTGACACCAGGCATGTGTCTCTGAGAGGCCCTTCTGAAGGATGTCCACATCATTTGGGGACTTGACTATGGCACCTAGTTTGCAGTCATCTGTGAACTTTGTTAGCCAGAGGCATTCTGTGTTAGCCTGTACTTCAGAGAAATAGATACCAAACAGGAGCGGTCCAAGGACGGAGCCCTGTGGTACTCCACTAGTCACTGGTTTGAGGTCAGATTTGGAGTCTGCAACTTTTACAGTGTGGGTTCTGTCAGTGAGCCAGTTGGCAACCCATCTTGTGACATAGGGATTTATGCCTAGTTTATTGAGTTTAACTATAATTCTAGAATGAGGGATGGTGTTGAAAGCCTTGGCGAGGTCAAGATAGGCTGTGTGAACCACCTTACTCTCATCTACGGCTTTGGTGACTGCCTCAAAGAAGTCGATCAGGTTCAGAAGGCATGATCTTCCTTTCACAAACCCGAACTGGGTGGGATCCAGAGTTTGGAGGTTACCAATGTCTTTGTTTATGAGTTCCATGATGATACGTTCCATGGCCTTGCAGACCAGGCTCATCAGGCTAATAGGTCTATAGTTCCCGGGATCAGTGGTGGCTCCCCCTTTCTGGAGTGGGATAACTGTTACTGTGCGCCATTCAGTGGGCACAAAGCCTGATGCGAGACTATTATTGAACATGGTGCTTAAGTGGGGAGCCAGTTCATTCTGAAGTTCATGTAAAACGCAGCCTGGGATGTTGTCTGGTCCCATGGATGTTGTGTTTTTGGCTTTAGACAGTGCAGCTTTCACCTGCATAGTTGTGATTACAGGGACTCTGCATTCTTCTTGTATAGATATGGGCCCTTTAGGGGGTGAGGGGTGGGTAAAGTTAGCAACGAACCTATCTGCCAGGATGTTGGCAATATCAGTTGGTTCTGTAATTTTCATGCCTTTGGGCTGTAACTCAGAGCAGTCCTTGATGTTGCCATTGAGATTCTTGACATAGCTATAGAATGCTTTGTGGCTGTCCTTGGAATTAGTGGTGATTTTATTTTTGTAGCTAGCTTTAGAGGATCTTATAAAGGATCTCACCTTCTTACTGAGGCTGACCAGGGAGCTCCTCCACTCATGGGATTTTACTCTCTTTTGCAACAGTTTCTTCCTTTCTGTTGTACAGTTTGTTTATGGCAGGGGACCACCAGATTGGCTTCCATTTTTTGGAGGATAGCGTCTTGGTTCTGTTTGGGATAGCACGATCCATGCACTGATGTAAATGCTTATAGAGTGCATTTGTGTAGGATTTAGCAGTTGTAACTGTATTGTCCAACTGCATGGGTGTCATGAAGTTCACTACTTCTGTCTTAAGAAGCAGGAAGTTGGCTTTGGAGAATTTTTTTTTACTGTGGTTTCCTTAATGGGGGTGGGGGTGGGATGTGGATATCAAGGGTGATTAGCTTATGGTCGGATCGGACCAATGAGGAGTTGACTTCAGGTGTGGAACACCGGTCACTCATGTTGGTAATGACCAAGTCTAGGATATTGTTGCCCCTGGTGGGGGTGTGGATAAGTTGATCTTGGGCATTGGAGTTTATGAATTCCAGAAAGCATTGCGCTAAGGAGTTGGTACAGGAGTAGTTTTCCCAGTTAATGGTGGAGTAGTTGAAGTGGCCCATTATTAGGGTGTTTGGCTGAACCCTAATATTTTCCAGTACATCAAGAAAAGAAGAGTGGGAATCCTGTGGCATGGTGGGGGTTCTGTAGCAAGCTACAATTTGGATTGCAGTTTTGCCAAGAGTTAGTTGCACTTAGATAACCTCGGATGCATTATGCTGAGCAACTAGCCTGGAGGTGTGGATATCCTTAATGAATATGGACACACCCCCACCTTTGGTGTTTCGGTCCAGGTTACATGGCCGAAAAGTGTGGCATGAGTTATAGCCTGGTAGTGCAGGGGTGCTCTCTGGAGCCTTGAACCAGGTCTCAGTCACTGCACAGATATCGATGTTCTCCATTTTAAGGAGTGCCTCGAGTGAATGCATTTTGAAATTTAGACTTCTAGCATTGAGTAGCATTACCCTCAGTTTTGGCTTGCCTGTTCCTGTTATGGTGGTGAATTTGTTACTTGAAGTCTGCCTAAAAAAGGCACTATAAGGGCAGCAAGAGCCTTAGCCAGTATCCAGAATCCCAGGGGTGACAGGTGCAGTCCATCTGTGGCAAAGCATCGTGGTCTGTCGACCATGTCATCCCAAGCAGACAGATACTGGATCCTCTTAGAATGGCACCAGAAGCTTAGCCAATTGTTGAAGTCAATCATTTTGTCCTTGTACTGCGGTATAATTCTGGGCGATGGCAGAATGCTACTCAGGGCTAGGGTCATACCTGCCTGGGCTACAAGATCGGAGAACTCTTCCATGTCTCTTTTCATGTAGTCCAGGGAGGTACATCTCAGGTCATTCACACCAACATGGACAATGACAGAGTCATATTTGTACTTGTTGTGGCGTGACCTGAGTGTGTGGGTTATGTGGCAGATTCTGGCACCCGACAGGCAGCTGACAGTAACCTTCTCCTTGTTTAGCCTGGTGAGTGGGACATCAGTGTGCCTGACTATAGAGTCACCTATGACTAGTGTGTTGGGTATGTTGTTTTGCCTTATTGGTTGTGTTTGAGTGGCACACTGAGTCTGTGGGCTATGTGTCATTTGGTTTGTGTTGGGGGTGGAGGTTGCTTGTGTTTCTGCTTTGGAGGTCTCTGTTGCTTAGGCAGATTATTATTAAGAACCGCCGCGAATGTTCTTGAGTTACTATGTGTGGATTTTGGTGATGTAGGCGTAGTGAGACTATTTGAGTGTGGTGTGGTGCAAATGTTTACCTTCTCCTCTTGACTGTCAAGTTCAGTCTTGGTTGAAGAGAGCTTTACCTCCAGTTTGGCTAGATAACTGCATCTCTTACAGGTTGTAGTGTTGAGTGGTAGGAGGAGAGGGTTGTCTGTGTACATGAGGCAATTTCTACATTGCCTCAAGATGCCCAGATTCATCAGATAGACGGGGGAGAACACTGGGAGCTGACCCTTGGACATGCCTGAATAAAAAACTATTTTCCTCTAGATAAATGAGGAAAGTGAGTACAAGTGTTTTTCTCAACGTCAGTGAAAAAATTAAGTACAAAAACTGTTTTCCTCTAGGTACTGAGGAAGATTGAGTGCTATAGTAATTAGTAGCTTATTTAGTGCTTACAAGTTCTGAACAAGTGCTGAGCATGAATAAGCAAATTTAAGTGCTAAAACTAAGAATCCCATTTGGAATGTATCTGACCCGACACCTACAGCAATTGGAAAGGCCCCAAAAGTTCCTCACCAAAAGGATAAAGGGTCTCAAAAATATGTCCTATGCTGCCCGACTGAAGGAGCTCCAGCTCTACTCAGTCGCCACAGCCTGCTCAGAGGTGACCTGTGCCTGACATACAAGGCCATGTCCAACCCGGAATTAATGAACATGCTTCACCTCAAAAAATCTAAATCCATCAGATCCACAAGAGCACGAGACCTAAACCTTGACACGGTCATAAATAGGACGTGCTGGAGGGACAGATTCATCACCCAGAGACTCCCTATGCTGTGGAACAAAATCCCGGTACATGTGAGGCAGAGCACCTCGCTGGCTTTGTTCAAGAGAAATATTGACCAATGGATGGGAGATCGTGGGTATACCCCAGGGATTACATCAGTGTCACTGCTTGACAGAGGCACAGCAAAATAATGGGCATAATATCCTTCAATAGAAAGGGGTGGCGTAAGCCACAAAAACTCTGGGCTAGGCTTATAAATGCCCTAGGACAGATAGCCTAGTATAAACCTATGAACCTATGAACCTATGAATCTGTATCTGCACTAGATGAGTTACAGGACAGAAATAAGTGCAAATGCAGGCCTTCAAATCAGAAAGTTGAGAGAGATGGAAGACTGCCCAAATGGCCAATAACTACAAATTCTGGGCCAGAACCACTTCTTATGTGGTAGACAGGTTACCTATTGCTTACCACTCCCACTGATAAGCTAGAAGGCTTCCCTCCAACACAGAAAGGCTTGGGGGGCTCAAAAGCTTACAAACAGTCCTGGATACAGCAAATCTGTATCTGGAGCACTAATTACAGGAAAGGTAGGAAACAGGCTTACAATTTTTTTTCCAAAAAAGTAGCAAAAACAGTAGTAAAAACAATTCACATGCAGTGCAAGCTGGCACACTTGAGTATGTAGCAATATTAGTCCACACACAGTTTGAAAAAATGTAATTAAATTAAAAAGGACTAAAAGCAAGTGCAGAAAGGATTTATTAGGTAGAATGTGGTAAAGAGATGGGACTGGGGGAGTGCCCTAGATCAAATCTACAGTGGGGCAGGCACTGCAAAAGCCACCAACAGTTTCAACAGAGATGTGAGGAATCACAGTGCAAATTATAAAACCAAAAAATATATATACTGATCTCTGTATATTTGCAGAACAGTAAGACTACAGATATCTAAGCAGCAATTTAGCTCTATAATACAGAATAATACAGAAAAATATACTCAGCTCTATATA
Organism: Protopterus annectens; assembly: GCF_019279795.1. Classification (NCBI taxonomy): domain Eukaryota; kingdom Metazoa; phylum Chordata; order Ceratodontiformes; family Protopteridae; genus Protopterus; species Protopterus annectens. Next base: position 128,484,642 of record NC_056750.1, read on the forward strand.
TTTGCAGATAGTCTTGTGAGGCTGTCTCTCAGCACACAGGTTCCTATTTAAATGCAGGCTGTTATTAACAGGTCAAATTAAGGGAACCTTGAGTTAAGCAACACACAAGCTATAAAAACCAGTTATATCAGCTGAAGACAAGGCAGAAAATGAGGGGTGGGGTGGGGAAGACAGTTTCAACAGAGATGTGAGGAATCACAGTGCAAATTATAAAACCAAAAAATATATATACTGATCTCTGTATATTTGCAGAACAGTAAGACTACAGATATCTAAGCAACAATTTAGCTCTTTAATACAGAATAATACAGAAAAATATACTCAGCTCTATATATTTGCAGATAGTCTTGTAAGGCTGTCTCTCAGCACACAGGTTCCAATTTAAATGTTGTGTTTTGTTCCTAATTCTGGAGATAAACTGTTAATAGCTGTTTGATAGGTATCTGACCGTTCCCCATTTAGTTTATGTCAGCAGTGTTGCATTTGTGATGGAATATTTCCTGCCAACAATTTTCAATGCCCTCACCGCATAAAGTACATTTTTATATATTTTATGTTTTTGAGGTTTTGCTCTAGGATTACAATAAATACGTTTGTGACTTATCCATTGACTAAGGATATGATTAAACATGCGTGCACTTAACAAACGGACAAATGTACGATTAAACATGGTTGTACTTACTTAACCCCCCCCCCCCCCCCCCACACACACACACACACACGATTTTGACAGTAGTAGTTGCATCCATGCATTTACTACGCAGTATGCTAGATAACTGCAAATTAAAACAGGCTTAACAACGAAGAAGGTAGACTTTGAAAATAGTGGCTCTCCGGATGTATGCACACAGGCAAAAATCAATGTAAGGTGCATCTTCTGTCTTAAGCACTCAAAAATCCATGCAACTCGAGACTTCAGTGTATCTGCCAAAAATCACACCATAAAGAAATGAATGGCTATGTAAAGGAAAAATCAGCTAGCCACAGGCTTTGCACGTCACCCCTCCCCAGCCTGCATGCCAAGTGACAAAGTGAATGCGTCCACCCTCTACCCAGTCCCCGAAGCTTCCATTCTTAGTTGCCACATTTAAGTATTGCTGCTTCCGTAGCCTACTCTCACTAAACTTGCTGGGGAAGGCAAACCTCTGTGAAAAACTAATTGGAAGAAACAAGAAGTTCTGCAGTTTGTCATACTGCATTACATGACAACATACCTGTCACATGCAGCCACGTCCCGTTTCCTCGGACGAAGCCCCAGGAGCCCAGAAACCAAATGGCACAGTAGTACTTAGCCTCGTCTTCCTTAGTGGCATTGCGGATGGTCAGGAAATAGGTGTTGCTGCGCTTCCAGTCGTCCCGGGAAGGCACGAAACGGTCTGCTTCAATATGGTCACCATAAACAATACTGAGATTTTTGTTTAAGAAAACGACATCCTGCAGCATCTTCCCCGGTTCTACCTGTCGGTACCAACCCATGTTGTTCGCCTCGTTGTCATCATGCTGAGGGCAGGAGAGAGTCACCGAGGCTCCCGGCGCCACCGTTACAGCAGGTGGACTCTGTGTCAACGTAGTTACAGCACAGGTAGCTAGAACAAGAATACGAAAAAAGTATATAAGTAGACGTATACATTCCTAGTATCTTTACTAATTCATACAGTAAAAAACGTGACGTAATGTTAAAAAGAAAAGTATTCGAGAGAGAATTGTAAATAAGTAGCAAAACCGTTACTGCTTAATTTGGCCCCTCAGTTTAATGCTGACTATAGACAAAGTTATAAAGCAGCGGTTAACACATTTCCACGTAAAATGTACTAAAACTACTTACATGAAAAGCACGTAATAAACAGGAATCCCAACAAAAAACACATTTTGCATGTAACTGTCTGCACCTTTTAAGTACGTTGCACTGCACGGTCAGGCTGCAGACATATCCTGTACAGTATAGTTTGTACCAGATCGCTTTGGGTGGGTCATGAAGCGTGCAGTAAACATCCGAGTGCAACCTCAACGGGAGCGACAGCCCTCCCACCTACACTCGTGGCCACCACAGCTCTCAACTGGCCACATTTTTGCCTCTTATTTTTAGTCTGTTATAAAATATGTGGCTTTCTGGCAAATCACTTTTTGTTTTTCTTGAGGGTATGGTTCAGCCAGAAATTTGTATTTTGTACTCAAACCTCTTGCTGCTGCCCTCACCAGGCATCTCTTATCTGAAACGTTTATTCTGCCCTTAAACCTTGTGACAAGGCTAGCCACCCGGTGGTGTAAACTATGGCTCTTTATGATTGTCACTGTTGAAGTGACACCCCCGGCCCCATGTGCAAAAACGGGAAAATGTCTGTGGATGAATGGATTCTGCCCTGAAAACATGATGAGGAACAACTCTTATTTCAAGTTTTTAAGTCAACATTCCTCAGTGTTTCACATCCAAAGGATGTGTAACACATTCATTACTAAGAACTTTTTAACTGATATCCATGGATTGGTAAGGACTACTGAATCATATTAATACATCAAAAGAGAGTTTCGTAGGTATAAAACAAGACATTCTACGCAGCATGGGAGGTTCCCAGTTGAATCTATTTCTTCCACATTAGGGGAAGCATTTTTTTCACATTTTGAAAATGTAAGGTCCCAAGCTATGCCTGCAAAAGTCACCCCTGTACACTTCAGAAAGAGGCACATTATTGTTAACCATTGACACTTGTAGCTGCTTTTAGGGCAACATAGCTGTCAGGTAAGCATGTTTTGTACAGGGATTGCCACATTTTGAGTTATAAACATTCTGTACTCTGTGAATTATAGCACGTACCCAGAGGAAAGAACTACCACCACGCCAAACATCTATGCAATAGCATGTTTTCCTGAGGTTCTAGTGGCCATAGACTGCACCCACATTAAAATAATAATAAAAGCTCCATCTGGTGAACTGGACAGGAGATACAGACTAGGCTATTGCTCCATCAACTCTCAGCTGGTGGTCTATAATGCAACAGATATTATCTGTAATGTGTGTGCAGGTCACCCTGGTAGTTTCTGTCACTCCCACATATGGAACACCTGTGACCTGGAGCTAAGGTTTTCAGAGGGCAACTTTCCACAAGGACATCTAGTGGAGGATGCAGGATATGCACTAGAACCTTGGCTCATGACTCCCATGAGAAACTCACACAACCCCAAAAAGTAAGGTTGCAAAAAAAAAGGGAATTGGCCGCCCAAAAAATTTTTAAATTCAAAAGGGGGCCTTTTATGTGCCCCCTCAAAATTTTTAAGTTCAAAAAATCACATAAAAAATTGGGGGGAAAAATTGCCCCCCTTGGCACTTAAAAGGGGAACCCTTTACAACCTTTTCTTTTTACCAAAACATTCCCCAAAT